>NC_092348.1:76231249-76552772 GCF_963676685.1 Mytilus edulis
CATCTGAAACGATCCATCTAAAAACCAGAAATGGCTTCAGCCATAATGAAAAAGTTGTACCAGATTAGTGATAATGAATGTCATACAAACTCTGACATATATGAACTAAAATAAAAGTTCATACAAAGCTAACATAGACCAGAGGCTCTAGACTGGATCAGGTACCAAAATGCCGAGGGGTTAAACAAGTTTTTAAAATCTCAACCAAATGAAGAAGAAACAAACGCACAGCAATACGCACAGTAAAAAATCACAGTTTAAAGAAATCTGAGTCCAATATCAGAATAGGTAACAAAGCAAACAAAACAAAAATTGAAAATGACGATATTACATAAATCAACAACGGACTACTAACAGTTACCGACATGCCAGCTCCCGACCTCAATTTAACTGTTCAAAAGACTATGTCTTCATTATATGAAATATCTAGCACCATCCCTTCATTGGAGGTTTAGTATCATATCATTATAAAATATATAAGAGGAACATAACCCTTATCATACCCACAACTGGTTTAAAGATAAAGGAGTTTTAGTCCGATGCAAAGACTGTGCAAGTGAATCAATGTTGAATCCAAAATAAGCCATTTTATATGCAGGCAACAGTATCCCTTCTTGATATATAAGTTTGCTTTTATGTTTTGTTATCTTTTGGGCAAATGCTGACATTTGTATGTTGTAAAGTATATTACCATAAAAGATTGGATGGGAAATACCTGAATGTGTATGATTAAAAAAAAAGAATGACTATGAGGACCTGTATACTAGAGTCTAAATCCATGTATGAAGAAACAAACATTAAGTATTACAGCAACAACTACTCTATCTCTCTCGTCTTGGGTTTGAATCAGGTTGTCCGAATGAAAACTTATTTCCCTTAGTGGTCTATGTGACTTGAAACTTGGATTATAACAAGAAGGCCTAGATTATGCAAAGTAAACATGGTAAAAGTCTCCTGTTAGAACATCCGACAAGTTATAAAGGATGACCTGTGTTACACAAAAAAAAAAAACCACAAATAAGCTGCTTAACAACATCTAGGTACCCTCATAATTAAAAGCATAACATTTCAAATTTGTCCCAGCGTTCATGCTAACTGTACTATATATAATTTTCATCAATAAATATCAACCATAATTTGGAATGAACTGTAGCCCAGCAAACAGTGGGGCCAATGGTTTTATGCAAATGAAAAGTTCCTCATAATGCTTCCAGTCTAAATTAACAAACTTGGCACCTGAACGTACAGCGTACGATACTCATAAATTGAGAAGCTTCTACAATCTCCCAGGATGAAGATTACAATAAATTCTAGTATAAATACTAAAGATTTTTAACTGGTTTGGAGCAGACTGCAAGACAAGCTGTAAATAATTACTTAATTTGTACTAGTTTTTGCTAATATTACATGTACATACATGTATATATCCGCTTATTGCAACTGACAAATTACACAAAACTCTGTAATAGTCTCATTTAAAAACAAGAATGTGTCCAAAGTACACGGATGCCCCACTCGCACTATCTTTTTCCATGTTCCATGGACCGTGAAATTGGGTAATAATCTAATTTGGTATTAAAATTAGAAAGATTATACTATAGGGAACATATGTACTAAGTTTCAAGTTGATTGGACTTCAATTTTATCAAAAACTACCTTGACCAAAAACTTTAACCTGAAACTCCCACTTTCATTTTCTATGTTTAGTGGACCGTGAAATTGGGGGTCAAAAGTCTAATTTGGCTTCAAAATTAAAATGATTATATCATAAGCAACAAGTTTACTAAGTTTCAAGTTGATTGGACTTCAGCTTCACCAAAAACTACCTTGTCCAAAAAATTTAACCTGAAACTCCCACTTTCATTTTCTATGTTCAGTGGACCGTGAAATTTGGGTCAAAAGTCTAATTTGGCTATAAAATTAGAAAGATCATATCATAAGCAACAAGTCTACTAAGTTTCAAGTTGATGGACTGCAGCTTCATCAAAAACTACCTTGACCAAAAACTTTAACCTGAACGGACGGACGCACAGACGCACGAACGCCAGGAACGAACGGAGCCACAGACCAGAAAACATAATGCCTCTCTACTATCGGAGGTGGGGCATAAAAATATTCAGATTATTAAACAAGATAAATAATATTATATTAATCGATAGCGTTCTTCATTCCAAATCATATGATAATATACAATACAACATTTAAAAGTTTCACATGTAATATGTTTATATGATACAATGCAATATATAATTGTAAGCTCATATGTACGAATTGTTTTTATTTCTAACACATGATACGGCATCCCATATAAATAGCAATATTTTGTGGATTTTAAGTTTAGAAACTGAGATATAATCATTACACAAATCTTTTCAATCTAACCCATAAGATTAGAAAAAAAGTTGTCTTAATCTTTATACATATGTTTGTTATATGAAAGAATCACATGTACATGAGGAGGTTTAACTTAAAGTGATCTATAATACTGCTTTTAATTAGTAAATCTGACGATTACCTGATAAATTATCAACTGGAACATACTAATGCAGAGCTCTAGGGGTTTGCATAAATAACGTCTGGTGATTATCCAATGTACAAATGTATGTGACCTAAAGGAGTTGAGTTAGTGGCGTGATGAGTAGTGAATCCAGTCCAGTCTGGTGACCCATCTGTAAAAACTGGTGTGTCCTTGTTCTTGTTGTCTATGTCTCTGGTCCAACTGTAACAACCCTTGGCCGTGTTCTGTGGCCGAGCAAGGTCGCACTTTTCACTTTCTAACTGATCTTCCCAACATTGTGTTACAACTCAACAAAAAGTAAATATTAGTTCCACCATGCTACATAGCATCGACATAACAAAATCAAATGAATGTACAAAGAAACAATAACAATAAAAAATATTACGTATACTCATAGTTGTGCCGATGATAGTTACAACAATTTAAAAAAATAATAATTCAAAATAAGTATAATATACATGATATATAAATTAATTAATTCTTAAATCCATAGTCAGTTGATAGTAACATAGTGTAATATTTGTATATAATTAAGTTATTGCAACAATAATTCAAGCTGTGGTCTGTTGATGACATATAGCTAAATTCTTGATTTATCTGAACTATTCATACCATATCGACCTAGTCTAGGCTAGAGAAAAGTAGCAACTAAAAATTGTATACATGTCACTGTGATGACTAATGTTGACAGACTCGACACTCTTGACTGTTTTTAGTACACAAGTGTGTAGGTACACGAACAAAAAATATAGCAGGATATATACAGTAACAGATAATGATATACGTTTGCTTAAATCCACCAGCAAGCTAACATTTAGCAATGACTTCTTTTGGCTACTGCTTCTTAACTCCGGGTATGGTCTCTGTTCAAGATTTTCAAATTTTTTGTTCATTTGTATCGAAAGTTACGAACCTGGGTCCTTCGCCCCAAAGGGTACGTGCCTTTTACGTTCATATCCTTTCATGGAATATATGCTGTATATGTGCTATGAAAGATCTAGATACACAATTACCGATGTATACCCTTTTAAGGAAAATTTACTTTTAATTCGGGAGTTCATCAGATAACACCTGCCCCCCGACACATAAACATTAAAGACACGTTACTACCCTGCATGATCTGTTACAGCGCAAATATAATTTGTTAGGCATACCCATAGGCACTAGACGATCTGTTAATACTTAATTTCAATAGAATAAAGATATGGGAACAAAGTATTAATATAAAAAAAAAATAAACTCGTCGTCATCGATATAAAAATATATATACACGAATACATGCATCTAATTTGATGTAGAAATACAATGACGAAAACACTAAATTTTATAATCTGTAAATCTTAGGACAATATTGCATCTCATCAGGGGCGGATCCAGACATTTTAAAAGGGGGTGGGTTCCAACTATATGTCCCCATTCAAATGCATTGATCTGCAAAAAAGGGGGGTTCTAACCCCCGGACCCCCCCCCACCCCCCTCTTGGATCCGCCAATGCTCGTTACTCATATCTGTAAAAATAAAATAATTATAAAAATGAAAACGAATAATCCATTCATGGGACCAATTTCTTTCAGTCTTTGCATGTGCTGTCCACGTGGCGATGAAATATGGTTAAAAAATGACGATCGATAAAATGAATTCTTTCTAAGATTACTTCTAATAAACATTGGTTATAACCATACAATACCAACACTACTTTACCATTTCAATTTTCAATTTTTCCGCTTACAAAATTTAAACATCTTGCTTGCTGTGATGAAATTCTAAAAAGGACTAAATTACGTCACAGAATATAACGTCACTCATGTTAGGTAAATCTAAAACATGAATCACAATCCGTCAGTGGCCCCAGCGATAACTGAATTTAAGTCTATTTACTTAGATTCCATTATTTGTAAAATAATACCATCAGTGCTAAAACGTTAGAGAAAGAGCCTTTCAAATAGTCTGAAAACTCGCACAGACACATACAGATATTGGACAAAAAAAAGTTCAATCTCAAATAATCATTTCAACTAAAAAAGATATATTGCTAATTATTATATGACCGATGTGTATGATATATATACAATAAGTTTGTATGTTTAACTTGTAAAAATATTTGTATCTTCTCATACAATGTATGTCCATCCGGCAGCAAAATTTTTTTTTTAAAAAGTTTGCTTTAAATTCTTTCCAAAATAAAATTGGAAACATTTGCATTTGTTTTCACCTCATCACAGATCAGAAAATAAGAACGGTCCTTACGAAATTAATCATGTTAATTGCCTTATACAAAATAAATTTTTTGAAGCATGATATTTTCCATATTTTTTTTTAAAATACGGCAGATTCGCTTTTAATAAGAAAATGTCAAATTTTATGTCGTCAACTTTGACAATTTATACATGTGCATGTTACGTCTTGCGACGCAATACTGTGCGTAACGTCTTTACATCATATCAGTACATGCGAACTGACTGGTGGTCCGATAGTAATTATGCTTGGGGACTCATGGAAATATCTTTTGTAAGTCATGTCAGTACCCGAAGTATCTACTAAGAAGCTTATGGTATGTCGGGGACGGATAGGTAACAGATAGTCTCCAGAGAGCGGCATGCTTCCAATGCTGTTAGAAATAAACTCAACTCTATATAAATTTCACGCGTACAATCAAAGCTTAAAATTGAATAGCCAGGGATGCATAAGAACAAACATAGTTCAGTTTCAGATCTACGTGATAGGACCTTTGGGTAAATGACTAATCTATCTAGCCTTATGGTTATTTTTGCATGTAGAAGTCATAGAAGTTGAAACCTCAGTTTCTTAATGAGTTCTGAATTTTCCAACGGACAGTTTAACCAGTACTCAAAACTGAGCTGTTGATTCCCTCGAGAAAGTTAAGTTTCTCGTTTGAATAGTTTTATGTTTGTCAATTCGGGGCCTTTTATACCACTATATATGGTTTTGGATTTGCTCCTTGTATGATGACCTATAGTTGTTAATTTCTGTGTCGTTTGGTCTCTTGTGAAGATTTGTCTCATTATCAATTGTACCACATCTTTTTTATCAACACAGTTTTGTAATCATCTGGTCAGTTAACAACTCCCAGTTATTCACGACCAGTTAAATTTTTCAACAAGATGTTTGTCTTTACATTTTTTGGGGGTACTTTTCCGTAGCGGTATTTGAATGTTATTATGTCGATACACATTTACTGTAACATTTTAAAATGAAATACGTGAGAATAAAAAAAATAAATATTAAGCTGTACCCCTTTATCACACATATTACAGATTCCCCCCGTGTATCTACATTATTTGCTCAAGATCGAAATACAATAGCGGAAAATGGCAAAGCTGTGTTACAATGTATTGTGAAAAGTAATCCACCTCCAAATATTGAATGGATGAAGCATGGAGAAGACAAGAAACTCAGTTTAAGCGAGAATGTTTATCAGAGTAATTTAACAATTGCAAACGCTGGCTGCATGCAAACGGGCAACTACACATGTAGGGCTACGAACGTTATAAACAATGTTGAATATGGCAATGTGGAACATATTGAATTGTTTGTGAATTGTAAGTATTCGTAAATCAAAGGACCTATATCTAATACAAGTACTAGGCACATTATGTTGCCTTATTATAAGAATACCGTTTTGTATACTGACCGACTTTAAAAACGCAACACTAGATTATTCTTTTTTTAAATTTTTGAATGAATGTAGCACCGTCAAAACCAATAACTGCCTCTAACAAACACCAAAATGATTGTCAGAAAGTCAACCAATTCTTTATGACATGTTTTGGGTTCTGTTTTACACCTTCTGATTTTTTCCACCCATTACAATAGGTTTTGGCAATAATGCGGTTTTAACTTTGGGGCTTTAAATGTGTTTTCTTAGTCGTTTCTTTAGCAGTTCAGTTTTTGGAAAACATTTATTGCATGAATCTGTGCGCAATGGCATTCGACAATTTGATTAGCAGTTGACGTTGCGGACGTACACATGAATTAAGAGATAGCTGTATTGTATTTGAAGCTTTAAGGACGTCCATAGGTAGTTTTACTGTCGTAAATTTAGTTACTGGCGACGCGTAGCAGAGACAGGTAAACGGGTATTTGCGACAGTAAAACTACCGATGGACGTCTGCAAAGCTTCAAATACAATACAGTTTATCTCTATTCTAATGCAAAACAAGTTCATAATTAAATTTCAATCATTATTTCAGTGTAAAATCTTCATTAAAGAAAATTCCGCGAAAAGATGTTATCTTCTTTGGTCCCTACACTAGGTGACGTCATAGGTATGCTTCCGGCGTTAAAGATAAACACCGGGCGTTTTTTGGCTTCTGTGCCGCTTCAGAATGTTATACAATTTGATAAAAAGAAGATTTTTAGGTGCAAAATGTGAGTTTTTTGGCTTATTATTGTAGAATTTACATGTCAATATATTCAACAATTCAAAATGTCGGCTTCCTTAGTTACAGACAAGGAGATAGAGAATTTTACGCTAACTGTCATCCAATCAGAACCATTGATACAAAATAATTGCATTAGAATCGCTAATGACGTTACGTAATCAAATTCTTTTGACGTTGTATTGTCACTACATGTTGATCTGGTCATCGATGGTCAGCATCAAATCCCGTCTACCTGTATCATTGTCGGAATGACAGTAAGACGAGTTTTTGAAGTCAAACTGTATGGTTTCAGAATGTCACGTTTTTTCTGTTCGCAGTATTCTTATGGGCTGATTCAGATTTTTATTCAATATGGAGATGCAATATTTTTAAACTGATCTAGGAGTGGCCAAGGATTGAGATAACTGTTTCATGAAGCCAAAAAAGACTAAAAAAAATGTTTTATTGGTTCCAAATGTTGCTTTAAGAAATTCGTGCGACTTAAAAAATACGGTAAGTTCAATAACCACAGATTAGTCAGATGTGGATTTTTTCCAAAGAGAAAGAATTACGATCAGCATGAAAATTAGTTGTATGAGAATCAAACATGATTTAGTAAAAATGAGTGTTGCGTTTTTAAAGTCAGTAAGTATATATCGTGCATGTCAAGTAAGAGGCAATTTCAAATAAACCGTCATAGGAACACTCACCACACCCAGAAAAACCCCACAAAGTTCTGTACTGATAACAGTATATCAAAAACTAAAAAATACTGTCAAAACTTTTCAAATATTTTAGACCTATAACAGTGTCTTCTTTATGTTTATTCATCAGTAGCCCTCGAATTTAGAATTTGAAGGCTAAATCAAATACGAATTTCTAATCTGTTTATCGCTAGTTTACCTGTGACGCCGTTGTTAATTGCATTGACTATGGCACGTGTGCACATAGTTTCTAGCGATAATTTTTCATATCACTCCGCTGTGCTGAGAAAGGAAATAATCGCTATTTCACGATTTTTTCCTTTGATCTTGCTGACTGATAATAACCTTTCTCACGGAAGTCGAGTTATATGAAGACGGATGTAAAATAGCGATACACAGACTATCCTTGGTCATCTCATTAGACAACTTAATTGGTTTTCTCACTTTCGCCGTACCGGCTCAAGCGAGAAAATAAATCTCGTTGAGATAATCTATAAATATCAGTCATTAAGATCAAAGAGAAATTTCGTAAAATAGCGATACTATACGTTTAAATGATCACTGTAGGCTCTGCCCATTGCCGGAATACTTTTATATCTCGATTGTTTGTACTGCATATGCATCACAATGACGTATTGCATAACTTAACGTAAACTATAGATTATATTATCTATTTTTGTTAAGTTGCTAATAGGTTTTTTTTCTCAGTTTTAAATTAAATATATTTATGTTTGGTTGATATTGTCCTAATAATTGAATTTGAATATATAAATTTGTACATGTTGTAATAGGACAAAATCAGGATAAAAACTAAATCAGGATAAATTCGTTACACCGTGTGCAATTGTCCTAATACGGAATTTATCGGCTCACCCTATATGAATTTTATTGACCCGATAAATTCTCGTATTAGGACAATTGCACACTGTATAACTAATATTCACATAAAAGCGCTGTTTTGTTTACGTCACTATGTGTGTGGGTTTATTTCGGCGTATATGTCATCAGCTTGATGTACATGCATCTGTGATAATTCTCTTTGATATGACTACACCGAAGCCAATTGAGGGAAAGGAAAAAAACCTTCTAAAACACGTAATACACTTAACTGTAATCTGTATGAATTTTCCTACCAGTTCAATCAGTATCATTTCACAAAATATATGGCTGAACATCCTCCTGTGTATTGCCCATTACAAAATTAATATGTGGAGACACTTAATTCTTATCCGATTTTGTTGAAAGCAGTTGATGAGCAAGTAACCGAGTGCACTTTTCATTACAAAAGCAAAAATAACAAATATAATTTTTTTTTGTGATTTTGGAGATTTGACCAAAAGATCAACTGCACTTTGGCATTTTTAAACATTTCTTTTACTATGTTCCCTGGGAAACAACGTATTTTAGCTACTTTTTTCAAATGAGATGAAATGGGCTCTTGTGGAGAGTTGTTTCGTGGCAATCATACCACATCTTCTTTTTTTTTTATATATAACTATCATTCTGTTTTCTTCCAAATTAATCTTCGCTTCTGTACCAAAAACGCAAGACACCCAGTTACAAGTGTTTGTTACTTTGACCTCAATACATATTTACATTATCCTTCCCATATTAGCAGCACCATGTTAAAACTATTTAAATGGTAATGTGGTTTAGGATATGTTAGACAGTTAGCACAGTTGTAAGAAAAGAACAAAGAAGATTTTTTGTGTTATAATCCCTTTGCATTTCAGGTTCCCCAAGGCGATATAATATACAAGAAGAATCCATAAATATTATAGGCGTTGAGGTTGGAACAACTTTAACAATAGTAAAACACATTGTGTCTTATCCTAAAAGTAATGTCACATGGACATTTAATAAAGATAACAACTCATCAGATATTATCAAGATGTCGTCTTCAAACTGCAGTACATACAACTTATTTGAACACTATATCTGCTTTGTCAGACTTACTTTAACAGAATCAGATTTTGGACTATATTCAGCTGTTGTTGTCAATGATATTGGTAATGCAACTTTTCGTTCCTTGGTTATACCTCAGGGTAAGTTACTTGTTTCTAAATAAATGTAACTTTATTACAATATTCTTTGTTCCCCTTTGCATCAATTACGTTTGAAATC
Organism: Mytilus edulis; assembly: GCF_963676685.1. Lineage (NCBI taxonomy): Eukaryota > Metazoa > Mollusca > Bivalvia > Mytilida > Mytilidae > Mytilus > Mytilus edulis. The sequence goes on from NC_092348.1 coordinate 76,240,978, forward strand.
TCATCAAATAAAAACAGTGCTGATAGAAAGTATTACAAAGCTGTTTATTCTGATTTGGAGATTGTTCCCAAAAAAAAAAGTTTCCCTACGAATATCAGAATAGGTTTAAACTGAGCACTCCGGTAGTTTACAATATGTTTCAATAATTAATAAGGTAATCGCTTTAAACGCACGATATTTATCCATTTTGGAGTCATAAAAGGGGTATGAATTCGACTTATAAAATAAATAAGTCACCTGTAAGCTAATTTTGTACAGAAACTATCACTTTGAACTGAACAACACATTAACAATTGAAAAATCAATTATGAAGACTTTTTGGTCACTGTTCATCAGAGCTATCCACTGCGCGAAATGTTGAATTGTCTAAAAAAAATACGGAAAGATATGTGGTCAGTTTTACTGTCTGGGTACTCTGGCTTCTTGTAATAATAATAATTGACTGTCATAATGCAACCATAGTGCTCAGAAAGGTATTAAACACCAACAACTTAACACTTGATCTTCTACGGAGCAGTATGGAATTGCTATCAAACAGTATTAGTACAAAATTTCAAACAAGAAAATACATAAAAGTGTTTTAACTGTTAAAACATGTAAGCGCTGTTATTTTCTGACTTTGCAGATGATGTTAAAATCCTAATACTTTTGTTTACGACTAACGTTCGAGTAATAATAAAGATTCTGCGGATAAACTGTAGAATGGAAACCATTCTTCTTTACCTACAGTGGTGATACTTCTAACCTCTCATCAAATCTGTCAGAATCTGTCAGGATAGTTGTTCTAGGAAAGTATGTAGAACTGTCAGCCTGACACCTTTGAGATAGTTCTAGCTATAACAGTTCTCACCTATAACTGATTTAGTCAGTTCTACCTAGAACTGATGTAGACAGTTCTACCTAGAACTAATCATGACAGTTCTACCATTGAACAGTTTTAGACAGTTCTTCCTAGAAGACAAATATTTGGTCAGTTCTACTACTAGAGCAGTTCTACGACTAGAACAGTTTTACGATTAGAACGGCTAGAATTAATTTAGTCAGTTCTATCCATAGAAAGTTTTAAGAAGTCTTTGTCTTGGATATAAATAAGTCAAAAGAATATATTATATATATTAAAACATGTATCATCATTTAGAACTGTTCTACAATCTTGACGGCTAGAACAGTTTTAGACAGTTCTGATGACAGCTTTACGATTATAACTGATTTGATAAACTCTGCTGACAGTTCTACGACTAAAACTGATTTGGACTGTTCTACCTAGAACAGTTTTAGACAGTTTTACCGTAGAACAGATCCTGACTGTTCTACTTAGAACTGATTTGGTCAGTTCTACCTAGAACTGATTTGGTCAGTTCTACCTAGAACTGATTCTAACAATTCTACTTAGCACAGTTCTAGGGTAGAACTTTGCTAGATAGAAGTGTTCTAGGACAGGTTAAACAGTTCTATGACAGATTATTCTGACAGTTCCAATGAGAGATATATAGATTCGTATTGACATTATATAAAGTCCACAACATTCGTTAACTTACGCCAAACAGTACATGTTTTCACATTTCTTTGCTAATACATTATATGTCGAATTATCGTATTTTTACTTTCAAATTGGTTCTTCAAGCATTTGCACATAAACATGTACATAGTCAATTATAAACTTTAATCTGAGAAATATGATTTTACTGGTCTGTGCTTATTCCTAAAAAGACCTACTTAGTTTTGGTATGCTTAGATAAACAATAATGTTTCCAAGATTTTACCTTGAATTTACTTTCACAGGAAAACCTAACACACCTGCAAATGTTACGTGTATTGGAAGACCTTACTCTGTTTTGCTTCGCTGGAAATCAAGTTTTAATGGAGGAGAACCACAAATATTTCAGATATACTTAAGGAAGAATGCAAACTCAATCGCCTATAATTATGGTCCAAATTATAGCGACCCTGGTCAAAATATTTATGCAGAAGCGGAAATTGAACGACTGGCACCAGACACTCCTTATCAATTTGAAGTACGAGCATCAAATAAGCACAATGTTACCATTTCGGATATTTCATCTTGTAACACGACATCACCAGGTATAGGTATATGACTATCAATTTTATATATTCACATTATTTATATTGCCAACAAAAGCTATTGTGAAACTACAATTTATTAGATGGTGGTACTAAAAATATCCAAAGTAATATTATATAAGACTATTTCATCTTGGTATAGTTTTATGGCATTTGACTTTTCTACACTTTACACAAGTATTCCCTATTTTAAACAAAAAGACAAATTCAAAGAGTGTTTTGTCTTAAGGAGGAAAACATCCTACTTTGTAAGTTTTAAAAGGATCTGCTTTCCCTTCAAGAGTATGTTGCTACGTTTTTAGTTATCTATATTGTGTTTTGTGCACTTTTTTGTCTGTTTGTCTGTTTTCTTTAACTATTGATTTGTCAGTGTATTTTCGAATTATGAGTTTGAGTGTCTCTCTAGCACAATGTTGATTGCTGTATTTATGACATTTTTACCTTTTATGTCTGTTTGTTTTGCATCGTTGTCAATATAATGGAATTTGATGCGTTTTTCATACAAATGAGAGGTTCAGCTAGCTACAGAACCAGTTTAAATCCACCATTTTCTACATAAGGAAATGTCTGTACCAAGTCCAGAATATACCAGTTGTTAACCATTCGTTTGATGTGTTTTAGCTTTTGATTTTGCCATTTGATGAAGGACTTTTCCGTTTTGAAGTTTCTTCGGAGATCAATATTTTTGTGATTTTACCTTTTTATGGTATCTTTCTCCTAATTTTGAGCATTTCATTGTATATGGCGTGTACATTTTATTATTTTGTACAGGTTATTACTTGTACAAAAACTTTGTAAGTGTAATTACTTGTATGATGCCATCATACAAGTTATTACTTGTACAAATATAGTTGTACCAGTAATAACTTGTACAATTTTTGTTGAGAAAAAGATAATATTTTGTACAACACAATATCTTTGAGTTATATTTGATTCTTCTTTTGCCTTAAATGTTTTATTCAAAAACTCCTTTCTTTAGGTTTGTAAGTCTGGATTTCTTTTACTTATTTATTTGTTTGTTGAATTTTTCTTATCATTTAGCTTATATTTTCATAAATCTATATTGTGTTTTTTTTCAACTATGTACATGTATTATTGATATTTTTCAAATGTTTGGAGATCACAGGCAAACGACGAATACAAAGTAACATCATAAGCTAACATGACTTCTAAAGCAAATTTAGCTAAACAGTGAGTTGCCACACACGGACTTATTATGCAAAGTGACAAAGCTGTTAAAACCAAAAATAAAATGAAAGCCTTCCAACATTTATTTTCAAACATAAATCATGATATAAAGTAGTATATGTAATATCATATATTGGATACAAAAGTGGAGCATAATAGATCAAATAGCCTATTTGTTTGCACAAGACAAAGAAGCATGACATCTGGATTAACACAATAAGATGCTCAATCTTTTGCAATTACATTTGCTTGTCTTACAGCTACCCGACAGCTGCAGTAAACATGGCCTTGGTCACCACTTAAAGCAAGCAATTGTTCTGCTTTCATGACATTAACCTCAGTGTTCTCTTGTATGTCCAACATTGTCTCTGAATCTTTTATATTTGATTTCAAATCATTAAACCAATCATGATAACAATTTGTTTTCATATTTTATATCCATTTTCGGCAATATTCAGCACAACTCCTTAACTATTTCTACTCTTTGCACTGCTATTATCATGATTATAACATTGTCTCAAATTTCTTAATCTTTTAAATTAAATTATCTTTTGGAATTTGCTGTTCTTATCAAAGGGTAAAGTTCATCAACTGCACAACAATAAATAATTTCGTCTCTTTTGCGAATGAGTTTTTCAATTTTAGCTACATTCAAAACACCAGACTGCCGTAAGAAATATCTTCGAAATACTGTCTTTTTGTAACTCTATTTGACTTCCTTTACATTACAAATATTCTTTCATGTACCTTAAGCTTGTGAATACCGAATAATTAGAAGAGTTTCGTCAGGTTAACTATGTCATCACGATATTTTTTTCTAAACTGTTTTCCATCTTCAAACTTTAGTTTTGATTTTTTGGAAGTTTTGCTCATATATTTGTTATACAAAAAGTACAAACATGTTGAAAGTTCATACCTTTAGGATTAAGTCATAAATTATTTGTTGAAAGGAAGACTATTTGTTGAGAACATCAAATAGGCCAAGGTAGAATAAAGATTTGTACAAGTTATTATCTTTTTCTAAGTAAACGTTGTACTAGTAATTACTTGTACAATTGTATTTGTACAAGTAATAACTTGTATGATGGCTTCATACAAGTAATTACTTGTATAAAATGTTTATACAAGTAATAACCTGTACAAAATAATAACATGTACACGACATATATATATATATATATTTGTATTGATTACAATGTTCATCACTTCTATGTAACATGCCATGGCCGCTCATTCAAAATACCTCCTTACAATATTTGATGACAATCTTAAAGTTCTTAAGGAAGTTTGCTACTCATTTTCAAAATAAATAGCTTTTCATAAAACTAGTTTATATAAATAGGGGATTAATTAAGGAATCAAAAAATATATACAGGTCAATGTGCCTGTTTTCGAAATATTAGCCATTGAAATTTTGGCAAAAAATGTTTTCTCTTGATTTTTCATAGCTTTATCAATGACAAGTTAAAGTTCTCAAAAACTCGGTAGAACCTCGCATTTTCCCGTGTCTAAGCCTCATACAAATAAATTTCATATTTCAAGACACTATACGTATATTGTCTAATTATACATGCAAAAGATTTATAAAAAGAAAATTAGGTATAAATGGGCAATTTTTTTAAGGCATTCAAATGGATAAAACCAGAGGATTTCTAAAATCTGACAAAAAATCCAAACATGACCAGCAAACATCCTTAATTAACTTATTTAAGTACCTTGGTATGTTCCCGCGCAAATGTTGGAATGTCAACATATTTTCATTTCCTGCTTTACGAAATTTTGTAAACACTAAACAAATTATTTATGCCTCTTTATTCTTATTTCAACCAAATATGAAGAACTTCCATCACTGTATCACAGTTTCCTTACAAACGACGGTATATTGATTGGTCTTCCAAGTGCTCCACTAAACCTCTTTCTAAATTGTTAACATCTATTTTATCCGCAATCAAAGCCGGGCTCCAAATTTATTGTGAAACTGCCTTTTCTAGAGGTGGTGTGAATCAGATGTGGATACTAAAACATTCCAAATATCTTTTAGAGTACATACAATCTAAGACTCTCATATTGCAATAGTATTAAAATAATTGACTTTTCTACACTTTACACAAGTATTCCCCATTCAAAACTAAAACACAAATTGAAAGAATTAGTATTACTTTGTTTCATTAAAAAGAATGGCGAACGTAGGCATAAGTATCTTGTCCTGTTGAGGAATACATCCTATTATGTAAAGAATCACTCAGATTCAAACGAAACATTCTCTGAAACTGACATTTTCAAGTTGCTTGATTTCTTGATTGACAACATATTTACGTTTGGAGGACGTGTTTTTCAACAGACTGTCGGAATTCCAATGGGAACCAATCGTGCCTCTCTTCTTGCAGACATACGGATATATATCTCCCAATTTATATGATATTCCGGGGGGATCCCAGGCTTGTATTTCTTATCATAATTTCATTGATACAGGATTGCTGCTCACAAGGAAACTATTAAACCAAGAGTTTCAAATGGTGAAGTTGAAATAACCCTTTCGTAAATTACACGGACGCCATCACGAGTCGGTTGACCATTATAGAATAACCGTTTCACAGATAATATCAGATGTGTTCCTTATGTTGTAACTACAATACCCTTCTTTTTTCACAAATGTGACCCACCGTTTGGACTATTCACATACGATATTCAAGTACTATCATTTCCTATTATAATAGAAGATATCATACAAGTTATTGTTCAAATCGTCAAACAATCATGGAATTTGGTATCGTATGCATATATTTTACTTTAATATGAAATTTCAAATGATTTTAAGTACGATAAGACAATAAATGAATGAAGAAAAACGTGACTGCCTGTTCCAAGATGGCGACAAAACCGCCAATGTTTATCATTTTCCAAAACTTTACGAGCTATATCACTGACTTGCTTCAGTTCAAGTGCCTAGTTTGGTTGAAATACAGTTGGCTTTTTCTAATAATTCTCTAACTGACAGTTATATGTACACAAAACCGGATAGGAAAGGCCAGAACTGTAGCATTTACAGATACCAAGTCAGCTGGATTTCTTGCATGAAAATTTCAAAAGTCCCTGATACGAGGATGCAACGGAAGGCAAAGAAGTCCATTTTGGTTTCCAAATATCATTTTCTTTTTCGTTCAACCAACCCCATGTTCAAGTTTTGGTACCTGTTGAATACATGAATCCGATTGAAACAAAAATGTCCCTGCTGCTCTTTTTGGTGGGTTCCAGAAAATACAGAAAAGCACCTCTGATAGGTGGATGTTTCCTTGCAAACAATTGAATCGTGCCTTGTTACAAGAATATGTTGCTGGTTTTTTTGTCATCTATGATAAACAAATGGTTTTATGATGTCTATGTCAGTGTCTCCAATAGAGTTTTTGACTCATACTCAAGCGGACAAAAACGACCGTTTCATCTGAAAATACATTCCATGTCTGCTAAGCTGACTTCTTCACTTTCCAAAAATAAAAGCCGACACAGTGTCACATTCACTGACTGCATAAAAGAAATGACCAGCATTTACACGAGGACCTAACACATTTGATATGTCATGTACAAGAAGCCCTAAAAAGTCTTTATTCCTACCAAAACCTATCTACAATTTGTCCACTCGTAACGCGAATGTTGCAACCTAATACTACTAAATCCGTGTCTGTACCACTTTAAATTATTCTTTACACACATTTTAAGCAGAAAACTTTACATAGACAAACATTCGTCTAACTGCTTCTTCATTAGTATCCATTTTGAAATTGAAAATAACATCTTCACCTTAACTTAACCCATTTCTATGACGTCAGTCTATTGTTCTAACAGTTGATTATTTTTCAAGAATCCACTGGCCACCATGCTAACTTAAGATAACTTATATTATAACTTTAAACTTTTAACTTACGACATGTGATCTTCTCAAAAACGAGTGACTAATGAGAGATTCGCGTATTTTCGTCAGTAAAGTCTATAGTCTATGCATGATACCACTAGACCACGAGTGCCGATATAAATTACTAATTAAATATCACTCTTATATCGTATACCTGTCAATGCATGTCAATATACTGTATTTCAGTCTTTTTGTTACTAATAAAATATATACACAGGTGATTTTAAATCAAGGAATTGTAAATATTACTTATTAGAGCTTTCTTACAAATTGACGAAAGGTACGTATGCTTGACGAATCATACGTAAGACTCGTTTAAGGGATCCTTTATTTTGACATATTTAAATAATAGTCGTGGAACTTCGGACAATTATCCTACATGCAACGACAGTTATCAAATTGGACTTTTCCGATATATTTATAGGATGTCGGGACGTACGATATGTTAAAATATGATACCACCAGGTCGGATGAGATAACACTACAAAATATCCTAAATATATCTAGTAGTCAGACAAAAAAAATGCCCCTAAAAAACTAAAAACCGACCCCTCCCCTACGTATACTCTTCAATAATACAATGTTTTGAATCATCGCCCCCCCCCTTAATGTGTATATATGATATACCGGGGCAATGGAACGAATATTTTTTACGTATAATTGCGTTTTGCCTATAGTCCTCAACATTCATCAAATATATATAGCCACTGGACGATAAGTGATAACTTCGCGTCTATCTTCCAAACATGTGTATTATTAAATCGTCATTATAAAATCCACAATGTATATGGTGTAAAATTGTAGATTTATTTTCTTGATATACAAAATCTGTTTTTCTATATTTATTCAACATTACTTTTTAAAAACATGTATCATCATTTTTGTTTAGCAAATCTCGATATTCCACTTTGACAATTTGCTGAAAGTGTACTATAAAAAATAAAATAAATGTGAATCTTGTCGTTAAATTTAGACTAACGTACTTCAATAATGCCATTGAAAAGTTAATCGTGAAACTCGTGCTTAAAAATTTCCCGCGGAAATGTGTGTTCTCGTGGTTTACGTAAGTAACGTATCGGACGTAAGTGTATTTGACACTATTTTTCTCTGTTTGATTATATTAAAATCGTGTATTATTTGCGATATTATTCTTTTTTGAAAAATAAACTTGATTTAGAAAAGAATGCTGTTTTACAGAATAAAACAAAGACTCTTTTAACTGTTATTGTAGAAATGAAATACGTGCTCCCTTTACGTTCGTCCGTACCTTTCGTCAATTTGTAAGAAAGCTCTATTAAAGCTTTCTTACAAATTGACGAAAGGTACGAACGAACGTAAAGGGAGCACGTATTTCATTTCCACAATAACAGTTAAAAGAGTCTGTGTTTTATCCAGTAAAACAGCATTCTTTTCTAAATCAAGTTTATTTTTCAAAAAAGAATAATATCGCAAATAATACACGATTTTAATATAATCAAACAGAGAAAAAAAGTGTCAAATACACTTATGTCCTATACGTTACTAACGTAAACCACGAGTACACACATTTCCGCGGGGATTTTTTACGCACGAGTTTCACGATTAACATTTCAATGACATTATTGAAGTACGTTAGTCTAAATTAAACGACAAGATTCACATTTATTTTTATTTGTTACAGTACACTTTCTGCAAATTGTCAGAGTGGAATATCGAGATTTGCAAAAAAAATGATGCTACAATGTTTTTAAAAAGTAATGTTGAATAAATCTAGAAAAAAAGACTTTGTTTATCAAGAAAATAAATCTACAATTTTGCACCATATATTTATTGTGGATTTTATAATGACGATTTAACAGTTCACATGTTTGGAAGATAGACGCAAAGTTGTCGCTTATCGTTCAGTGGCTAATATTTCATGAATGTTCAGGACTATAGGCAAAACGCAGTTATACCCTAAAATAACCGTTCCATTGCTCCGTTGTATCATATATACACATTAAGGGGGGGGGGGAGGGTGTGAATATTACCAGGGGAGAGGCGATGATTCAAAAGTTATGAAACGAGCAGCAGCATATGGCATAGTATGATGATCATCTTTTTTTCTTCATTTTCGTTTTATTATTTTGAGCGTTGCAAATTTTGAATCAAGGAAGTATTTTTGTTTCTGTTAGGGAAGAAGACAATGTATTTGCTTTGACATTTTATAAGGTTAAACAGTGCAACATTGTAATATTGAAGAGTGGTGGAAATCCTAAATATATCTCAAGAAAAATCCCGATTTTAATAAGTGTCGTTGCATGCACGATACTTGTCCGAAGTTCCACGACTATTATTTAAATATGTCAAAATAAAGGATCCCTAAAACGAGTCTTACGTATGATTTGTCAATCATACGTACCTTTCGTCAATTTGTAAGAAAGCTCTATTAGTACAATTCCTTGATAAAATAAACATCCATGTACACATTACGCTTATCACTTTTAACGTACAAGGCCTTTCCCTTTTCATCATGGCAAATGCTTACTTTTGGTTTTAGTATTAAAATGATATCATACCATGATCACTTAGTTTTTCTTTGTTTGATTATATACATTAACATCTAACTGACTCTAATTTGAATAAAGAGGGATAAGCTACGACTTTAAAAATACTTCTTTGACGGTAAAACTAGAAACAAAATCGTCAACTTTATAGAAACAAATGAAATAAAGATACCTCTAAGATTAAAAACAATATTATGGACTTTCCGAATTGATTTCTCTGAGTTCAGTATTTTTGTGATTTTACTTTTGAGTAGAGAAAAATATTACAAAAAAATTATTCCGGATACTAGGCTTGAACTTGACATTGTTAATATCATAGTAATTTTTTACCATACCAACGACTAGACGATCACAGCTATGAACAGCTTACATGATACTCTGCAAAATTGAATACTTTATATATTGTACATTTGTAATAAGAGCAAGTCTGCTTGGATTTCAGAATGAGTACCACAAATAATACTAGTTCATTAACTGATTGTCGATGGATGCCAAATGTAATAACGTTACAATAATCAAAAGATAATGAAAGGGAACCAGTTTACACGAAATTTATATATAATTTTTCAAATAATACTAATCATTTGTATCTATCTTATCATCAACTGTTGTCTAGAGAAGTTGTGTTACTGTGATATTTTCACTTCAATAAGATTTAAAATGTTTTAGTCATTTTTAATGTGTGTTGTAAACTTAGTCAATTGGGAGATATTGACTACATTAACTTGCTCATACGGTTGCTAGATACTATATATAAAAATATTAAAGGTTCCTAAATGTTGGTAATAAAAAAAATTTAACTTTCAAAAAAAGATTTTAAAAATTACGTATATTAGTTATATGTCTTTTTGAATGAATTATAAATACTAAAATCTAATCAATATAGATAATTTGTAATGCTTAAACATAGAATGAAATAAGTATTTACAAATATAAAATCTGGTAATAAAAAGAGAAGATAACAACACATTTAAGTTAAATTTAACTTATATTAAGTTATATATAAATGTGTACCGTGTGGATCTCATCATTTCCAGCTATCAGAGAATAAAAAAGACAAAATACGGAATTATTTTCATGAAATTCCGTTGATTCTTTGTCAGATCATGAAACAGATAGTCGTTTTACTAGAAATGGTTTAAGCTAAAGAATTGATAAGAAGTAGTGGATTCGAAAACGATAATCAACTCGCGACTAAAGTCGCTCGTTGATTATCGTTTACGAATCCACTACTTCTTATCAATTCTCTACTACATAAACATTTTCTATAAAAGCAATTCTGTCGGCAAAACATGAACAATTCCGTTTTGTTGTCATCTTCATGATGAAAACGTCTATCAACCTTTGCGTTCTAACAGAAAAAAAGCTTTCCATCTAGCACCAGCTCCTAGCTCTTTCCTCTCGTTCCAGTCTTTAAACTTTTTATTGGGTAAACGTCAAATACAATGCCTATTCATGAATAATTATCGGTGCAAAATTGTATTTAAGGCAATATGAAATTATTTCAATAATCATCACGTGGTGGCCTTCAATTAACCATTGCAACACCATGTACGATAAATGCGTCATAATGTGGATCTAGTGTTGACATATTGTAAAAGGATTCAAGTGTATTTATTAGCTGCGATGAACTATCACAGAAATAAGACGGTGGTGCGGTTTTGTTTTCGTGGCTTAAGAAATCTTCCAAGAATGGATTACGGCCCTTGAATAAGGTAACGGGTGTGTGACCACTAAAGGAAAAAAATCGTAATTAACTTTGTTTTCTCATTGACAATTTCTTCACAGTACTATAAATGCTTGCTAGTATGTACAGCTAACCTATAAGTGACTCAATATCGCAAAAACAACGTTAAAAAAGGTGATGTCAGAAAAGTTATGGCAAAATACAATGAACAAAGTGAACCAAAAATGGCGTCCTACGCAGAAAAAACAAAAACAGACCCTAAACAATTGAGCCCTCAGACATGGTTAGTGTTAAACCTGTATTTATACAGGAAACAGATGTCTTTGGGTCAATATCGGTTGGAGAGACTCTGAAAAAATTATACCTGACTCATCCTGAAATGTATAAAGCTGTCGGTGAAGCAGTACCAGAAAGAACAATTACTGGTCTTCAAAGAATCCGAGGCTTATGGAGAATTTACCTCGATGACGAAGCTGAAAGAGATATTCTCATATCCAAATGCCTCAAACTTCGTGGTAAATCAATCTGGATTTACTCCAGAATCCACGTGTAACTGTACACGAAAACGTCAACAATATACGTATAAGAGTAAATGATGAACTTCTTTCAACAGACGACGGACAAATTATTAGGGAGATGGAAAAACATGGCTGCTCAATTTTGAGTAGTATGCGTGAACGACTAAAAAGTAAAATCACCAAAAATACTGAACTCAGAGGAAAATCAATTCGGAAAGTCCATAATCACATGGCAAAATCAAATAACAAAACGCATCAAAAATGAATGGACAAGATATAACAACAAAGTGACAAACTGTTTAACAGGAGATAGGATCATCATTTGTGATGGGCCGCTAACAGAGCACATCCCAAGATCCATCTTCATTGGTAAATATAGAGCCACCATCATCTATCGCGATCAGCCAAGAAACAACCCTCAAAATATGAAATGCTCAAAATGTCTGCAGGAAGGTCATTAAACAAGAGACGGTACAAATGATTGGGTATGTAGGTCATGCGGACAAGAAGGTCACAAACAAAATGCATGTACAAAAGATGCTTTCTCAGACGCACCAGAACAATCAGATAAAGAAAACACTAAAGAAAGCCATGAAACAAGTGATGCAGATGATGAAACTTCTGATTCGGAATCTGGCACTGATGCAACACAAATATCAGTCAAAACCAACAATGATGAAATATGTGAAAGTGCAACAGCTACCGGACGTGAAGGTGTATCAACTACTGGATATGAAGATGACAACGGACAGTCGCAATCTATTATCAATCCAGTAGCTGATCCACGAAAACGGAAGAAAAAAAAAAAAAAAAAAGAACAGTAAAAAAACTAGTGAACTAAGTCCAGCTGATATAACCTTATTCATTTCTAGTAACAAACAAAGCACACAAGAATCAACCAAAAAATCTCAAACTCCATCAAAGCAACCTGTCAGCATTTCCATTCTGAAGTCTCCAGTGACACCAACTGAGAAGCTTCACGACAAAGAGAGTGACTCTAATGCCAAGAGGTCCAAAACAACTGTTTCCTAATTATATACATACATGTAATTATTTTACCTGTGTTTGTATAAGAACCCAAATCACAACAACATTAATATAATGATCTATAAGTTAATATTTTATTATTAGTACATGTATCATTTATCCACATTTCAAAAATTAGCTGACCATTTAACAATAAGTCTTTTAATTTTATATCACTTAAGTGTCAGTCCACATTACAACAGCCAGTGTTTTCCATTCGGCATTTAAGCCGGGTGTGCCGACAACCTTCTTTTGTAAGCCGACCACCTTTCGATTTTAGGAGGTGGTCGGCTCTTTTTTCAAATTTCGGATTTTTTTCGGTTCCGTACCGTTAAAATTTGAATACTAATTGCGCCTCGCTGATTTGTTTTCATTGACAAAGATGGCGTCCAATCGTCAAATTTCAATGTTTTCATTTATCAATCGGGGTACAAAAAAGGCAGATGACGATGATGATAAAGAAAATACTAGACCAAATAAGTTAAATAAAACTGATAGTAATGTTGAAGTGGAAATTGAACAAAATTCAACAAAAAAACGGAAAAGACACGCAAGTGAAGACAAATATGAGCAAGACTTCAAATGGCTTATAGTCACAGAGGAAGGATTCTACTGTTCTATGGGCCAAAAATAAGGCACAAAAGCAAGAAACAGGACATAGAATTGTAAATGCAAGAAGAGAGAAAAGAGATAAATTGTTGAAAAAAATCAAATCAAAGAATATTTGACAATTAATATGACTACGTCTATTTGTGTTTTTTCAGCTCCATTAAATGTGAATATTATACTAATCTTTTTTTTGTGACCCCCACGTGCACCCACAGTAAATTAAAAAAAAAACAACGGGTGGACATTTAAAAAAAAACCACCCGGTTGCAAGTGATTTTTTTAAAACACCCACCTTCCCTTAGTGAAAAAAGGAAAACACTGAACAGCTACAAGTTTCCTCCATTAAAAGCAATTTATATTCTTTTGGAAATTATGTTCATATTCTCACATCAAACAGTAAGCAGCATGCACAAAATCTCAAAATCTTGAGATCTTTTTCACGTAATTTTTTGTGTATTTTTCTTTCACTTGTTGCATAAATACACAAGTACAGTAACGTCACATTTTTGTTATCAAAAAGCTTTTCAGAAACGTTCCTGCGTAATCGTAATAAATCCTTCAATATTTTTGATTCAAGTTGATATTAGCTTATCATCTGCGATTCCATACACCAAATTTCAAAAGGATAAAGCACACCTACAAAAATCAAAACAAAGTTCAATTACTATTATTCACACAAAAACTTTGATAAGTCATACAATCATGACAATACAAGCTTTTATAACAAATAAACTAGTTTTTAAGTAAGCTCATCAAGTAGCCAATAATACTATGTAACATTGGCTCTGAAAATATTATGTAAATAGAAGTCCAGTATTTATTTTTATTTTACATGTAAAAACATAAAAAAATAGTTGCTTATTTTGGGTTTAGCTTAAAGCTATTTTTTTTTCTATCAACTATCTATGTATATATTTTGCTATTGATTGTATTTTTATGTATGTTTACAAACTTAATGAGTCCAAAATATATTTTTTTGACACAGAGGAGTCTGTATCTGAAGTCACATTGTTGAACCAAATCATGACCTATATATTGAGGTCAATAATTGAAATGTTGTGTTATGTTTACACATTTATAATCATGATTATTATACAGGTACATGTAATTGTACATAGATGTAAATATAGAAAGAATTTAATATTGATAAAGATATCATATAAAAAGAAAAATCCACAAAGTAAGGATAAAGATAAAATCTTAAAATCTAAATTCTTGCTGATTTACAAGTTAAATATACTTTCAAATACAACAGAGCTCTGTAATTATCTAACTTACCTTCTTAATATAAATACAAAATGACAAACACAAACTGTATCCATATCTGCACTGTAAATACCAACGGGTTACAAAAATCTGAAAAAAGAAATAGAATTATTGAATGGGCTAATCAACAAAAATGTGATATAGTATTCCTACAAGAAACGCATTTCACTCAAACCTTAGAACCAATGCTAAAACAAGAATTCAAAGGTGAAGTAATCTTTAGTCACGGGCTAAGTAATGCAAGAGGGGTTGCCATATGGATAAAAATCAGATTAAACTTTAAGATTATTGACCAATATAAGGATTCAGAAGGTAGATTCATATTAGTTAATATAGAAATAGATGACAATATATATACATTAGTGAACCTATATGCACCTAATAATTGTAAAATAAGAAACACCTTTTTTAAATCAGCAAAACAATTAATTGAAAATCACAGTATTGGCCAGTTAATAATTGGGGGTGACTTCAACGACATATTATCTATAAGAGATACAAAGAAAAAAGTAGGAAATAAAAAAATTGATAAACCAGTTCATAACCTTAAAATGTTAATCAAGAAAATCTTAAACTAACTGATGTCTGGAGAAGCAAAAACATAAATAAAACCCAATTTACCTGGAGAAGGAAAAACTTATTAGAATCTACAAGAATTGATTACTTTTTAGTAAGTGATGAAGTTAATAAAAAAATGCATTACATGCGACATAAGACAAATAGTTCTACAACACACTGATCATTACGCTGTTTCATTAAAAATCAACATAAATAGAAACTCAAAAGGGTGAGGTTACTTGACATTAAATAGCAGCATCCTGGATGATGAACAGTATCAAAAAATTATTTCAAAATTGATTGATAAATATAAAACAAAATCAGAAACATCTCTCAACCTAGATATTTTATGGGATAAGTTTAAAGTTGAGGTAAGGGATTATACCATCCAATACTGTAAATTAAAGGCGAATATAAAAACAGATACTATTGAAATCTTAGCAAATACATTAAAAACCCTATCTGAAGAAATTGATTGTGACAATTATATAAATGAGAAGAAAGTTAACCGAAAAGAAAACATTAAAAAACAATTAGCAAGTTTATATAATGAAAAAATTAAAGGAAATCAAATTAAATCACGCGTAAAATGACTAGAAGAAGGGGAGAAAAACACATCTTTTTTTCTTGGTCTAGAAAAAACACAGCAAAGTAAAAAAAACTATAAATCAACTGTATGATGAAAATAATCAAGTAACCTATGACCAAAACAAAATACTAAATCTGGAAGTCAATTATTATACTAAATTATATACTTCAACAAAACCCGATATAGAAAAGGTAAAACAATACTTCGAAACTATCAAAGAAAGTAAAATAATAAATAAATCTGAAAGTAATACATGCGAGGGAAAAATTACTATAAGTGAATGTACAGAGGCTATATTTAAGATGAAATTAAACAAGGCACCAGGGCTGGACGGACTGAACGTTGAGTTTTATAGAAAATTTTGGGAAAAGATTAAAGATTACATAGTACCAGTTTTCAACTATTGTTATAAAAAAGGTGAATTAACAAAATCCCAAAAATTGGAGCCATATCTCTTTTGTTTAAAAAATTGATCCCCTCTCCCTTGATAACTATAGACATATTACATTATTAAACTATGATGTTAAATAACTAGCTCATGCCTTAGCGCAACGACTAAAATCAGTACTACCAAAAATCATTCACTCTGATCAAAAAGGTTACATAAAAAACAGATACATAGGTTTTAACATAAGACAAATCCAAGACATTATTGATTATTCTGACAAATTTAATGTAGATGGTGCAATTTTATTTTTAGACTTTACTAAAGCTTTCGACTCACTTGAGTGGTGCTTTATGTTTGAATCTTTAAAAAAATTTGGTTTTAAAAAAGAATTCATAAAATGGGTTTAAACTATGTATACAGACATACAAGGATGTATTTTAAATAATGGATGGGTGTCTGCCCCCTTCAATACATTTCGTGGGATTAGACAAGGATATCCGTTATCTTCGTTAATGTTTGTCTTGTGTGTTGAAATAAAGGCAATTAAATTAAGAGAAAATAAGGAATAAAAAGGATTTGAAATCAAATTAGATGGAAAATCTTGCTCACTAAAAATACATCAACTGGCAGATGATACTCAAGTGTTTTTAAAAACACGCAAAGATATAAGTATTGCCCTTAATATCATTGAAACTTTTGGAAGCCTTTCTGGGCTCAAACTGAATAGAAACAAAACAGAAGTTTATGGCTTGGCAAATTTAAAAAGTCAAAAGATAAATTTGAAAAATATAAAGTGGAAACAAGACCACATTTAAAGTCTAGGAATATATTTTGAATACGATTATCAAGAATGTCAAAAATTAAACACAGAGAAACAAATAGATACATGTGAAAATTGATTCATGGATGGAACAAACGAAACTTAACATTAATAGGAAAAATTACTGTTGTAAAGTCCCTAATTTAAGCAAACCTAACATACACAGCATCATGTATGATAATAACACATGAAATAAAACAAAAGTTCAAAAATTTAATATATAATTTTATATGGAGCGGAAAAAAAAGATAGAATTAAACGCTCTATACTATGTAAACCATATCTTGATGGAGGATTAAAAATGATTGATTTAGACTCCTATATAAAATCCTTGCAAATTAGATGGGTTTCAAAACTAATAAAAATGAAAACGATAACTGGAAAATTATTCCAAGATTTTATCTTAATAAGTTTGGGAAAGATTTTCTTTTATTCAGAATGAATCTAACAAATGTAAATTTGCTTAATAAAATAGATTATAAATCCTTGCCTGAATTCTATAAACAATTAATTAAAACTTGGGTTGAAGTAAAAGGAGGTCAAACTATCACTCCAAAAACTTTCTTGAAGTTAGAAAACAATTTATATGGGGAAATAATCTTATCAAAGAAAAGGAGAAATGTCTTTTTTTTCAAAATTGGATTAGCATTAATATTTTGTACATCAATAATATAATAGATGAAAACAGACACATCTTATCAAAAACTGTACTAAAAAAAATTAAAGAACAAACAAGATTGGATTAGAGAATTTTCTTTAGTAAAAAATGCTATACCAAAGCACTTATTAAAAATATTTTAAAACAAGAAAGCTCTTATAAAACTGTTGTCAATATAAAGAAATCAGTGAACTTAAGTATTCTACTAAAACATGAAATTTCACCAGACACGAGCAACAAAGAAATATACACATCCTTACAAAGTCAATTTACAAATGATAAACCAACAGGAATTCTAATATGGGAAAGAATTCTGCATAAAAAATGTCTACAAAATTTAAATCCACATTCAACTTTATTTTTAACTACCTTGGAAACAACAAATTTAAAATGTTTAAATGGAAAATAATGCATTACATACTAGCCTGTAATGAATTACTTTATAAATGGAAAATAGTACCGAGTAGTTTGTGCTTCCATTGTAAGCAGCATGATGATTATAAACACTTCTTTTTTTCCTGTTCATATAATGTTCAGTATTGGCACAAAGTTGACCAGCTTTTAGCACTATTAAAAGTTGATAAGCATATACTCAGTCTTGAAAGTTTAGTAACTGGCTATAAAATTGAAGATGACGATTATTTTGATATGAACTATTTATTATCTATAATTTACTTTTCAATTTATAAAGCATATTACATGTCTGATAAGAAAGACAAGGTCATTGATATTTTTAAAATATTCCAAAATGAAATCAGGGACATAATTAACATAAATGAAATTAGAGAAAAAAAAATAAGAGAATCATACTTAAAACTTTAGAATATTTCGAATTTCTATAATTGCGAAGAAAATTCAAGCTGTGACCTAGTTAGTTCATGACTGCACATGAAATGTGTCCGGTCAGGTGATATGTATCAAATGAAATTCGCTATTCTACGGTTTTGTCATGTTTATATATAATTTATCATATCTATTATAGCTACACTGAATTAGTATTGTCATTAGTTTACACAATACAATGCGTGGATACTGCATTCATGTATCGTTAATTATACCACGTGCACTTTCGATCTTTTTTTATCTTTGGTTTGCTGCAAAAAATACCATTTCCTGAAATTTTTTTATGTTGTTTATATAATGTGTGAAAACACAATGGTCTTACCTAATCATTTAAGACTCCTATTCACAATTACACAGAGTAAACTAACAAAAAATTTCGAAATTCTACTGTCGGCTGAAAATTCATGCTGTCAATATCAAGGATCATCATCAATTTCACTGTTCAGTGAAGCTTCAATAAATAAATCATATACAGTTAGGGTTAAGAAACGTAGTGTATTCCGGTATGAAATTGTACTATGTAGAACTGATATTATGTATTTAATATAAAACAACTAACTTTATAGATATACTTATTGAATATTTTTCCCTAAATATTCAATGACTAATTTAAGGGATACTTAATTGAAGCTGTAGATTGAGTAAATCGTTATAGTGGGGCGGCTTAGTACCGAAATTGGACAAAATCATGCAAATGGTGATACAAGCAAGGGATTTGGCATAGACGTTCATTAGGAAGTACTTTATCATATTAGAGGGGTAGCCAACATGTTTTCGATTTTTTTCACGACGGCCATCTTGAATTCAAAATTGACATCTTTTTGCTCAATCGTGGAGATTGAAAAACTGTTCTTATCATTTTCAACGCTATATATGTCATGAAAACTATTTGATATACAATAAAATGATATGAAAATATGCCAAACAGACACCAATTGTAAAAAAAATCACCACTTCCGGTTTAGGTCGAAAAAGTTCGTACACTTGAGTGAAATAATAGTGGTATAGATATACGATAAAAAATTTCCGTTTGATATATCGGTAATTATGTTAGACATGATGGATGAATGATTAGTGTAATAATCTACAATATTTTCCGATGTATTCCGTTTTAACAGATGAACACAATGTTGTACAGGTCAAGCCAGCTTTGTAACACTTACAATTACCAGAACAAGTTTTCTTGCAGCCACATTTGTGTAACTCCTGGCAAGATGCAGCAATTGCTGCTAATTGTGTCCAATGAGGAATCCACATTGCATCTGCGTTCTCCTTAACCCATTCCCAATCACCAGGACTAGGTAGATGTTGATCATGTGGCACTGCCTGTCCCCATATATGGCCACCTTGGTATGTGGCTAGTTTGGTATGATCAAGCAGTGCAGCTCTAGTGGGTCGAATGGTGTCATACTGTCTTTGCTTGCGTGCAAATAGTTCAAGTCTGGATTCGTTGATGTCAAATGTTGTTGTAGTTCTGTCGTACATAACCACAACAAATGCCTCTATCAACTCCATATCAGCGTCACTGACCAATACAGGTTTCTTACTTGATCGTTCAAAAACCTCGGTTACATCATTAAATATTACCCACGTCATGCCATCTCAATATGTAATCCACCGAACATTTGCCGAACGTAACAACGAATTTGTTTGGCCATTCCCATTGAATTTGCTTTGCCAAAACAAATAGCGGTTGGTCTGCTGTAATCATTGTAGTTTGACCAGGATTAAGAAACGACACAACATCTCTGAGCTTATCCATCGAATGTTTTATGGTAGCAACTGAGTGAGCTTGTTCTTGAAATAATGGCATTGAGCTAAGATTCATTTCAACAGTTGGTCCGCGTCTCTGTGAAGAATGAAATGATGACCATGAAATATTTTCGGACGTAATATCTTCACTGTATTTAATTATATCACTCATACTAAATTTGCAAACTCATGAATAGATAGGCAGAATGAGAGGTTCTGGTTTTGTTTTAAGATATGCAGGTTTTATATTCATATAAGCAGCAGGGAGTTCAGGTACCTTTTTAGATTTTGATTTATGTGTAGGTAATATTAACTCATCCCTTCTAACACCGATATTATCTTTAATTGGATGTTGAAAAATAGAGATTCCGGTACCATGAAAAGATGATTTTGATGTTGTTGAGCTTGGGTTGTGATCTATGTTGTCGACTGCAGCTGTGGTAAACATATGCCCTTTAATAAAGGCGGGCATACCACACCTTCATTTATATTACGTTCAACAACAGCTTCACCTAGTTGAGTTGAAATTTCCCGTACCCGATCGTAAGAGATACATAACCCATGTTGAAATAATGTATCTATAAGATGTCTTTTCCTGGTTTTTGCAAAGAGTAACAGTCCAAGATACACACAAAATGGTATCTCACGATCAGCTGAATGTCTTTGTTGTACTGTAACCTTTTGGCTGTTTGGGTAATAATTAAACATTAAAAGTTGGGCCACAGCTAAGTCAGACTTTGTAGAAACGTTGTCTAACTGTGATTTGATATCAGGTCCATGTTCTATCATTTTCACCAACTGTAACAAAGGTGGGGTATGCTATCATTGATATCTTCAGAGACCAAGGATCCAGAAAATGTTGTCTTCGTTGTAGCTAATTGGCAGCGAATCATTTCGGCCGTCTTTGCCATATGCATGGTGTCATTATAATCACAAGCAAACGCTATAGCTGGTCCTATATCTTTTTCAAACATCAAAAGTACATCTCTGCCCTTTAGGTGTGCTTCCAATTCTGGCATCTTTTGCAATAGCTTGTCCTTCAGTCGAGTAGAATGTACCTGTGCAGAAGAAGAAACAAGCTGTGCCAATCTTTCCTCGTACAGGTTTGCCAGGTCTGCTAATCGAAACACAACCGACTCTTCAGAGTTTCTTTGAGTTTCAAAAATGTATGTGACCAGCTCAGCTAATGCAGTTTCTTTCATTATAGTTTCCTCCTGTAAGCAACTGCTTTCGATCTCTGTTTGTCTCTTTGATCTCTCTTTGCTATATACAGCTGTGAGACAAGACAGGTGATACTTCATCTCTTGTGCTATAACATCACCACTACTCAGCTTTGCCAACAGTTGTTTATCCGGAAGAGCTGTTGCACAATCCACTAGTCGTCGGTTTATTTTCATTGTCATTGCCTCTCATAAGACAGATAAAGGTCACTCTTTATCACAAATGAAACATTTATGCACATTTTCAACTGGATTTTGTTGTTGATCTTTAATAGAACGAGGAGTACGCCTAAAAAGTTGAGGAGACGTAACATCACTATAACTTCTAGATGGTATCGGTGACATATTGCGTTTCTGGTCTCTGTCAAGTCTAGTATTATTGAATTTTATCCTACACAAATTATGGTACTTGGCATTTTCTTTTTTCATTGTGCTTTCAATATCCTCTCCGTGGTTTAATCGCCGAATATTAAGAGGGATGGGGAGGGCATTTAATTCATTAATTGATGTATTAACAATAGTATTATTATAGAACTGTGTTAGTAATAGGGATAGAATTCCTTCAAATCAATATCCCATCAGAATTGCAAATAAAACTTCGTAACTAAAAATATGAACGGTGGATAGATAAAGGCAACAGTAGTATACCGCTGTTCAAAACTCATAAATCCATGGACAAAAAACAAGATCGGGATAACAAACTAAAACTGAGGGAAACGCATTAAATATAAGAGGAGAACAACGACACAACATTAAAATGTAACACACACACACAGAAACGAACTAAGCATTAGACAAAATCCTATGAGAATAACAAATATAAGATCAAAACCAAATGCATGCATTTGGGATAGACAAGTACTGAGCCACGTTTTATAACAATGAGAACACACACTATCAAAAAGGTTAACTAGAATAAAATTACTCCCTCTATCGGTCCATAACCTATTAAACCTAATGTAGCAATCGAAGATTAGTCGAAGATTTTAGGAATATAACGACCGACATTATTTGGGTTATAAAACAGTCATATTCGGGATATTCATAAAACCAGGAGTGGGTTATCGACCGATATTTGACCGAAAGTGATACTTAATCTTATATAACAATGATTTACTCCATTTTGTAACATTTTGGATACAATACAAGCAAAACGGGCCATACATATGATGTCTGTTCCCTGTGAAGACGTCATTTCGAAAATCCAAGATGGCCGCCATGATCGGATGATTTTTTTTCGTGGCTACCCCCCTAATATGATTACATACACCTAAAGGCATGTTCTTACAAAGTTTCATGCTTGTATCACCATTTGCATGATTTGTGTGGTAAGCTGCTTAACTATTAACAGTAAAAGAGCAATAAAACTTTGATTAATTTAAAAAAAAAAAAAAAAAAAAAGAATCAAAAAAATCTTCCAAGTTACACTGTCTACTTTGACATGAAATGAAAAATCTAGAAAAGAGATCGTAATCATTTTTCTGTTTTGTCTATTCCTGTTATTGACAAAAACGTTTCTGGTTTCGTTTTTCGGCTAAATAATGGGAAATGTTCCTATTTATCGAGTTATATAAAACAGATTCACCATCGTTTTGAATTTGATTCTAACGATCTTCGTATTGTTTGTACCCAATATCTTGGAGTTTACATATCTTACCTGCTTCCGAATCAACAATTTTCTTATGGACTATTTTGAACAAATCTATTGACTCTTCTAGATTTCCAGCTGGTATATCACTTTAGAAAGACTTCGAACCTTTTTGGAACAATCATTTTGTGTTTTCGTAGAGTTTTTAGAGTGTCGTTCATTCGTCGAAGAATAACTCAAACATTATATTTTTTAAATTCATCTACCAGTCTACTGATTTCTGGTCCAGCTACTATGCATAGTCTCAAAGCTGGGAGATCTTCGACTAAACCTATGTCACTACATTCGTCCTTCAAAATTGCATTAATCTGTTAATAGGCCTGACCAATGCCGATATTAGAAAACAACTTGCTTGTCTAGCGTACAGTGAAATTACCATTTGCAAATTCTATTTACAACTTTTGGTTATTAACCAAGACGTTGCATGTTTCGTTTTATGGCTTAATAGTGGAAAATTGTGTTGTTGTTGTTTTTTTTGTGTTCAATTGCTTCGTTTGGCATTTGTTAAAATATATCCTCGTATTGTTAGGACCCAATATCTGAGAGTTTCTATATTCCGAACCAACAATTTCTTTATAGTTATTTTTGTACAAATCTGTTGACACCACTAGAAATTTGTTTTACAAACTGGTTAATCACTTTGAAACGCATTTGAACCGTTCCGAAGAGATCGTTTTGTATTTTCGTACAGTCTTCATGTTGTCGTTCATCTGTTGTAGAATGACCGAAACTATTAGATCTTTCAAATTCATCTACAAGTCTACTGATGTTTGGTCGCGCTAACGCCCATCGTCTCAAAGCTGTAGAATCTAAACCTATGAATCAAACATCACCATATTTACTTTGAAAAACGAACTATAAGTCCAAGACTATATATTCGATCATTAAGTGGCACCGTGTTCATCCTCTCGGGCAGGTCTTACATTAGAACTAAAGGTTATCCAAT
The DNA here is from genome assembly GCF_963676685.1 of Mytilus edulis. Classification (NCBI taxonomy): domain Eukaryota; kingdom Metazoa; phylum Mollusca; class Bivalvia; order Mytilida; family Mytilidae; genus Mytilus; species Mytilus edulis. The sequence continues at coordinate 76,265,211 of NC_092348.1, forward strand.
TATGCATATATCGAGTCAAATTTAAATGGATTGAACTTGCGGGAAGAACAAAACGGGGTGGGGGATAATAAGATATTGAAAGGTATGCACGTTGGTAGTAGCATAAATGTGTCATTTGACTTTGGTATGTTACAAATTGTTGCTGCTACATTACTATTGCAATGTCCAATACAGTTAAAATCATCTAGCAATTCTAATTTTTCTTCTCATTTTTACACTTTATTTATACCCGGACTTTGGATTTGACGGAACTATGCTTATGGAATAACAGTACTGTAGTTGAAGAGTTACCACCGTCAATTGGCGATTTGACGGTCGCAAATGCAGTTTAACAGGCGACGCGTAGAGGAGACAGTAAAACGTAAATTTGCGACCGTCAAATCAAAATTGATAGTGGAAACTCTTCAACTAAACTACTGTTCTGATGCATTACAAAATAAATAATACGTTAGAGTTTGGAAAAATGTATAAATTTGATATTGAATAAAATTCCGCGAAACTTCATGAATGATTTTGGCGCATAGACGTCATTGCTAAACATGACGTCATACAAATGAAAACTCACAAACTTTCGTTATTTGTACGATTCAAATTTGGATAAAATCCCTTCAAACCGCTGAATTTTAGGTAGATGTTGTTTTATTTTCGATAATATTGTAGTAATTGACATTTGTTGATCCAATGATTACAAAATGGCGGGTCCCTCCTTAGTTACGACTGGTCAACATTGGATTTGACGGTAACTTTTAGCCAATGAAAAAGATTTTTACATAAAAATGCAATAGAATATATAAAGTTGACCACTGTGTGAAGTTGTGAATCTGACTTTTGAATGTGGAATATTGCCAAGGTTATTATGGAAAGAGCAAAAATGGAAATAAATACATGTTTCAGATATCTTCATTGAATAAACCCGAACAGAAATCAGAATTTGTTAATGCAACGTAGGTGTCCACTATATTTCGGGTTTTATTTTGGCGATTTTGAGTATCTTCCAAACAACAGGCAAGCGGTTTTATCCGGTTTAACATAAAATATTATGGTAGAATAGATAAGTAGAATTTTGTTAAGCACAGTTTTACAAATTTTTCATAATGATATAGATAAGTGGGAGATTTAAAAAATGTCAAAAAAATCAAAATGCCCCAAATTTAATTAAACATTACAAAAATGTTTATTGGCTTTTGTAGAGTTGCTCTTTTTTCTCAGTTTTTGAAATATGTGAAAAAAAATTAAATGCTGCAATTTTTTCCGAAAATTTAGCAAAATATTTTTTCTCATGCATATTCCATCTTTCCCTTTCAAACAATTCCAAAAAGGCTGCTGTTTTAAAAGGTAGTTGTCGGACTTAAGTGATATCTGTCAATGCTCGTTCTGACAAATTTAGTTATCATTTAATTCTTTTGCTGTTGATTGATATTTCATTTTGCTGTTTATTGATATATTTTGTTGCATTACATATGATTTAACTAACTCGTGTAGTCCTTTTTAAATATAAAAAAAAAATGCGGTGTGATTGCGACAACACTTCAAAGAAACCAAACAGCACAGAAAATTACAATAATAGGTCACCGTCAAGCCCATAACTATTACTTTGGTCATGTGTGTCTAATCATTGCATACAGTATTTTTATTTTAGTTATAGATGATTTGCAAAATTCAAGATCGATTGCGATTGGTGCAGGGACTAGTATTGGTGCAGCAGCTATTGTCTTTATATTTATTACTGTCATAGTCGTTTTCCTTCGTAGAAGAAAACATGATGAAAACCACAGTAAGTTGGAATAGTTCCTATAAATTCGGAATGGTAGGGAACAAATGATGATTTAACATTTGTAAAACCTATTAGTACCAGTTTTACCAGTGCTTGATCCTAAACTTTTGTATATTTAATGAATTAGCCAATCTGACATAAAATATTTAAACAAGCAGGCTATGAAACAAGACCATAAACATGAAAGCAATTGCACAATATTAGCATTTCAATATGTATTTTGATCATCAATATATAAAAGCGTCTGTAAAATTGAATTACCTTTACGTATTTATATCTGCTGATAAGCTACGTTCGGTCATGTTTACATTTTACACACAGATTTAGAAGATGTGTAATCCTGTCATGAATCCGCACATTAGGAAGAACGCCGGGAAAATGTGTAAGGAGTTTTACGGGTTTTAATCAGGAATGTTTGACAACAAGTATGCGTCATTTCCGCAGATGAATATAGTTGTTTTTAAGTAGCCTTACATTACAAGAAACTACACAGTCTTCCTGTTCAAAGTTGTTCAACTTATAATTACGGTATTTACTCAGAAAATATTTCCATTGCTTAACGCGTGTTTTATTTAAAGTAACAAACGTTCGATTCAACGATACACCGGATGGAGCATTGTCATGAGTTTAACTTAATTATAGACCAATTTTGTCATTTAATTAACTGTCACTGATGAGTCTTTTTTAGACGAAACGCGCGTCTGACGTAAATATAAAATTTTGATCCTGGTATATACGATGAGTTTAGTTATACATAAGCAAGTATTTTCAATTTGGATATAAAAATTCTAATAATGTGGTTTAACATGTGACATGTTATGGCCTTTTATAGCTGCCTATATGGAATTGGCTTTGTGTATTGTTGAAAGCCGTATATGGACGTATATCAGTTAGTTTCTGTGTCTTTTGGTCTCTGTTTGGAGATTTATCAGTTTGGCTGTTATATCACATTTTCTTTTTAATATATGTGATGATATAATTGTCAGAGGCAGTATTAACCACTAAGTACGAAAGACTAGATTGAACATGTACAGGTCTAAGTAGCTTTCCACAAAGGAGCACTGAGTAACAGTTAACTGGAAACCGCAAAACTCTATATGGAAGCAAATACTTACTTTGCTTGTAATCATTTATTGAATCCCAAATTTTTTTTATTTCTATGCAAATTGTATTAAATTATAGTAATATAAATAGTATGGCATAATGCTGATGATTTTAGTTCACAAATATGTGTATTTACATTTCAGAAAATGATAAAGAACCAATGCAAAGGTAATTAATGTTTTCTATACGACAAGTATACCTAACTTTAACTGCAATTAGTCTTATTGCATTAATATTGAATTTAGTTGTATAAAAATAATCAATTAAAAAAAAACCCTGATCTATCTATTGGCTATATTAAAAATGTAAGCAACACGTTATAATGGCATGCGTTCGAAGAGCTTGAAAGCAGCAAATTCACGAACATTAAAATTGGCCCTAAGGTTTTGAATTTTTCTTATAAGAACAAAAAAACTAAACATTTCACATAGAAATAGAAGTGAAATCGCTATAAATACAAGCTACTTCCTTTTTATCTCACCTGGCCCAAAGGGCAAAGTGAGCTTTTCTCATCACTTGGCGTACGTCGTCCGTCGTCGTTAACTTTTACAAAAATCTTCTCCTCTGAAACTACTCGGCCAAATTTAACCACACTTGGCCTAAATTATCATTGGGGTATCTTGTTTAAAAAATGTGTCCGTTGACCCGCCAAACCAACCAAGATGGCCGCCATGTCTAAAAATAGAACATAGGGGGTAAAATGTAATTTTTGGCTTATAACTCAGAAACCAAAGTATTTAGAGCAAATCTGACGAGATAAAAATGTTTATCAAGTCAAGAGTTATGTGCCCTGCAATTTTCAGGTGAATGGGATAACCGGTTGTTGAATTGGTAATTGGCAGGAATTTATTTTTCGGTTATTATCTTGAATACTATTATAGATAGAGATAAACTGTAATCAGCAATAATGTTCAGCAAAGTAAGATCTACAAATAAGTTACCATGACCAAAATGATCAGTTGACCCCTTCAGGAGTTATTGCCCTTTATAGTCAAGTTTACCATTTTTTCTTAAATTTTTGTAATCTTTTACAAAAATCTTCTCCTCTGAAACTAGTAAAACAAAATGTAACCAATAATTATCAAAGGTACCAGGATTATAATTTAGTACGCCAGACGCGCGTTTTGTCTACATAAGACTCATAAGTGACGCTCATATCAAAATATTTATAAAACCAAAAAAGTACAAAGTTGAAGAGCATTGAAGATCCAAAATTCAAACGATAAGATCCAAAACCAAACTTGTCCATAATTATCATAAGAGTATCTAGTTTAAAAAATATGTCCGATGACCCTGTCCGCGAACCAAGATGGCAGACATGGCCATAAATAGTACATACGGTAAAATACAGTTTTTTGTTTATGTCTCTGAAACTGAAGCATTTAGAGCAAATCTGACTGGTGGCAAAAATGTTCATCAGATTTAAATATATCTGCCCTGAAATTATCAGACAAATCCAACAACCAGTTGTTGGGTTGCTGCCCCTGTTAGTAATTTTATTGATATTTTGCAGTTTTTGCTAATATCTTAGATATTATTATAGTATTTAATGATATCTTATACTATAAATTATGATTTTTACCTTATTACATGATTTTTCAAAGCATCAGTAAATACAGGTGAGCGACACATGCTCTTTAGAGCCTCTAGTTCTTTTTTATTAAATTTTCATATCGCTCGCCCCAAATTTAAGAGTAGAAAAAATCCTCAAAACAAGAAATTAAATTGGTGTAGATTAAATATTTGTGGTTTTGCAAGATGTCGCTTAGATTTTGGCAATTGATTTAAACCCTGTTTAACCAATATAAAAAATAAAATGTATAATGATTGCCAAAAGGACAACTCCTCACAAAAGACCAAATGACATAGAAAATTACTACTATAGGTAACTGTACAGTCTTCAGCAATGAACAAAACCCATACCTTATAGTCAGCTATTTAAAAAGGGCCCAAATCGACAAATGTAGAACAAATAAAACGAGAACACTAACGGCCTAATTAGTGCAAGTTATCTTCCCATAAACATTTTTCCTGTGTGTAAACCACCTTTGCAACCGTACACTTAAAAGAATGACAAAATTATTTCACCAATTTGTTTGTTATATCCTCAATATCTTAGTGTAATTTTGATCGAAACTGTCTAAAGACGCCGTATCATTGGTGTTTTTTTTAAATAGATATGTATGGTAATTGTAAGTGGTAAACCATAATCTATACCCAGTGTCATTTGAATTGAGATCCTTGGTCCACTAAAAAAGAAAATGGAGTCCGATTTTTGTATGCCAGTCAAAATTTTTATGGTATTCAAATGTCCAGCGTCCGTCTGTCTGTCTGAAACTTATTAAAGTTGTTTCTTATGACGGTCAAGCGATCTGTATACTTTTTGTTGAAAATGTGATTACAACTTTTTGAGTTACGGAACTTTGTAACTTAAACAGGAGTGTGTTTTTTCACTTGTCGCGCCGTATCTCCAAAACGATTGATGATTATTGTTTTAAACATTACACACTTCTTAGTTTTGATTTGAGGTACTTGATAATTGACTTTGAAATTTAGTTCAAGTCAAGGGTAAAATTGACGTTTTTCATTTTATCTTTTGCTATTAATTCATAGTTAGACATGATAAAGTCACTGAATCTAATGCATCCAGTTAAGTTTGCACTTATCTTTTTATTAAAATAAAACTGCTCATTCTTTCAAGGAATCAGCGATCATTGAAAATTTAATTGGGCTAATTTAACTCTTTCTAAATTTTTGTTGGATGTTAACTAATGTTGTAATATCGACGCAATTCTTAAACAATCAAGTGACTGTATCAATCATAGTACATTTTTGGTTTGGTTTGGTAATACTCAATCAATAGATATTTGTAAAAAGGCAGTAAATAAAATAAAGAGAAATCATTGGGGATATGCAATAGCCATAACCTCTGTGAAACACTTTAAGGATTATGTACCCTTGTGCTGAATCAATGCTAAACATATGAAAATTTTATTGAAAATCCACAGCGTTTATCCCTGTACTCTCATATTTGGCAATTTGATGACTGATAGATATAGGATTATTGCATGCAGTGCTAGTATTGATTTCCTTAAAACAAGTTTATTAATAAAGTTATTGGTCAAAACAAATAAAAATATTGACCAAATCAAGTACACCTTTTAGGGTGCGGTCGACTTGAGTGACTCAGCACGAGGTATTTAAAGGTTGGTTAGAACTTGTAAAAAAATAAACACTAGCACATCATAAAAAAGAAAGTGAGTAATCTATGTTTCAAATCTTATAACAAAAATCTCTGTTTTAAAGGCTGTGAATTTTCTATAAAAATCTTGGTTTATTTGCCAAAAAGTGCTCTTTTTCTATTAAGGTAGATGGGGTGTCTAAATTATAATCCATAAATTTTTTTTTTTAATTTGCCAAAATGTAGTTTATATTATGCTTTTGTAAAAAAAATAAGAAAAAGAATGGGTCACGGGGCTTATTTTCGCGCAACACGGTGTTCAAAATTGGCAAATTTTGTATAGATTATGCATGGAAAACCCAATTTTCTGCAATAAAACGTAAACTAAACCATATAATTTTGAGATAACATACGAGAATATAGCTTAAATAGTATGCTAGCAGTTGGGAAAAAGAAAAAGTTAGGTCACCGAACCCGTTTATTTGCTACATTATAAAATAGGTAAATTCCTAACACATTCTATTGTAAAAGTACTTTAATCTGAATTATCTGCCCTTGCATTTGAGTTGCCTCCCCTTATATGGCAAAGTTGGAAAAAAATTAATCTAACAAAAGTTTTCTGTTTTTTGTAAAATACAACCATAAATATAATAAAACCTGTAATTTTATGTATTGAAGTGAAAGTTCTTACATATGAATTACCTACTACTCTAAAAATTTGCACATTCTATTCAAGATCTAGATCTTGTTTTCTGGTATTTCCAAATCCAAGATGGAGGAAGACACCCTATCTACCTTAAATGCAATGAAACAGTAAATAATAAATCTTTGCATCAAGTTTCCCCTCGGTATATGTACAAAATGGCCTATCTCTTTAATTCATTATATCTGTAGTTTTGATACAATTAAAGTTTGAAAAGTTCGTACAAAAATGGCTACAGAAGGGGTCATAAACCTTACGAAAGAGTTGCTGTAAACTAAAAAGCACAATTACATGTAGTTAGAAAAATTTCTTAAAATAGAATTGATTATTTTTCTAATTTTTTTGAAAGTAGTGAATAATTTTTTGAATAAATTATTCGAAGTGATTTTTTTGTGTTTTCTCATACACATGCATTTTTAAAACTGAACATGTAATAACCTGAAACGGAAGTCATATGGAAACAGCCTTGTTTTGCATACTTCCACTGTACTCAAACACATATTGACTTCGTGTCTGAATCTGAAAAAACAAATACATGGCGGATATTTTCTGTATTGTATGCACCTCAGAACAATTGAATTAAACACATTTGTCACTCCTTTACAGAAAGGTAATAAAACAAGCAAGGCAACGATTAATTCTTTAATCTTTTGAACTACCTAACCGTTTACAAGTTTGAAGTACAGCAATTGACGTTAATACTATATTTTTCTAAATAACTACTGATTTTTAAAGTATATATTTTTTTCAGACCTGTGGATTGCAAAGAAGACAATAATGTCGGTATGATAAATTTGTAAAGAAGCACTACCATTAACCCATTTAATTACATAGTACATATATATTATACCATTTCATTTCACTATTCTACTCAAGTATCCCTCATCCAAAGTTTTAACCATATTTGAAGAATAATCAATCTCTATTCTATTAAGAAAAAATTACAAATACAGAAACAAATATCTTGATTGATAGATAACAATCATAACCAAACAAAATCTATTGCTACCATGTTTTTATTGGCAACGTTTAGTATCTAATGTTATCTTATTTGACATGGTGTACTTACAATTAGTGATACCCAGACTCAGTTAAGATTAATTTATATCGTGTACTGTAAAATAGCATATATTTTTAGATAAAAATTAAACATCAGATTTATTAGCGAAATATTCCAGCACTATAAGCATCTCATATATGTATTTCGAAACTGATATATACATTCAGTATGTAACGTCACATCTGTCTTATGTAGAACTCTGATATTTACGTTATGTAGTTCTATTATTACTTGGTGATAGTTTGTCTTTACATAATTTGGTTTTGACGAGTAAGTGATATTTTGATATAACTCATTATGGAATATTCATTACATAATGATATTTCGATATAACATGATATGGTTTGATATAGTTTTGTCATTACTTAATATGGTTCTGTCATAATTCGATATGTTTATTCCATTATTTAATGTGGTTATGTCATTAGGCAATGTGGTTTTAACATTACTTGATGTGTATGGGACATAACGTAATGTCCTTGTTTTATTACATATGATGTGGTTTTGTTATTTCGTAATGATAATTTGTCAATTCTTTATATGGCTTTAACATTACGTAATGATGTTTTAAAATTTGACGATTTTACACTACATGACGTGTTTGTTTCAGTATTTGATGTGGTCATGTCATTCTGTGATGTGGTTTATATCCCATTACTACTACGAGGTAAAACCACGTGACCATTTTGGAAAAATATGTTCTATTTTTAGACCGATTTCCATATGTCGTGTGTGTAATGCGCTTTGGATTAGTACCGCTTTCCATTAGGTTAAAGTTCAAATTAAAGTTCAAGTTGTTGTTCATGGTTATTTGGTATGAAAAAGGGGAATGACAGACAATATTAAGAAAAAAGTACTAAAACAAATACAGTAATTCGGACATAAGGGGAATATCCCAAAACCACTTGCTGGTTTTTCCTCAAATGGAAGCAGTATTATAATAAGTTCGTAAATGATTCCAAGGAGCACTGCTTTTTCTTGGTCTTGAAGAATAACTCCTATACAAGGTTTATAACAATTCATGGAGGTTTACAAATTCATCATGTCAAAATAGTTTAATTCGGTAATATTTAATGCAAAAAAAAACTTTTTTATTATATAGAAATAAAAAAAATGTGGTATGATTGCCTATGAGACAACTCTCAACAACATACCAAAATGACGTAGATTTTAATATATGTGTATGACTGTATGGTCTTTAAGAATGAGCACAACTCATACCACATATTAGGCTTTAAAAGGTCTCGAAATGAAAAATATAAAAATAAATTCAAACTAGAAACCTAACGATCTAAATGACGAAGGCGCTGACGATACTACAGACGACGGCAGATAGGTTTGTAGTATCTCGCTGTCGCTATATTAATTGAATTATGTGGTATGAATTTTGAAACATCATAACGTAATGTTAAAGCCATATGAAGAATTTACAAATCATCATTACGAAATAACAAAACAACATCATGTACTGAAACAAGGACATTACGTTATGTCACATACACATCAAGTAATGTTAAAACCGCATTGCCCAACGACATAACCACATTAAATAATGGAATAAACATATCGAATTATGACAGAACCATATTAAGTTATGACAAAACTATATCAAGTGAATACGAAACCATATCATGTAATATCGACTTATCATTATGTAATGACTATTCCATATTGAGTTATATCAATAAACTCATCATAGATACCAGGACTAAATTAAGTATATACGCCAGACGCACGTTTCGTCTACAAAAGACTCATCAGTGACGCTCGAATCCAAAAAAAGTTAAAAAGGCCAAATAAAGTACGAAGTTGAGGAGCATCATTACGTAATGTCAAAACCATATTATGTAAAGACAAACTATCATCAAGTAATAATAGAACAACATTATATCAGAGTTCCACATAAGACAGCTGTGGCGTTCCATAATTCAGGACTGTATTTTTTTCCTATTATGAACTACCCGTTTAAAAGTGGGGGTTAACTGTTTGACCTTTGTCTGTCTGTTCGTCCGTCAGTCCGTCTATCTATCCGTTAGTCGTATCGTCCGTCCGTCCCGTCTTATCTTTCTCAGAAATTAAATAACAAGAATTTCTGTTGGTTTCAGGGTTGATATGTGTCAGCTATACCAAGCGATGCGTTTTTAAGTTCGTCACTCACCAACTTCCTTTTCACCGAATACTTAGTACCTACATCATTTTACATATGAGTCTTCCAAGTTGAAAATTTTTGTCACATTTTTCGCAGGAATTACATAACAAGGATTTCTGAGATTTGGTTTAAGAGTTTATATAAGTACGCTATTTCGATTTCAGAGGTATTACTCAACAAATTACTGTTTTATACCGTCAAGTATTTGGGCTGGGGTATCATCAGGGAGCAGTAGCTCGCATCTTCACTTTTTTTTTTATGTTTTACTGTTTAACTTACACCACTGTCCCATGTTAGAAAAGGTTTGTGCGTCGGTTTTTGCATGTCACAAGTCAGGCGCCTGTTATTCAGTGGTTGTTGTTTTAGATCACGTGGACCAATGGGCCAAATGAGATTTTCACATTACTTGGCGTACATCATTCGTCGTCGGCCGTCGTTAACTTTGTAATTGCCCTTTTTTTCAATTTTCGTAAATTTTTTTATTATTTTACAAACATCTTCTCCACTTAACCCCTTTACTACCAAAAGGCCAATTGGGTCGATTTATTTGTTCTTTAACTGCCAATGGGCCGATATGGCCGATGGTTAATGTTAATAAAATAAATATGTATTTTAGCTATAAAAGCCAATTATAATGTGATGTTCTGTCAGTGCCCTTTCATTTTCGTTTCATTTTTTTAAATGTTCATGACGTCATTTACTTGGCCAAACAGAATGAAAATTAGCCACAATTTTCAATAAATTGATTGAAAAATGTATCTGACGACCCTGCCAATCCAACTAAAGTGGCCACTATGGCTAAATATAAAACATAGGGGCTTACTATTTTAGAAGAAGTCTATGGTCAAATGATAAAACCTTAAAAACTAATTCAAATAATAGGGTGCCATTTTTTAGAAAGGTGGGGGAGGGAAGGTACTTATTATTTCAGCTTGATTTTTTCCAATAACTTATTTTGTTGAAATACCGTTGAGTGCCATGATATCAAGTATAGACCCTTGATTTGAAATTTAAAAAGAAATCGCAATAAAAGATGCGTAAAAATGCACTACGTCATGCAATTATTAACGTCTTGAAACAGTTCTGTTTCGCGTCAAATATATTAAGGTAGGTATTACGGACTTTTATTAAGTCCCATGACAAGTTCAAGAAAATAAGACAGCTCGACGTCTGTGACGTAACATGCAAAATAATGACGTCATTTCATATGACTTCACACATAATGACCGTTACATTTGGGATCCATTGAGGAAAAACACTACACTGTTTAATCTTCAGCCTTTTAATTGAAAGAGATACACAGATGATGAGAAGCTTGCATACATTTAACCGTGGACATATGGGTCCCGTTGGCAGCAAAAGGGTTAAATTTGCGTTATGGTAATTGTTATCGATACAATTTCTCTGGTTTTCTTTTTTTCATACTCAATTTTCTCAAAATTTGAGTCCATATCAAAAAGCTCAGATATATAACGTTTTCTCGATCTGTTATATGTAAATGTTAGCAGAGTTTTAGTATGTACCGTAAACACAATAGCGTCAACTTCAATTTCAACTTTTTTCCATAAATACATTTGTAAATTGTTTTTCGTTTTAAATTTCAAGTAACTTCTAGTCTTTTCCGATTACAATTTCTGTTTGTGTTTACAAAATATACAGCCCTTTTCTATGACTAGGCTTTGTCTAACAAAAGAATAATTTCATGTATTGTTGGTTTCGTGTCTACTGTACCTTCTTCATAACTGTTATTGCTAATAATTGACAGTTTAACACATAAAAATATACAGACTTGCAATTTGCAGTATATGAATTTTCTACACAATGATTTTGCGTTACCAGTTGTTGAAATTAAATAACTCAAGTTGATATCAAACGATATTAAAGTCTCACTCGTTATGAAACCTGTAAATGACAGGTACTTAAAGATCGAGTTGAAGCTGAGTTACTATATCAATAAATGCTTTAAAAATGATTCCACATTTTACATCCGTTCTGTTACTTGTTCAATCTGTAAATTAAAACTAAAACATATGTGCATTCATTATCAAATATATATTTTAACAATGACATATTATTATATAAACAGATGGATTAATCGACAATCCGTTGTATGTGTCGTCACCAGAGGAACTTGATGGAGCAGTCTATAGCGTTGTGAATAAAAAAAAACAACATCGAGGTAATTAGAAATACATATTATTACATGATAGTTACATGTACACACAGGTGGCTAGCACAAACAAAAATATGTACAAGATGCGATGTTATACACCGTATCGCTAGTTTGAAATCTGTCTTGCTTGAACTTTTGACGTCATACAACAAACACTTTCTCATTGAGGCGTCAGATTTTTTCTATTAAGACGTCAAAATTTTACTGGAGCGGTTGTGATGTCCAGTAATGGCGGACAAATAGCAACAATGTGTATTGTTTAGCATGCATTGTTTTAGTCTGTTGACCTATAACATTGCAATGAATGTTCCGCTTACGGTAGAAAGAGTGGTATTATGCTTATTATTAATGCCATATTCAAGACATAAACGAACAACATATATCTTTTAAGATAAAGTGTATTAAGTTTTCATCCGCTTCGTGCTTACTCATTTTCTGGCGTAGTTTTGAGTTTCATTTGTCAGTAACCTGAAGCTGTTTAAGTTAATGGGCTTTGGAATTTAGTAGTATAGGAATTTAACTAACAACATGCAAATTTTGCATTATTTGCGGTGATAAGAGCTGCAGCTGTATCATGACTAGATGGACTATACTTGTATGCCAATGATGAAAAAACAGAAGTAAGGAAATTTTTTTTATCTGTATTTAACATTATTTAGGCTTAAGGTAAAGTCATGGTATTCCGCCATCTTGGATTGTAGTATCAAAATACACAATCAGTCTAGTTATTTGCTTAAACCTGCAAATTTGTAGACAGTTGTGCAATTTTTTTGGTTCGACTGTTTATTTATATGACAAAACTTGCTAATGTATTGCATTATACAATATATTTAAACAAATACCAAACATTCGTGTTTTAGAATCAATTTTTTTCAACTACGCCATTTAAGGGAAGATAACTCTTTAAGTATATAAATTATACTGGACTGATAGGGAAAATTTTAATTTTAACTTGCAGCAAGAAACAGGTTCGGTGACACCATTTTTTGTTTTAATTTTCTTCAAACATATTATAAAACCTAATTTCTCACAATTAATTTTCTTTATTAAAAAAGAATATGTGGTATGATTGCCAATGAAACAATTCTCCACAATAGACCACAAATGACAAAGAAATTGACAACCATAGGTCACCGTACGGCCTTCAACAATGAGAAAAGCCCATACAGCATAGTCAGCTATAAAAGGCCCTGGAATGATAATGTAAAACAATTCAAACGAGAAAACTAACGGCCTTATTTATGTACAAAAAAATGAACGAAAAACAAATATGTAACACATAAACTAAACAAACGACAACCATTGAAATACAAGCTCCTGACTTGGGATAGGGACATACATACATAATGTGGAGGGTTTAACAAGTTAGCGGTATCCAAACCCTCAGATGGACACGAAAAAACATTGGACGTGGCCGGATACTTGTACATACCAACAACAAAAAGACACTAGGTACAGATCTGAAAGTACTCGCAGTTTCCTGACAGCTAGTCCAAAGCCACTAACAACTAATAAAAAAAATCATCCATTATAAATGTTTTTTTCATGATCATTTAAAGCAAATTTAGGCAATTTTCAACGACTCATAGCTTGAAAAATAGCAGTGACCCATCCTTTTCATCATATTTTTGAAAAGAGCATAGTAAAATCTTTTTGGCAAAGTATAGGAAAATTCTATCTCGGGGAAAAATTTACCTAGGATCTACCTTAAGGGCTCTAAAACCGAGTTGTTGAAAACATCGTATGCAATATGTGTTGTGTATGTGTATGTTTATGAAATAACATTACGACTTTATATTAGGTATTATGTTCTGCGCAGATGCTAGTTGGAAAAATAATAGATATATATTTCCAAGTCGTTGTCACGAGTATGAATAGCCTATGGTACATGTATGTCCATAATTATTGCAGCTTACTGTACCGCAGTGTGTTATCATATCAGCTTAATATTGTACACAAGACAAGTAACAAATATATTTTTTTTTGTACTTGTACAAGTAAAATTTCCTGCCACTCTTTTTCGATGATGGGCAAGCGGTAATGGGATATAAAATGTTTCGATTGGTTTTTTTTTTCTTCGATTTTTTCAAGAAATTACATAATAAGAGACAAATATTCGAACTTAAACAACTTAAGCATGAAATCCGGGTTTTAATTTCAGGATATAAACGATATATGAACATTGTCGGAAAATACATGTTTTCAACTCGCTACGAAACGAGATAAAATTTCGGCAAGCTTTGATTTTCGTTCTGTATTCAAAGCTTGTACAACAAAAATTGATATTTTCTGACAGTGTACATATAAAATAAATTAGTTCCAAAGTAGTTTATTCCTACTGGACTGTGGACAAAAGATGAAAAGTGTGTTCTGCAGGTTATGTATATTTTCGATGACCATGACCTGTTATGTCTTGACGAGATTTGTTTGGTGTTTCTAATTATTTCCTGGTATAACTTCACCGGTGACTAGACAAATTCCAACAACACCAATGTTACTGTTGCATCCGTAGGAAATAGTGCTCACAACTATCGAATACAAAACAATTTCTTTTGTAAGCAATAACATGTACAATTGAGGAGAAAAGGTTTAATATAAACAAATAAATTTACACTAACTTATAATCGACACAAAACTTCAAAGGTACAACTGTAATGTTTTTAAAAATAACAGTCCTTTGTTAAACTCCGGACAGACAACAACATTTCGTCTACACAAGACTTTTATCAGTGGCGCTTTTATCAACACAGTAGAAAGGTCAAATGAAATACTTAATTTATGAGCATTAAAAACCGAAACTACCTAAACATTACAAAAAGATAAATTACGATTTTGTTTGCGCACTGCATGATTGCACCATAATGTTATAACAGATGTGGAATCTGTAATTGGTTAATACTTTATTAAGATGACGTTTCTGCCATTTTGCACAAATGTTTTTTTTTATTTAAAGCTTCCAAGTTTTTTGGGTAAAAGCATTTTATAAGAGACACGTGTTAATTTGTCAAAGACACATGCACATTTCTCAGTACTATTGTAATCTTGATTCAATACTTTATTAAAAGGAACGCTTGCTATGTGTTCATGTGCTTTCCTTTTTTTGTTTTACGTGTTATGTTTTTAGTCACTACTTCGGTGTTGACATGAACATCAATTATATTGACATTTTTATAAATTTACTGTTTGCAAAAGTAATAATTATTCTAAATACTAAGGATTTTCATATCCCAGTCACAGATAACCTTAGCCGTATTTGGCAACACTTTTTAGAATTTTAGGTCATCAATGCTCTTCAACTTTCTACTTGTTTAGCTTTATTTTGTATGGTGTCTTAAATTATAAGCAAGGTACCTTTGATAACTATTAGCATGTCGAAATGTCTTATTGTAATGTTTATTTGTCTATTTCTCTGTCCTGAATGTTACTTATTGGTACTGTAGTCCTGTCATGTAATGTTGTCACTTTAGTGTTATATAAAAAATTGACAATAAAGCGCGAGGTTTGGCTAGCCGCAAAACCGGGTTCAACCCACAAATTGTTCTTAAAATGTCCTGTACCAAGTCAGGAAAATGGTAGTTGTTATCTTATAGTTCGTTTCTGTGTGTGTTGCATTGTTGTTTTGGTTTTTTGTTGCACTTCAGAGGATCTATTGTTTCATTGTTTTCCTCTTATAGTTGATGTGTTTTCCTCAGTTTTAACCCAGATTTGTTTTTTCTCATTAATTCAAGTTCCAATTAATGACTAAAAATTAGTGCGATACAACAATACTGCATTGGTTGACAAATCAAAACAGTTTGCTGCATACCGTTCAAAATTTCATGTTTTTGGAAACCAATATTAAAAACCAGTTAATAAACTTAAACGACCAATATTTATGGTTTTTGACCATAAATTATATAACATTTTTTCTTACATTCTGTGTAACAACTGATTAGGATATTTCTATTGATACGTTTTGCATGCTTTTAAAAGTTTTAAATGCCTTAAATCAACTACTTTCAGGAAATAAGATAAAAGAAACAGAAATGGGTAAGACTGACAACGATTACAAAATATCAAAGATGTAAATTTTATACAAAACTAACATTTTATTCTTCTTCTAGTTTACCACCTAATAAGTAGAATGTAGAACTTGTATATATTTTGAACTAATAGGTCGTTGAACAATTCACAACGGTTTTGATTATAACCTTGATATTTGAAAATCAATCTATCAAAACCAGCAGATGCATATTCAATGTATTTACATGCTGGTTTAGTTAAAATAACAACCAAAAATTACAAGATAATTTAATAAAAACTGTTTGTATTGAGGTCAACTTCTAATACAATAATGTTGCCACTCATCAAGACATTTATTTGAGAAAAAAAAAAAATCTTTTAAATTGATTTAAACACTGTAAATGCAAATACGTATGTCTTAGCCATTTTTTTTCATGTTTTTGGATTGTCTCTTTATCACCTATTTGGCTGGCATTGCTTATTTAAATCATGTTTTTTGTTTTTTGTAATGCATTTCATTGTTCGCAAGATTTTTTTTATTCTATTCTGACTCGTCTTTGGATATAAACTCGACCTCTGGTGTTGCTCAAGTTCTTCTTTACATCAACTACAACAAAAAGGTAAAATATAATGCTTATGCTTCTAACACTTGATAGATAATACAACAATTTGCAAGTTTAAAGAGCTTGCAGCTCCTACTCAGACTTTGCAAAATGTCACCAGTGTATGAGCATAATGTTGATGAACCAGATGTATGTCAAAGAACGTCTCGTCCTTTTTCTCAAAATGTTCATCGGTAGATACAGTTTTGTACCAAGATCTTCTTGAAAAATATTCCACATCAACTTCACAAATAATACACGATGGTCTTGAATTATAGATTATGGGTACTGACGTTATTTATCATCTTGTATTATAACATGTATTTTCTTTTATTTGTTTTTTACGATAAGATTCTATATTAAATTAGCGGCCACAGCCGAATACTTAAACTGGGTAGGGAGAATATGACAGGTATTTCAAGTTCATTTATTCAATTAACGAATAAAAAATTGTCAACCAACAGATTTGCTATACTTTCAAAAACATGTCAATCTGTATTGGAACAGTTTTCTAAGATCTTTTATTTGCGTATTAAACATTTTAAAGGCAATAGAAAGTTTGGGCTTCACAGTCTACATTGATTTTGACTTTCTACAGAAAGTTCGCCATTTTAAAACATTCTTGTTTCACAAATAATACTTGCTATGGATACAACTTAAAATAATTTTCTAAAATTACAAACCTGCTCGTGCATTTTTCATTGTTATTCAACGCAAAATAATTATCTAAGAAACCTGGGACGATCTCATTTAACAAAGGATTTCTATTGTCTACTTATTGTACCTCAAACTTATTTACCCGATGTAGGTCTTTACGTTCAGGTTCAATTTATTTAAAGTTAATCGGGTATGGCTAATTAGATACGCCCTCTTAAAATCAGGGGGTCCGAAATAGGATCGGGAAAAAAACACCCAGCAAAATACCTTAATTTACAATTTAAGAATTTGTTTGATTCAAAGTGCTTTAAGTTTTGGTTGCTTAAATATCTCCGATCAATAATCAGGCGGTATTTTGTGGAAATAATAACCTGTCTCGAACCGGGAGATGTTGGCTGCAATATGAATTTATTTATAAAAAAAAGTCCATATCTCATTTACTTATAATGGCCGTTATTGATTGTAAATTCATGACGTTTTGTTTGTGGCTTTCGTCTACCGTGGAGAAAAAAGTGGGAAGGAGGGTTAATAGCTTAACTTACGAGTTCTATCATTATGGTTCAAATCTATTCTATTACGGCATACGTTTTACCTCTAGCGAACGCTCTGCCTTATTGTAAAAAATGCCACTCTTAATTTGTAAGCATTTGATTCAGATTGATCCACTTTGAATTTAGTCGTGAATATGCATGACATACTTGCCACTGGACACAAAGGAGCAATACATTTATCAGCTTCATTTAGTGATGTATAATCATTTGTCCTCAGTTGATTATAGTCTGAAACAGTTTTCCAATTTTTAAATATTTCATTATCATTTACATTTGAATTTTTATGCGTAAATCTTAGCATTTCTTCCATCATTTTTCTCTTTGCATTTAATCTTTTTTTTTAACATTAAAAAACGTTGTCGTAATACACATCAGGGGTTACATTTTATAATTTCCATCAAAACTAATAGGGGAGGGACAAGAACAGAAAAACAATCTTCATTGAGTGGCAATAACTCATATATTGAAGCGTACAATGACGGCAGTATCGTCTAGTTGACAACATTTGCTGTTTCAAGTTTATTTATATCTCAGGCTGGTATAATAGTTGTCATAAAAGCAAAAAATAAAAATGATAAAAAAAAGGTTGACAACAATTTATAAAAAAGATTCAACTTATTTTGGGCGTTTCATTTTTCTTTATATTGTCTTGCTGATAGGTTTTGTTATAATTTATTTTTCATCTACTATTGTTCTAGCAAAAGTCACAAAAAATGTTGTTAACATCAGTCATGCGACTTATGAGAAAAGATGTAGCTGACCTTTCTTGTTGTTTACACATTTCAATCATTCATCTCGTGCGTAGATCGTCTTTCCCTCTAATGTTTAAGGAAAAGATAGCGTGAAATTCTCACTGCACCAGACATCGGATATACATTCCTATTATATTTTGATCGGACAAAGCTGCGTATTTATATGACCAATAAGCCAAACGAACGCACCCATTTAGCAAGGGTATACTGTGGGACGGGAGAGGTCCAGATATGTCAATATTTCTATACCCAAGCGAATCATTTGGTTTTGAAAAAAAGGAGATAAAGGTATACATTAATGCGACAGCAACCAAAAGACACAGATAAATAAAAATATTTAGAGTTAACATTCTGTCTTTTTTTTTATAGAAAGATGCGTATACATCATAATAAACTCAATACCGATCCATGACGAAATAATAGTTATACGGAGTTAATTCAATAATATTTTCCGTCAAATAGTATATATATATCCGAAAAGGCACATTTGATTTAATATTATTTACCGTCAAAGATATCCCAACAATCACAAGTGTTAGGTTGACAAATTTCACCTGCCATATTTCAATTTTGATCGGTGAAAATTTAAGAAGTAATAACATAAACCAGTAAAAGAAAAACACTTCACTGTATAATAAAACGGTAAAATAAATAATGATAATGGATGACGACCAGCGGCAAATAAAAATAATATTCAGGACGATTAGATGTAAATATGATAAGAGTATTAACCCCGTTTTTTACCAGACTGACAAACTGAGTCGGGTTTTTGTTATCTTGTAAGTTCACAAGATATTAGTTCGCAGGAAGAAAAGTCACCCGACCCTGACACATTTCCGACTCTGAGCCGGCCAGTCTTTAACATCTTTGTTTGACCCGTTCGGGATTCGAACAAAGGACCTCCCGCGAACGCCCCCACACGAGACCAACCAGGAGAGCGGTAGTGATCAGTAGTACAGAATATCATACCAAAAACTAAAGTACAATACACAATACAGTTTCACAGAATTTTCACAGTTACTGAAGCGAGCTAAAAGTATCTAACTTAAATTGGATGCGTGAAATGATATTGTAAACTACACGTAAACATGGATGATCGACTTCAGGGTAGATTTTATGTATCAACGCTCTCGGCAAATTAAAACCTCTTACACCTATTATATAAGTGGTCCGAATATTGCCAGCTGTTTCAAGTCTTAATTTCTGTCCTTATTCAATATACCCTCATTTTCCAGTGGTATTTTAAAGATTCACGTCCAACCTCACTGTCGACCTCCTATTGTACGACCTACCTATTAAATTTACAATTTATGTGTTATATTCATGATCATGCATGAAATATTTGCTAATGGACGTAAAGCAAACAACAATCAATCAACTTAATTGATTTCTCTGTACCAGTACTTAGCACACAAAGACAAGATCTTGTATAACCTATGATTTTTTTTGTCAGGCAAGGATAAAACTAAAAAAGATAAAAGTTTATTTAGGTGTTTTTGCTTCATTTAGACATGAAAAGGTAATAACGGACGACTAGATTAAAGAGTTTGTTTTCATATAATGCATTGAATTTGCGAATATATCTAACGTATAATATATCTAATGTAGGAAAATTACCAAATCAGAAACAAAAGGAACATTTACCGGATGAATATTGTGAAGGACCTTATGCATCTAGGTCTGTCCGATTAGATGTTCTGAAACAAGCTGTTTAAAAAGCTAATTGTTGGAAGAGTTTACTTACTGTTTTCTCAGGTCTGATCTTTACGAATCTATTTCATGATTATTGACAGATCAAAAACATCAAGTATATATATAGCATGAAGTTGTTGGGCATAATATTTATTGGTCGGTTATAAATGAGGTCTGTATGGGGTTTTGATTGCCAGATTTATTAAATAAGAAATCGTTATTTTGGAAAGTTGGCTAAAAAATATAAATGTACCCCCAATTTTGTAAAACTATCATTTGGTGTTATTTAGATGCTAATTTAATCATAAATAAATAATTATATGATGTAATGCAATTAAATCGGTCCGTTTGCATTTCAATTTGATAACTGTTAATCGTATATATCAGTCTGAGTACTGTTTAACTATCATTTAAGTTGAACATACTTAGACTCGTCCAGTTCTGGGGAATTAGGTTTCTGCAAGTGCTTTTTATGTACTTTTTTTATATTTTTGACGGTTTTTAAGTCAGTAAAAGTTCAATGATTAAGTTAATATTGACATTAAAAGACCTCCTCACAAAAAGGCCCTTTTTGTTCGGAGGTCTTTTAATATCAATATTAACTTATCATTGAACTTTTACTATTACTTAAACATATTTATTCCTGGTATAATGTTTCTTCACTTTTCCATTGCTATAGCTAGAGTTCCCACAGTAATAAAATATAAATATTATCACAACAAAAATCCATGTTATATAACAGTATGTAACTATACAAGTTATTGAGTGAATTCTATTTCTAATTCAATTATACAAATCATTGCTCAGATTACACTTCGTGAACCGACTCGGGAATATTTCCGAGGGTTGGCATTCGGCTTATCCTCAGCAACCGATTTTCCAATGAAAGTTCTTCAGGTTCCTTGTTACATATATATGTATAATTAGGTGTTCGATTTGACAACGAAGTGTATCTTTTCCGTTTCGACTTCTGTCTCATGCCCTTTATAAATGATAGTGGCTTAGATTGTTCATCTTCAGTTGCGGTGCTCACGCTCTGAGTTTCATCTGTGAGACCCACCACTTCTTCGTCAGGCTTTGTCAAATTCTGTCTTGCCCTAATGAAAGTGTTGGCTAACCAGCGTTTTAAATTTGTCCCAACCCAGTAGGCAATAATCAATATGGCCACAATAAGGACAATATAGACCCATATTGGAAATTCAGACTCTTTCTTTTGCAAGTCTGGCACATTATTATCGCCTTTAAGTTTTTGAACCAAGGAATCCATTGAAAGAGTTTCAATTCCTTTTAACGCTTTTAACAGCGAACGCGATTGATTTTTCGGAATACTATCGTATAAATATTGGTTCTTAGCCAACATATTCACATTACTGCGTATAGAATCCAAATCTTGTTCGGATACGGTTCCAAAGAGAAAACCTAAAATATTTCCTACTACCGGAATGATTGATCGTTTCGACTTTCTCAATAACGATCGGCATTCTTGAAACATGTCGGTAATTGTATTATGCGTAACATTTAACTTAACCAACTCTTGTTTGAGGTTGGTTAATGACTTGACCCAACGTTTAGGCGCATTTACACGTACAATTTGTGCCAGAGTTATTGATGATTGAATATCACACGAAAGATCCCTTACAAATATCTGATATATATCCAGATCGATAACAAAAGTGACCAGCCATTTTGAACGCGTCGTTGTAATTTCCCCTATTTTATCAAATATCACGTTATGTTGACCATAAACAACACTGGTTAAGCACAAAAAGTTCAATAGTCGACAATTCATCTTTGTTACGTTTTATATCTACAAAACAAAATATCTTATATTATTTATATACAATTGATAATCCCGTGCAATCAATATCAACATACTGTGAAGCCTTACAACATGTTAGAAATTGACGCCAACAATTCTTTTACCTTAACATTTTTATCTTTACATATATTTGACGGCAACGTTCGCCTAACTTTTTTCGTTTTCAGATTTGTCTCGATAATCTCGTTGACAGACATTGATTCCTCTAAATCACTGTCATAATTTTCCTCTCTTTCTTTTTCTTTTAAGAGATTACTTAACTCCATTAGAGGAATTGATTCTTTATCAGAACTATTTGTTCGTTCTTTTCGATATTTCGTTGCAATAGTAGCAAGAGGTTTATTAAAATCCGAATCCGAGTTAGTGTCAACCTCCATGTCTGAACTACTTACATCAGGAGATGCAACATACGCAGCTTTTCTTAACTGTTTACCCTTATTTTTAGGAATATCCCATTCATCGATTTTAGCTATTCGCAGATGTTCGGCATGTGCTTTTCGTACCACTCCAGTCAACTGATTCTTGATCATGAATAACACTGGTGAGGTTTGATGAACAATACGGATATACGGTGTCTATCGATTATCTAATTTATTTTTCTTCAAATGATTTTTTTTCAATAAACAGGATTCCCTATCTTAAAACCTTCATCTACACAGTTTTTATTTTATATATTTTAACTGTCGTTTTTGCGCTTATTTCATGGACCTGTGTACCAGCACGAATGCTTTATGTTGTTGATTTAGCATTATTTGATGCAAGTCTTCGCCCATATATTTCCTATGAGGTTTCATTATATTATCAACGGGAAGAACGGCATCTCGAGTGTATAACAAATAGAACGGTGAAAATTTAGAAGACTCACTTATGTAAACCTGATAGCGGCCAAAGCTTTATTTAAAAACAAATCCCACGTTGATGTGTCGTCTTTCATTAGTTTAGATAAAACGTCATGAAGAGTACGGTGGAACCTTTCAATTCGTCCGCTACTTTGCGGATGGTAAAATGAAGTAGTATATGATTTATATTAAGCGTTTCGCATGTTTCCTTCATAATTTTATTTACATTTTCAGATCCATTGTCACTTAAAATTTGTAATGGGACTGAATGTCTTGGAATTATTTCCTCAATAAGCAAATGCGCAATTGTTTCGGCTTTTGGATCTTTTACTGCAAAAGCTTCAGGAAATCCCGAATAAAGATCAATGAACCCAATTATGTATTTGTTCCCCGACAATGCTTCTGGATAGGGTCCCGATAAATCTAATGCTATTTTAGCAAACGGATAAGGTGGTATATCTACTTCTTGAACAGGAGGATTTACTTTTCTTAAATTTCTAGTTTGACATGTAACACACATGGTTACATAAGCATATATCTTTTTGTATAACCCTGGCCAATAATACCGTAGCTTTATACTGTCATACGTTTTATCAATAGCTAAATGACCATTATTATCATGATATTGAACGACAATATCTTCCCTTAAATGCCCTGGAACATATAATCGGATTAGAGGATCAACATCAGGTTGTGACAGAAAATAAACAACATCTTCAATAATCATAAATTGACTTTGTGTAGAGCTACTCGCTGTGCCTGTTTCAATCTCCCTCTTAATTCTAACAATGTTCAAATGTTTTGCTTGTTCTAATTTTATATCTAAATCTTCATTTTGAAAAGTCTCCTTACTAGGTACATCTGGTTGTTCTACAGTGCAAGTAGCAAAATGTCTTGTGTTTAATTTATTTGAATTAATTGTATTAATTTCATAGGTATTATCATTTATATCGGTATTGACAGTTTCATTACTTATTCCCTTATCTTCATCACTTTGCGGAGTTCTTGACAAAAGATCTGTACAATAATTTGTTTCTCCTGCTATGTACTCAATCTTACAATTGTACCCAGATATCCCTAAAGACCACATTTGTAGCTTTTTGTTTTTCATCGGAGAATCTAGTAAATATTTCAAAGGTTTATGATCCGTCTTGATGATAAAGTTTGCTCCGTGCAAATAAAAATCTAATTTCTGTAGTGCATAATGAATCGCAAATGCTTCCTTTTCGACAGTTGACCACCGAGTTTGAGTGTCGCTTAATTTATGCGATAGAAAGTAAATAGGTTTTTCAACTGCATTTTGTTCTTCAGTTATCTGTGTCAAGCATGCACCAACACATGTATCACTTGCATCAGTGTACAAGACATCAGGCAAATTAGGGTTTGGATATGCAAGTAGAGGTACTACTGCTAAACTATCCTTTAAGTAATTAAAGCCTACGTCACAACCCTCTGACCAATGATATTTCGCATATTTTCTCGTTAAATTGACAAGAGGTTCCGCTATTTTAGAAAAATTCGGAATGAATCTTCTGAAGTAGCTACACATACCAATAAATCCTCTAACTTCTTTCACAGTTTTGGGTATCGGAATAGTTTGAATAGCTTTTACTTTATCTTGATCTGGTCTAACACCTTCACGCGTTAAAACAAAGCCCACATACTTAGTTTCTTCTTTAATAAAACTACATTTTTTTTTATTTTAACTTCAAATTATGTTGTCCCAACCTATCAAACACTGTCTGAATGTGACGTAAATGGCCTTCGAATGTTTCAGAAAAGATTAAAATATCATCCAAATAGGCGACCGAAAATTTGTCCAATCCTTGCATTGCAATAGATATGAGTTGGCTAAAAATACTAGGCGCGTTAACAAGTCCAAAAGGCATAACATTGAATTCAAAAAGACCCCTATGACAAGTGAATGCAGTCTTTTCCTTGTCACTTTCTTTCATGTTTATTTGCCAGTACCCACTTGTTAAGTCCAAGCTTGTAAAATACCTTGCTTTATCTAATTGTGCCAAAATATCGTCTATCAATGGTAAAGGATAAGAGATAACTTTCGTTATACGGTTCAATAAACGAAAATCAATACAAAATCTTATCAATCCATCCTTTTTATCAACAACAACAATTGGAAATGACCATGGTGATCTAGACCTTCTAGCATTTCATCAATTGCTTTATCAACTATTGGCCTTTTATGTATAGGAGTTCTATATGGTTTTAATTTAATAGGGTGATGATTTCCCGTGACAATAAACATTTTAACGGTGTCAGTTCCCACTAAATCTTTGTCACTATCCGCGAATATGTCCTCATTTGCGTTTACAAGAGATCGTACTACTTCTAGATAATCTTGAGGAACATCAATTTTCTGATTTGGTATATCTATTGACTCAATTGGTTGACCATCTTTTGTTACACTTGAAACGTCATTTGTATTGATGTCACTGACTTTACCTACTACTCATCCCCTATTTTAACAAAAAGTTTTATTGGTGTTGTTTAACATTAAAACAGGAATCTTGGTCACTTTATGTATTTTAGTTACCGAGGTACTTACTAATAATCCTGCTTCCGAATTTATATAGCCCGAATCCACGGCAGATGCTTGTAACAATTCAGAGTTTGAAAAACATGAATGTTTCTTGATCTTTCCTATACAAATGTTAACACTTTGAGGTTTTAAAAGTGTCCTCTTAGCAACTCTTACTATCGAAGCAATATGGATGCCATTTTCAAGAGGCACGTAAACTTTTCCAATTGTTATACAGTTTAAGTCAAAAAAGACACGTACACCTTGCTGTTGTAGAAAATCTCTTCCTATAATAATATTTCTATTCATATCCGACACTACATGAAAAACATGATTTATCTTTGATCCCCCAATATTGAAGAGAGACTTCACTTTTAATTAATTTAGGTGGACTTTTCATAGCTTGATAAACTCTTTTATGTAGTAAAGAGCAACTTGCCCCGGAATCAATTAGAGCTCTATATTTATTTTTTTCAATTTTAATTAAACATGAATTTGGAGAGTTTGTTGAATTTATTTCAAATGCTTTATTTAAATTAATTGTTTTAGTTTTGTTACCATAATTTTTACTTTTATGTTTCAATATTTTATTTTTACTATTTCTCTCTTCATTGGCTTCGTTATGAAGAGAGCGGTTTAGTTTCCCTGTCAATTTCGTTGTGGATAATATCTTTGGGAGTGTCCCTTCCTGCGACAGAAGTAGAATTCCAACTCTGCCATACTTCGCTGTTGTACCAAATTAACTCGGTGCGTCTCGTATTTACGTGAAGGATTACTCCTACAATCTTTTGAAAAACGACCTAGCTTACCGCATTTATGGCATCGTAAATTTTGTTCTGTCATTGCCAAAGTAATTGCGGCCTCTAGAGTAGCTGGATTATCTCGCATGATTTTCATTTTAAGTTTGTCGAGCAACAAACCATCCATAAACAGTCAGGGGCGTTGCTTAAACATGTTAATTTTTTTAGTTACTTATATAAGTAATTTTTGTTTGTAAAAGTAATAAAATTACTTAATAGAGTTATTTTAATTTTCAATAGAAACATAGACTAAATGTAGTTTTCATGATTTTAAACAAAATTTTATATCATAAAATAAAGAATATTAATGTATCAGATTTGAAAGGAGTATAGAGATAAAGGGTTACTTTAAAAATAATGACAAAATATTACTTAAATAATTTATTTTATACATTTTGAAAAAAAATAGCAATTACACTTATCTAAGGCACATATGTAATTGATTTGGGTTACAAATAATAAATAACTTTAGGTCTTAATAATTCACAAGTATCTATCTATTTATATCAGTCTACCTTTAAGATTTTAGAGGAAAATGATAATTTAATAGTCACAAGAGACCAATCTTTGAACCAGAAGCGTCGGTATAAAAGATAAGTGCGTCAGAAAGTTAATTAGTGTTTCGGAAGAATTAGTTTTGATATATCAAGGGAAAAATAACCAGATGACTGTGAAAATTATTTCAGCTAGTAAAATCTGTATTATTGGACACCTATAACAATAATATTCAGAAAAATAACTTATATAAGTTAAATTTAAATTAGCCTCGTTTTCAACATTACTTAAGCTTGTATAGGTAATTTTAATTGTTACTTGTTTAAGTAATGCCCCTGACTGATAAAGAAACAGATTATTTGTCTTTCCACGGGTTCAACGTCCCGTGGCTGACCGATAAACGCTTTTCCTACTAAAGCCACCAAGCGTTCGGCGAACACTTGAACCGTGCCCACGGTATTTGATAAATGCTCGACTTGAGCCGAGAGAGCCTGCTGGTTATGACCCTAATTCCAAATAGAATCTGACAACTGTCCCAAGGTGTGGGCCAAAGCCTGGAAAATTTCCTCCACTTGCTGGTCAGCAATTCTCCCACCAAAACGATTCAAAATATAGACATACCTTCAAAATTTGTGGCAGACGTCGTTGACGAATCCTGGTCACGGCACCAAAAATTACTAGTGTAACACTAACACTAGATAATTAGAAAAAATGTTATTACATTATTTTACAATGTATGTGAGAGACAACGTGCGTATAGTGGCATCGGAGAAATCTCCCTCGTTAGAACACAACACAGTTTATATATCTAAACATTCAGCTGACCTCAGCAACATGTGTTGCGCTCTATTGTTTCCCAACACAAATCCTCTATGTAAGTATAAGTCCATATGAACGGACATCAATCACTGGACGTGCGTTCTATTGTTTCTTAACACAAATCCTCGATGTAAGTATAAGTCCATATGAGTAGATATTAATCACTGGACGAATTATAAATTGCTGACTCATATAATGGTGATCCAAGTAACTTTGTTACAAAAGGGATTGACTTTTTTTGCTAAATGAAGCAATCCTTCCTTACTTAAATGTACAATTTTGTCCCCCCAAAATTTGTGTATATAACTAAGCATCAAAACTTTCCAAAGAGAGTAATTTTAGGGGGTCTAGTAATTTATACAACCAAGACATTTTTACACTATAACAAAAAAAGTAAATATAAGCCATCTTAAGACCTCCATCACAGTGTTCGGACATACTCACTGTTCTTTTCACTTTATCTGGTTTTCCTTTTCATAAAAAATTGAAAAATTTATTTTGAATCTCCTTCAAAACCCCATCTGGAGGGTTAGGAAGGACAGTCAGAACTTGAACCAAAAAGGGAAGTGCTAAAGTTTTAATCACAACCCCCCTCCCAATATACATTAGTTCTCTATAAGCTAAAGTATTAAGAAGTGACTTGATACTGTTTATCTTGGCTGTAAAATTACATAGAGTCTTATTCCTTTTAGAACGCTCAAACCATATACCTAATAGTTTGAACCTTCCAGAAAGGTTCCAAACAAGATTTTTTTCTGGCAAATGTTTTTCCATACTACCCTTTTTTTACCCAATCCATATGGCCTCAGTTTTGTCAACATTACACCGAAGTCCAGCACATTCTGAAAATTTATCAAACAAATTTAGACATTGATTTAGAGACGTTTGGTCACCATACAGGACTAGCGAAGAATCATCAGCATATTGACTCAATAAAAATTCGGAGTCATTAATTGATACCCCAGCAACATCAGGGTCATTTTTAATAACTGCGCTGAGAAGTTCCAAAACTAATCTTTTCAATGAAATCCAATTTATAAATGTATGGTCAAAGCCATAAAACTGCAAAGCCTCTAGTATAAAAGACCATTCGACCTGTGTCGAAAGCTTTTTCAAAATCGACTAAAAGTGAAAGTCCAGGAAAGTCGTCTTCCTCCATCTTTTCCATCAGATCATAAATAAATCTAGTACATTCGCCTATAAACCTACCTTTAAGAATTCCTTTTTTTTACTTATTATATATACAGATATACCAGCACCTTTTTTATTCTATTTGCTAAACTTGCTGTAGTTATCTTGTAGTCTACACACAAAAGTGTGATAGGTCGCCAGTTCTTAAAAAAAAAATTGACTTACCCTCCTTTGGTATACAAGTAACGAGTCCCTGCCTTTGTGTGATTGAGACCTGTCCATATTCTAAAGCCTCATTTAAACATCTTACCATTGGTATTTTAATATCATTCCAAAAGAATTTATAAAACTGAAATGTTTACACACTTGATGAAAATAAATCGTAATCTGATATGACGTGATTCTTTAGCTCTGTAAAAAGCCCATGCTCGAAATCCAATAAAATGGGTTTGCACATGCGTATTTTGACTACTGCAGAAAAATGAATTTTATTTTGGCTTGCATTTAATTTATTTTATGAACTTAAACCACTTTCAAATTATTATACCGGCGTCACGCATGAACGTATAGCACGGACGTACGCTGGGCGTTGTGACAAACCATGTACGCTGACAATAGACTAGTAATTTAGGATGCATTCAACTTGTCAATCATATCTGTATCGTGTTCACAATGAGCTTTAGGTTGCATTTCTGTAAATATTGACAATGCAATTTCCCATAGGAACTCCGTTTACGGCTAAAACTGTACCACTTTTACTTTTGAAGTTTTGTAAAAATCATATCCTAAAATGGAAATATCATATGCTATTTTTTTTTCAAAAGTCAAAATATAGGGCTGTGCGGTATATTTTCAACGTTTAAGAGTTTACATAACACTCAATTTCTTAACTACCTCTACCTTAACTGCTGGATACTATAGATTTCAAAATGAACAATATGCATATGTGTATTTACTGGTAAACATAGAGATCATAACTGGGAACCAGTTTGTATCGAAATTATTTATGAATATTGTCCAACTAAAAGACCAACCAACAGTCTAACGATCTTGAGGCGTATACAAAGTGCTCTAAATGTGTCTCAAACTTATCTGTAGCGTTTTTCAACGTGCACTAAACGTGTCTCAAACTTATCTGTAGAGTTTAACAACTTGCTTGTAACGTATGAATTACGAGCATGTAGGGAACCGTGACTTCAGAGCAGCTCTGAATCCTTCAACTGTGTCGGCAGATGTGGCTTATGTTGGTAGTTGGTTCCAGTCGCTGATGGTCCTTGGAAAAAAATATTGGCCGAAGGTGTCTGTTGTAGCCCTTTCTTGGAAGAGGCGGGATTAACCTCTACTCCGGCTATCGTTTTGCGTCAAATATTGGTGCCGATCTATGTCTATTAGATCATGTTGAATTTTGAACAGCATGCATAGTCTATTTTGTTTCCTGTGGTTTTCTAGGCTGTCCCATTTTAAAGACTTTACCATTTTTGTTACACAGCCAGGTGTGCGGTCTGTGTAGTTGTTTACAAATCTGGCTGCTCTTTTCTATACCTACCGATTTCTTCTATTGTAGCCTCTTTTGTAGGGTTCCATACCGTCCTAGCATATTTAACTGAAGGTCTAAGTATTGTTGAATATGCTATTGTTTAATCAGGTGGTATTACAGGACGGTTCTTATGTTGTATTCGGATTACATTGCATGTTTTCGCATTTAAGCTCATTTTCAACTTATTTTCCCAGTTCTCTAATGATGTTAGATCTTTCTGTGGCATGTCACTTTCTTCTTGGTTGCTTATGATTCTATAGAGGAAGCTGTCGTCTGCAAAAAGTTTGGGTCTCTGATGATGTTGCTGATTCTGGCATGTTGTTTATGTAGGCCAGGAATAGAAGAGGTTCAATAACTGTGCCTTCGTGTACACCAGAGAGTATTGGTACTTATTTAGTATCGGCTCCTTCTAGGATAACGCTTTGCAATCTGTTTTGTAGGAATGATCTTATCCACTTGTTTGCTTTAGGGTTTACTTCGTAATAGTCAAGTTTATGTTGTAGGCAATGGTTTGGCACTTTATCAAGGTGATATGGTGATATCTACCTGGCTGTTACTTTTTAATTTTGATGCAATATCATGAATGGTGATTATAAGTTGGGATTCGCAAGAGCGTCGTTTATGGAATCTATGCTTTTTGTTTGTATGTTTTTTTTTTAAATAGTCCATTACACTGATGTGTTCAATGTGTACCAGGTCTTTACATGTAATGGAGGTAAGTGATACAGGTCTGTAGTTTGCTAAGTGTATTTCATCCTTTTGAAAAGTGAGACTACATTTGCATTTTTCCAATTTTGAGAGACTTTTTCGGTGTTGAGGAATGCTTAATACTGTTCGGTAAGAATTGAAGCAAGTTGGTCTGCTGCTGTTTCTAGAAAACAAGATAGTATTGTATCTGGTTCAGTTGCCTTATGTGGTTTGAGGTTTTTCAATAAATTGTGAACTCCTTTTACATTGATTTGTATGTCAGCCATGGTGGTCTATGGACTTTTCCTTTTATTTGTGAAGTTGCTCAGCTTTTCTTTTGTTGTCGCTTTGGAGGAATTCCATTTTGATAATGGTGCTTCTCATGTCCATTCCTGTCCATTTCTGACCTTTGCGTTTAATATAGGACCAGAATTTCTTGGAATTGTCCTTGTAGTTGAAGCTGACTTCTTCAATGTATTTCTTATTGGCTTGCACTTCTTGTCTTAGTCTCTTGTATATGTCTTGGTCTCTTTTCATTTTTGATTTCCTAGCTTACTTCTGCACTTTTTGTTTTTGGTTGATCTTGCGTCAGTGTCTGACTTGCGTTTTTCTGTTTGATATCGCATCGCAATAGTTTTTTGAATTTCTGATTTGAAGCTTTGCCACATGGATAGTAAAATTCTGTTGCTTATGTTTTTAAAAGACGTTTTTACTGTTTCGAGGTCTTCCTTTATCTTATATATATATATATATATATATATATATATATATATATATATATATATATATATATATATATAACTCGTCTAAACATCAACCCAACAATGTTAGATCTGTAAATTTGCTTTCGCAAATTTTTGGTTCTTCCCTCGCCGGGATTCGAACCCATGCTACTGTGATATCGTGACACCAAATCGCCTGCACTGCAGCCGTCCCGCTAGACCACACGACCACCTGGGCTCTCATAAAGAGAGCTTTCGGTGGGCATGTGTTACCTTTCCACGTCAGTTGTAATCTAGCGGCGTACTACAGTACATGATATATAAGGCATGAAGATGTTATTGTTACAGATCAGCTAAATTATCTATAGTAAAGGATCCTACAAATTAATGTAAGATACAGTCACAGAAAATAATTATATTCATAAGTACGTCTGAGTCAGTGACAACCCTACAACAGATGTATCCATCGGATCGCCATCAATGATGGTGATACATGGCTGTGTACATAATGTATATACAACTCGTCTAAACATCAACCCAACAATGTTAGATCTGTAAATTTGCTTTCGCAAATTTTTGGTTCTTCCCTCGCCGGGATTCGAACCCATGCTACTGTGATATCGTGACACCAAATCGCCTGCACTGTAGCCGTCCCGCTAGACCACACGACCACCTGGGCTCTCATAAAAAGAGCTTTCGGTGGGCATGTGTTACCTTTCCACGTCAGTTTTAATCTAGCGGCGTACTACAGTACATGATATATAAGGCATGAAGATGTTATTGTTACAGATCAGCTAAATTATCTATAGTAAAGGATCCTACAAATTAATGTAAGATACAGTCACAGAAAATAATTATATTCATAAGTACGTCTGAGTCAGTGACAACCCTACAACAGATGTATCCATCGGATCGCCATCAATGATGGTGATACATGGCTGTGTACATAATGTATATACAACTCGTCTAAACATCAACCCAACAATGTTAGATCTGTAAATTTGCTTTCGCAAATTTTTGGTTCTTCCCTCGCCGGGATTCGAACCCATGCTACTGTGATATCGTGACACCAAATCGCCTGCACTGCAGCCGTCCCGCTAGACCACACGACCACCTGGGCTCTCATAAAAAGAGCTTTCGGTGGGCATGTGTTACCTTTCCACGTCAGTTTTAATCTAGCGGCGTACTACAGTACATGATATATAAGGCATGCAGATGTTATTGTTACAGATCAGCTAAATTATCTATAGTAAAGGATCCTACAAATTAATGTAAGATACAGTCACAGAAAATAATTATATTCATAAGTACGTCTGAGTCGAATATTCTTTTTTTGAGAGCCCAGGTGGTCGTGTGGTCTAGCGGAACGGCTGCAGTGCAGGCGATTTGGTGTCACGATATCACAGTAGCATGAGTTCGAATCCCGGCGAGGGAAGAACCAAAAATTTGCGAAAGCAAATTTACAGATCTAACATTGTTGGGTTGATGTTTAGACGAGTTGTATATACATTATGTACACAGCCATGTATCACCATCATTGATGGCGATCCGATGGATACATCTGTTGTAGAGTTGTCACTGACTCAGACGTACTTATATATATAATTATTTTCTGTGACTGTATATTACATTAATTTGTAGGATCCTTTACTATAGATAATTTAGCTGATCTGTAACAACAACATCTTCATGCCTTATATATCATGTACTGTAGTACGCCGCTAGATTAAAACTTACGAGGAAAGGTAACACACGGCCAGCGAAAGCTCTTTTTGAGAGCCCAGGTGGTCGTGTGGTCTAGCGGGACGACTACAGTGCAGGCGATTTGGTGTCACGATATCACAGTAGCATGGGTTCGAATCCCGGCGAGGGAAGAACCAAAAATTTGCGAAAGCAAATTTACAGATCTAACATTGTTGGGTTGATGTTTAGACGAGTTGTATATACATTATGTACACAGCCATGTATCACCATCATTGATGGCGATCCGATGGATACATCTGTTGTAGAGTTGTCACTGACTCAGACGTACTTATACATATAATTATTTTCTGTGACTGTATATAACATTAATTTGTAGGATCCTTTACTATAGATAATTTAGCTGATCTGTAACAACAACATCTTCATGCCTTATATATCATGTACTGTAGTACGCCGCTAGATTAAAACTGACGAGGAAAGGTAACACACGGCCAGCGAACGCTCTTTTTTTTGAGAGCCCAGGTGGTCGTGTGGTCTAGCGGGACGGCTGCAGTGCAGGCGATTAGGTGTCACGATATCACAGTAGCATGGGTTCGAATCCCGGCGAGGGAAGAACCAAAAATTTGCGAAAGCAAATTTACAGTTCTAACATTGTTGGGTTGATGTTTAGACGAGTTGTATATATATAACAATGTAATTTTAACACACTATTTAGTATTTAAATATAAGAATGTTTAAAATATTTACAAAATGATGAAAATAAACGCAATATTTCGCTGGACCAACTAGCTTTATCAAGCGTGCATCTATCCAGGTGAAATCGGATAATGTCGGATGAAGATGATAAGAAACTTTTGCAGCTCAACGTCTATGTTGCACTGAACTGCATTTAAAATATGAAAATTTTGCAGCTCAATGTCTATGAGCTCTTGCATTTAGCTGCTTTGAAAATAAGAAAATTTTGCAGCTCAATGTACATGTTGCACTTGGATTTAGCTACCTTAAAAATACATAATTGGTAGTTGAAGTTAGCAACGTCCATTGGCCAATATTACGGGATAAAAAGGACGATGCTTTGTTTTAAATTATTCTTTATCTTTCCTGTATCTTTTTTCGTCTTTTTCGTTAAGACCATCAGGTTCTAAAGTGTGGAGTTGGTGGATCCAAAAGTGTTCTCTTCTCCTTCTCGCCGTGATGTCCCATTCGGTGTTGACTTCTATAATTTGGAAAGTGACATTATCAAAAGGATGTTTTGTTGAACGAAGATGTCTTGTGAGAGGACAGTTTTTGTTGGTTTTGTACGATTAACGATGGTTATTGAGCCGAATATTAAATTTGTCCATTGTTTCTCCCACATACTGAATGCCACAAGTGTCACATGTTAATATATAAATTGAGTTCTCCGTTTTACAGTTGGAATTAGAGTAGATGGTATAATTTTGTTTAGTAATGGAGCTGATGAAAGAACTGCTTGTATTGGCAGCTTTACAACACAAACAATTCCTTCGACCACATTGTTTGTAGCAACCGGGCGATGGATTAGGCTGCTTTGCTAATACAGATGTCACTAATTTGTCACGGATGTTTTTAGGACTTCCGAAGGCCATGACTGGTGGTGAAGAAAATACTTTTTTTTAGATTTAAATCATTTTCTATAACTTTCCAATGCTTCTGAACAATGGATGACACATTTTTAAAATCAGGATGGTAAGTGAGTACAAGGGGTGTTCTGTTAGCTGCTTTATTCTTATCTTTGTACTCAAGAAGTTCTTGGCGACTAGTTTTGTTTGCTCTTTCGAAAGTGCTATCAATGATGTTGTTATTGTATCCTCGAACAACTAGATGTTTACGAAGTTGTCCAAGTCTAGCATTTTTTGTATTTTCAGTAGAGCATATTCTCTTGATTCGCAATGCCTGGCTGAATGGGATACCACGGGAGCTGTGTTTAGGATGGCAACTTTTAGGAGAAAGGAATTGATGTTTGTCCGTTTGTTTGGTATGGAGGTCCGCTATAATGGTTCCGTTCTTTATGTAACTCGTAGTATCGAGGGAGTTTATTTTCTCCATAGATGATTCATATGTAAATTTTATTGAATGGTGGAAAGAGTTGCAGTATTCTAGAAATTCATTAAGATGTTCTTGTGAATCTGTCCATTTGAAATCAATATCGTCAATGAATCGGAACCATGATAAGGGCTGATATGGAGCACTAGCCAAGAGGCGTTTTTCAAGTTGGCCCATAAATATGTTGGCATATGACGGAGCCATTTTTGTGCCCATACTAGTACCGTCTATCTGGAGATAGTGTTTTTCATTGAAAGTGCAACATAGACGTTGAGCTGCAAAAGTTTCTTATCATCTACATCCGATTTCACCTGGATAGATGCACGCTTGATAAAGCTAGTTGGTCTAGCGAAATATTGCGTTTATTTTCATCATTTTGTAAATATTTTAAACATTCTTATATTTACATACTAAATAGTGTGTTAAAATTACATTGTTAGGCAATCTATAATTTTATTTGTGTAATTGAATTAATCTCTGTACTGATTAATCCACACTCCCATAGATTTGTAAAAATTATAACACAAATTCCCATACGTTTCGGCCATTACGGCCTTCTTCATTTGAATAAATTACAACATTGAAACAACAATTACATTGCTTGGATACATTACGTTATAATAACTTCTATGACGTTCATTTGCCACGTTTTTCGCCTTTTTAATATAAATATTTTTATTATCGTTCATACATTGTGTTGAGTCCATCAGGTTCTAAAGTTTTTAATTTTTTTATCCAAAAGGCTTCTTTGGTTTTTCTGTAAGTTTCTGTCCCAAATACTCTTTCTATCGCGGTAACTTTTAAATTTGTCACTGAATGATTGTTCTGAATGAAATGGTTGGCTACTGGATCTTCTGTTTTCTGTGTTCGTATTTTTGAAAAGTTCAATAGCATTCGTTGATATAGTGTATCACCCGTTTGTCCTACATATATAACTTTTTCACATTTTGTACAATTAATTGCATATACCACGCCTACGGTTTTACAATTTATTTGTCCCTGAATGGTATATTCTTTG
Source organism: Mytilus edulis (assembly GCF_963676685.1). Lineage (NCBI taxonomy): Eukaryota > Metazoa > Mollusca > Bivalvia > Mytilida > Mytilidae > Mytilus > Mytilus edulis. The sequence continues at coordinate 76,301,785 of NC_092348.1, forward strand.
CCGGTGTTGTCACAAAATACCTTGGTTTCATTTATATGTGAGCATAATGCACAATGTTTACCACATGGTCCACACCCATTGGTTTGTTTATAAAATAGTAAATTATGCTTTTGTGCACTAAGATGTCTTTCATGTTGTTATCACGTTTAAATGACACGATAGGCGGATCGGGGAATATTTTCTTTAGTCTTTCGGATTGATGGAGAATTTTAAGATTTTTTCTAAGAATTGAATGTACATTTGGAAGCGCTTTGGAAAAAGTAATTACTAAAGGTACCCTGTTGTTTTCTTTCTTCGGTTTGTACTAAAATAGATCTTCTTGGTTTCAATTGTCGACTTTTTTCAATTGAACTTCAGTTGACGAGTTATTGTATCCACGTTTTCTTAGGTGCGTTTTTATTTCTTCTCTTCTTGTTTTGTAATTTTCTTCTAAAAATATTTATATTAAAAAAGCGAAAAACACGGCAAATGAACTTCATAGAAGTTATTATAACGTAATGTATCCCAGCAATGTAATTGTTGTTTCAATGTTGAAATTTATTCCAACGAAGAAGGCCGTAATGGCCGAAACGTATTGGAATTTGTGTTATAGTTTTTATTATATATATATATATATATATATATATCTTGGTTTTTTTTTCATAAGTATATCTTTTTTAACTGGTTTTGGTTTTAAAGGTTTACATGCTATATCAAGTAAGACGATGTCATGGTCATTGTTCTCTATTGATGGTAAAGGTTTACATCTTAGTTTGAATGATGGATGAGAGGTAAATATTAAATCTATGGCTGTTGTTTTTTTGCGTGTTGGGAAACTACGATTTGTTCTAAACCATTATCAGCTACGGTGTCTAAAAGCTTGACTGGTTCTTGCGGGGTACTGTCTATGTTCATGTGATTTCATATTGTAAGTAATCTGGAATAAAAATCACTTGATTTTATGTTTGCTTATTATTATATCTGAATCAGTTGACTCTATAATTGCCTCCAGAAGTTTGTCTTAGACTCTGGAATGTGATTTTCAGCAGTCTTAGTTGTTTCTTAGATGTTGGTTTCGTTTTCGCTGGTTTAGTTGATGATGTCATGATTGGTATATTTGTAATGAATGATGTTGTGTTGAAAGATGATGAGTTGATACATGATCCTGATGTTGATGGTATCGATGAATTAGATATACTGTCTAGCAATAATGGATTTGTAGATATATTAAGGGAGGTATGTTTGCTGTCGTCTCCACTTGGTATAAAGTATACTTTTGTCGAAGAGTTGTTGGGTTTTGAGCATGATGGGCATGTCCATGTGTCTTCGCTTTGTAAGACCATTTTTATTATATTATGTGCAAACACCTTATATGACGTGCAAATATGCTTATATTATGCGCAAGTATCTTTATATGACGTGCAAATGTCCTTATAAGATGTGCATACATACGTATATGAGGTGCAACTATACTTGTATGATGTGCAAATGTACTTATATGATGTGCACAAATACTTATATGATGTGCAAATGTACTTATATGATGTTCAAATATACTTAAATGATGTGCAAATATCCTAATATGATGTGCATTTTCCCTTATAGTATGTGCAAACATCTTTATATGATGTGGTTGTGTCATCATATTGTGTGCAAACATCTTCATATAATATGGTTGTGTCATTATATTATGTGCTTGTTATCTTATTTAATGCGGTTCATTATATAATGTCGAAACGTCATTACATGGTGTGCTTTCATCGTCGTTATGGTCAATGAACATGATTACGATTAGAATGATTCCGATCTGCTTCTGCGGAATAAATATAAACACGGCTCAAAGCTGTAGCTATCGTTTGGAAAATGGTTGCGATTTATTAAGAGAAGAAACTTGACATGTTGGTACCTCGATTTAAGATTAAAAAAAAACCCACAATATATTGTTCATGTTGTTAAAAAATTGTCAATTTATGAATTGCAAAGTATAGTTTTAATCGATGAACATACGGGGTCTACATTGATGAACATACAGTTGTGTCACGATATATGCTCATTTTTAGAAAGGAACTATAGGCTTATATTTGTCAACAATTTATACCTACCGTCAGCGGGTTTTTATAAGAAGTAAAAGCATGAAGTTCAACATGAATTTACAGTATGTTTTATCTTTTTTGGTAAATTTTGCCTTGCTGATCATTTTAGCTGTGCAAGTTTCTCTGTATATATCCCTTTCTCGAGATGGACTTGCTTGATTGTCTTTTAGTTCTTATATCAAGATGTTTACATAAATTGGAGTAATTCACAAAAATTAGAGAAATTCCCCTGTTTGCTTCCACTTCCCCACCACCAATGAAAAAAAAATGACCATAATTATAATTTACTTATTTTTAAATCTGTTCTTGTCTATACCATTTTGCTAACAAAAAAGTGTTCTCTATAGATAAGTTATCAAGATAATCTATACTATTAAACGAGAAGACCTCATTTTTGGTGTCGCTTTTCTTCTTTCCACAATAAATTAATCAACACGACTCTGTGTCCTATATGTACAGTGCATAGTCGCATTTGTCATCCATTCATATGATTATTCAGATTGAGTTATTTTGGGAGAAAAACGAGAAAAAAAGCATCCGGATATTGTCCCGTCATTGGACGAAATTTTAAGTCAGATTATACTTCCGGTTTGCGTTTTTCTGTATACTTTGAACAAACAAATAGTACGAATAAAGTGTATTTTAATTCTGTTCAGAGTTTATTAAATGGAGAGGGTCTGTATACTATGTCAATTGACCACCATGGATCGATTACTAAACTAAGAATTGAAAGTAAATACACTTTATTTATATAGTAATATACAGATAAGCGCTAAAATTATTCATGTTAACTTTTGATACCTTTTCTGAAATTCTCCATTCATTACATATTTTACAAAATTCATTGATTACAAAAAAAAGATGTGGTATGATTGCCATGTTGAGACAACTCTCCACAAGAGACCAAAATGACAGAAATTAACGACTATAGGTCACCGTACGGCCTTCAACAACGAGCAAAGCCCATACCGCATACTCAGCTTTAAAAGGCCCCGAAATGACCATGTAAAAAAATTCAAACGAGAAAACTAGCGGCCTAATTTATGTACAAAAAAGGAACGAAAAACAAATATGTAACACACAAACAAACGACAACCACTGAACTACAGGCTCCTTACTTAAATGTTCATAACATACTAAATGTATGTTCATGTTGAAATTGATAGAAAACCAAAAATTGGGAATTTTGGAAATGAAGGAGGAGGTATAAAACTTCTAACAACACTTTACATACTTTTAACTCCGCTCTGAATGCCCGCGATTTCGCGGGTGTGTTCTAGTAGGCAATAAAACAACAAAACTCATAAGTTCCAATTTAGCAAAAAAAGCCCAAATGGGACATTTACCAGAGAATATATTCAAACAAATTGCACTATTGTTTTTTATTCTATTGTAGTTTTCAAAATAAACGCATAATATTTGAGTCCAGGTCTCAGTTAACAATAAATAGATGTAGTGTTTTTTGTTCATTTAGACACCAATCTAATTAAATTACAGATATTGAATATCCATGCTATGCCTACGCGGATCTGAAAACGCTACATTCTATTTTCTGTTTGGCGACCATTGGGATTCTCTGGTTTTGTCGGACTTTTATACACCTTCAAAAGCGTGAAGACTGAATTTTATTGGCTGATGTTATATTTACCAGAACAGAAAGTATCAAAGTTATCGTACCAAAAGTCGGTTAGCATTGCTCGAAACAAAACTAAATCATCAACTGGAAATTTTCGATTTTATTTTAAGGTTGCATTTCGGTAAATATTGACAATGCAATTTCCTATAGGAACTCCTTTTACAGCTAAAACTGTACCACTTTTACTATGAAGTTTTGGAAAAAAGTCTTATCCTAGAATTGAAAGTTCATATGCACTACATTTTTTTCAAATGTCAAAATATAGTGATGTGCGGCATATTTTCAACGTGTATATGCCCTGAACTTTTCAGAGTTTAAACTAACACTAATTTTTGTAACTACCCCTACCTCAAATGACGAGTTACCGCAGATTTCAATGTAACAATATGCATATGTACATTTACTGGTAATATTCCCAAGTTATGTCTCTATGCGATGGAACACAGAGAGCATAACTGGGAACCAGTATGTAAATAAAAAAAAAAAATCTATGAATATTCCAAATCTCCCCAAAAGAGGCGTGGTTTGAGAAACAGCTGTATTTACAAATTGCAACCTTTAATTAGTTTTTCTACATTGTAATGGTATACTGTTGTTTGTCTTTTTGACGTTTTACGTGTATTGTCATATCGTCCTACTTATGATTGTGAATATTGCTCTCTTTTACATCTCTTGTATTAATCATAATATCTCTTGTATTAATCATAATATCAATACCCAATCACTTAACTATTAATTCAATTGCCCAAACTGCATTTTGATTTCAGATTGTGTCTATCAAAATTCAACAGACATAACCAATGAGCCAGCCGATGAAGTGTACGCAAATTCTGAAGTTACTAGCAAGAGTGGACAAACGCATGCTTACATACCTACCAAGGTAAATATGAGGTTGCACAGGGTGAAAAACATGCACATTTATTATCATCGTTAAAACCATGCATCATCATGACAATAAAGTCGATGGAAATTATTAGGAAACGTTGAAAAAACTCTGGACAGATGAAATACAAAACACATGTTTAAATGTAAAGCAGATTTTGTCTTGAATTATTGTTAGATATGAATTAAACATTCAATTGGAATTGGAATATACAAAGCTTTGAACTTTTAAAATATCATTTTACAAAAACTTAAAGTAATTCGAAATTTAATCAATTGATTAAATGATTCATCGATTAGTATACCTACCGCATTTTTTCAAATACTGTGATACATAGAATTCAAATTGTTTGATAGATTGTCATTTCTTCACGTCAGGATAAACCAGCCGAGCAGTAAGGTATACCATCTACTTGCCCTTATACATTCTGTACTGACATACAACGCTAGATAGAACTAACAAGGCGGGCAACGAGGACACGCATTACTCGACTTACGGACGCTATATTGAATAGCCTAATTTGCCGAGTGGTCATATAGTACTGCAACTGACCTAGAAAAGACGCTAAGTTAACGAGTATAATGTTCCGGAATATCACGCGGTGGCAAATTGTTTTGAATGGTAGAATAATATCTATATTTTAATTTCCGTCTGATCGTTAAAAGATTCTATGGTCATATTTTTGTATTTTAGGCCTTTTAAAAATGGGGATACCCCTCAATTTACGGTTTTTGGGTAGTCAACTTAAAATCCAAAAACTTCTTCTTTTGTCAAATTTCCTGCTCTTTTCGTAAATATTTTCGAGGCACATATCATTAAAGATTGTCGAAATGATGAAGACATAAATATGTTAGCATCCCCGAAAAAACGAGAAACATTTGAGAGGAAAAAATCTATCATTTCGATACTGCATGCAAGTTTTGTTGGGCAAATTCCAAACAATTTTGTCACAAACTCAAAAATAAAAACATCATTTCTACCTTTTTTAAATACGAAAATTTCCTATCCGTCAATCAGCTCAAACATTTAGTTTTTCCTTCACAATAAATTTGATAGGTTCGAAAGAGTTGTGAATCATCAGTGATTTTATATGATTACATCAGAAGGCAACATTGTTGCGTCTCTAAATTAGAAACAACAGAAACCCATATACGTGATCAACCTGATTCACATGTAGCCTCACAACCTGACACTTTAATACGATTTCGCGCTCAGTTTCCTCCTAACAGTTTGGATATGAAATTAGGGTTATTATGTAAAAGCAAAACCTTTAAAAAGGACAGAAAAATACACAAAACTGACACGTTTGAACGTGTTGACAGTCTTTTGATGTGTTCTTATGTGAGTAATCATTTATCCATGCATGTCGGTGGTAAAGAAAATTGCGAGTAAAGGTTTTATTTTCAAACGCAGTCTACATTTTAGCATATATTACCAAGTACTTATTGAAGTCAATACCTGTGCAATCAGGTAAAACAGTTACTGAAAAATTATGATTTGAAGTTGCTGTCGATTCATTGATAACGATCCTTAGTGATGATCAGTTCTTCCAAAAAAAGACCTTTCTTGTCGAGCACATCCTCGACAAATACCTATCCCTTTTACCTAAGATTGTCTCTGATGCTTACCGAACTGCCAAACTCTAGAACAAACTAACTAGATAATATGACACATTACAATTCAGATACAGCGAGGTCAAGGGATATCGTATATGGAGTTTAGCTCTGAACTCAGTATAGGGAATATTACATCTGCTGTAGAAAAATTGAAGTCTGTTAAAACTTTCAGAATTACACCAAGGTGTGTCTGGAGATATCAAAGATACATTAAAAGAAGAAACATTTCTTCACTCTGCCGCCAGCGCTCTTATCAGCTATGACCTCGTTGGGTGTTTCTATTAAAAATAATATAAATATGGGTCACGAACATGGATAGAATCTTTGAACTCACATGGCTTTTGTGTTTTCTAGGTAGAGGTAGGGCCATACCTGACAGGCATTGCCATGCATGAGTTTGACCGAATCAAGACGGTTTTTACTCTCCAGATGGCATTGGTTTAAAAACCAAGAGGGGTGTTTGATAAAAAAAGGTGCCGATAATATAAGTTAGTAGTCATCAACACGGAGCCAATTGATAGTAAGGAATGTGTCATATCATGGCACGAGCAGACTTTCCGGTTTGTCAATTCACAATTGCATTCATAATGCTTCAAATGAAAGTGAAAAGAGGTCAAGATAACACTTTACAATTGACTGACAGTGCATCATCATTGGCGACTGTGTCATTATACCAAAGGTGAGAGAGGTCCTGTTTGCGTTCAGTATTCTCCCTAAAATTTGACCGGGAAGACAAAAATGGATAAACCCTAACATTTTTCATGGGACAAATGTCATCAAATATCTTACAAGTTTAACTTTGTACCTGCAAAGGTAAATCTTTGTGCTCAAAAGCTGTGTTTGCTTTGAACAAACTCTGTCCTGCAGCGAGCTTGTTCGTGTCAAAAAAGGGAAGTGTGTTGTAATGCTATTACGCGTAATGAATCCGCATATGATAACGAAGAGATTGATTCATATCCCGATTTAAGGAAGACTAGAGCTATTGTGTGTCGCAAGTTATAAAAGGGTCATGACTGATCCTACATTACAACATAAGCAAATTGGCATTACATTGTATTATTTTCAAAGTTGGTGTCATCTTTATCATACGATCTGTCCTGACATAGAAATATTATTGGTTTACAATGAGGCCATATATATTTACATGCTCAAGTGTAAATATGTTCAGTTTTGGTTGATGCGGTCAAATAATTTTGTTAAAACGACTCAGTCTGATTCTGATTCAATATTTTGAATAAAAAGAGGACATGCTGGTACTCTAAATGATGTGGAATTTTTGTTGTTGTCAATGTGTTCCGATATTGCTGTCATTTAAATTATACAATCCATCGTGATGTGTAACTATAAGTGATTTACTATGCGGCTATATATATATATATATATTAAGATTTACATAATAAAGTGTAAATATGGTCAGTTTTGGTTGATGCTCTCACATAGGGTCAGTTTTGGTGGATACTGTCAAATATTATATGGTCAGTTTTGGTTGATGCTGTCAAATATGGTCAGTTTTGGTTGATGCGGACAAATAATTTTGTTATAAGACTCAGTCTGAGATATCAAAACTACTGAAATTAGTTTACGATTCAAAATTCAAAATTTTGAATAAATAGAGGACATGCTGGCACTTTAAACTGATGGGAGCATAATGTTGTAGTCATTGTTTTTCAATATTGCTTTCATTTATATTAAACAATCCATCCTGATATATAAATATAAGTGATTTACTTTGCGGCTATTAAGATTTACATCATGTACATAATAAAGAACAAATATGGTCAGTTTTGGTAGATGCGGACAAATAATTTTGTTATACCAGTCAGCCTGAGGTATGAAAACTACTGATATTTGTTTTTATGATGCAATATTTTGAATAAAAAGAGGACATGCTTGCATTATAAATTGATGCAAATGAAATTAGGGAGCATCGTGTTCCAATATTTCTATCATTTGTATAACACAATCCATCCTTACATAAAAAGATTACAGATGTACTATGCGACTATAAGAGTTACATAAAAAAGAGCAAATAGTTTTGGTTGATGCGGTCAAATATGGTCAGTTTTGATTGATGCTGTCAAATATGGTCAGTTTTGATTGATGCAGACAAATAATTTTGTTACATGAGTCAGTCTGAGGTATGAAAACTACAGTAACTGATATTTGTTTCTGATGCGATATTTTGAATAAAAATAGAAAATGCTGGCACTCTCAATTGATGCGGAAAAAAATTGTGGTCATTGAATTCCAATATTGCAGTTATTTATATACTACGGCCCCCCTTGACCTAAAATTATAACTATATTCCTGAGCAGCTATATAGATTTACATTAAAAAAAAGCAAATATGGTCAGTTTTGGTTGATGCGGTCAAAAGATTTTATTACACGACTCAGTCTGAAGCATGAAAACTAATGATATTTGTTTACGATTCAATATTTTGAATTAAAAGAGGACATGCTGGCACTATAAATTGATGCGAACAAAATTTTGTGGTCATTGTTTTCCAATATTGCTGTAACTTGCTGACTTGTATATTACAGTCCCTCTTTACCTAAAATTATAACTGAATTACTGTGCAGCTATATAGATTTGAAGAAAGAAAGAGCAAATAATGTCAGTTTAGATTGATGCGGTCAAAAGATTTTTGTTAAACAGATCCGTCCGTAGTATGAAAACTACTCGTAAACAGGTATTACATTTGTTTACGATTCAATATTTTGAATAAAAAGAGGACATGCTAGTACTATAAATTGAGTGCAAACAATATTTTGAAGTCATTGTTTTCCAATATAATTGCTGTCATTTGTACAATACATCCTTGCCTAAAAATATAACTGGATTACTGCAGTATGCGGCTAAATTATTATAGATTTACATGATGAAGAGCAAATATGGTCAGTTTACGTTTAATTTAAAAACAAATTTATCTATAATAGTGGATTGGGAAACAAGTTATTACATTTGGTTAATGAGGTCAGATAATTTTGTTATGTAAAACTGACTCCCGGAATGACAAATGTAAAACAATTCAAATAATATTGCCCCCTCCCCCCCCCCCCCCCCATAATACTAACGGCCTAATTTATGTACAAAAAATGAAAGAAAAACATAATTTATGTAACATATCAACAAAAAAAAAATCACTGAATTACAGGCTCCTGACTTGAAACAGACACATACATGCAGAATATGGCGGGGTTAAACATGTTCTCTTGCCGATTAAAAATCTGAAATAAAACCGGCAAAATAGCAATACTCTGTATAATATTAATCGCTATTTTGCCGAAGCCTTTATATTTAGACAAAGAGTTCTTAAAACTTATAAATCAATTCTAGCCGTAAAATTTATAAATAAATTTTATCCGTAGAATTTATAAATCAATTCTAGCCGTAAAACTTTTAAATCAATTCTAGCCGTATAATTTGTTATCAATCTAACAGTAGAACTGTTCTAGAAGTAGATTTGGTCAGTTCCAGGTAGAACTGTCTAAAACTGTTCTAGAGTAGAACTGTTAGGATCAGTTCAAGGTAGAATTGTCCAAATCAGTTCTAGGTAGAACTGACCAAATCAGTTCTAGGTTAGAACTGTTCTAGCTAGAACTGACTAAAAGGTGTCAGGCTGACAGTTCTACATACTGTCCTAGAACAGTTCTCCTGACAGATTCTGACAGATTTGATGAGAGGTTAGAAGTGATCTCCACTGTACCAATAAAGGGAATCTAATTGGTTTACTTCATAAAAACAGTTCGGTATAGTACATTTGTATATGTAATGTTTAGTGTATTAATACTGTAAATTCAGAATTTATGCGATGTTTTTATCAATGCGACATTGTGACTGCTTGTGTATCGCAATACTACGAATTATCATTCTAATGTATGATACATATTTGTATACAATATTTTTGCAATATTTTATCACGCATTTTTGTTAACTCTTCAAAAGTCACAAAAATAAAAGCACGCAAACATTTCTGAATTGACAGTGATTGATTGCCGGCTACACTTTCGTCCCTTAAAGACTTGTTTGAACTTGAAATAGATATAAAAGATTTTACTAAGTTTATCAGTGAAGTTTGATCAGTTGTGATGATCGACTTATTTGTTTTTTAATACAAAATTCTTACTACACAAATCTAATATTCTGGACTGTTAAGTCTTACTCTTGATTTTTTTTTTAGAATAAAGACGGGCTGATATATGCAGATCTAGACCTAGCACCTCTGACAGACGCAAAGCGGTTTGTAATAAGGGGACTGGAAAACAGAAATAATTATGCAGTCATTGACCTGACCAAGACGGCAGATCCCATGTCATCTGATAGTGACAGCGATGATGATCAGACAAAAACAAATATTGAGCAAGAGTGAAGAGTGACTTATTCAACTTCTAACCCCTTGTTTTGTCCAATTTTATACACTTTTTAAAAAAATACTGTATATTAAGACGTGTCTCATTTTGCGCTTTCTACAAAGTTTTGCTTTCATTTGCTTTTGCTCAATTGATTAATATTTCGTGCAATTGTTTAAAACAAAACACCATATAAGAAAGACAATTATATCATTTGTATAAGGTCGATAGCAGAATATGTCTGTTATATTAAAATTTTGTCTTTGGCAATTCACAATTTTACTATAAAAACTAGTGTGATAAATAAACATTGACTCTATATGAAAATTTACATTATGTTTATCATACTTACTTTCATTCTTTATACATGTGCATATATATATATATATACTAGAACACACCCATGATATCGCGGGTCTGTGACTGAATTAAAATATATAACTATGCGCAAACCTTATTTTAGTATTAGTATTGTCATCTGATAAAGTCATGCCGATTATAAGATACACAGTTTTCTCAGCTTTCAAATCTTTCTGTTTGAACCCGTCGAACTGGAACTTATCAATTATTGGTAATATTAATTATTTGGAAAACAAAAGTTACTGGAATGGAGTATTTTTTAATCAACAGCATTGTCCTATATTAGTTATAAATAAAGTTGAATTCTTTGATTCGCTGTTTTACGTCATGCCCGCTAACAAATTGAAAACTGTACCTATACGCCTTATTTTTAGTCCAGATTTTTAGTATTCGTATTGTTATCTTAGAAAGTCTTACTGATTAAAATACTACAATACGTAACAATTTGACAATTTAGTAGTGTCAACTCTGTGATTATGACCCGTGTATATAGCATATTAATCCTGAATACACCGTTTGCTGGTGCGCCTGTCAGATGCGGAGCGTACAGAAAAGGTAATAGGTAACAGGTGAATATACTATTGGTATCGGTATCGGACTCGACCCGGAACTTCTTAATTATTGGCAGTATTAATTACGTAGAAAACAAAAGGGCCTGGAGTGGTGTAATTTTTAATCTACACCTTTGTACTATATTAGTTATATATAAAGTTGAATTCTTTGATTCGTCGTTTTTACGTGATGACGGCTGACAAATTGGACCTCGTAATTTTAATATTATAGATATAATTATTATTCTTATTTTATCAGTTCAGATGATTTTTCAAATTCAAGCTTTGGGACAAAGCTTAGTGAGGTTGAGGAAGAGTTGTTATAGTAAAATTGTGAATTGCCAAAGACAAAATTTTAATATAACAGACCAAACTAAAGTGAAAATTATTCAATTTTTACAATTTGAGTTAAAGTATTTTGAAGTTTAAATTTTTATTTATTTCTAAAATTTCTTCTTACATACGTTACATTATTTTTGAAATGTTAATTTTTTATAAAAGAAGAATGACATACAACTTGAATATTTAGATTACGTAATTAAGACGGATAACAAAGAGACATGTAAGCGCTAAATTATTGACTTTGGATTATGTACCTTACATGTAAGTTAAGGCTTTTGTTAAACAACCTTTTCCTATTACTCATGTGTGAAATTGTTTATAACACCTGTCACCCATGACTGGATTACTGACCAACCAGTGAAAGTAGGTTGTGGTCAAGAGAGCTTTACAAGGTAATTTTTGATTGGTGAAAACAGGAGAAAGTTGAGAAATCAGTGATCATGTGACCACGCCCGCATGGAAACAATTTATGTTTTCAACGGTCACTTTGATTACTGATTTCAAGAAATAAACATCTATATTTACTAGAACTTTCTCTTGTTTTACACCAGGTAAATTGAATTATATTTTTGTATTTTGTTTTATTTGAATTAAACAGTTTTAATTACTTTATATTTTTGGAAAAGCTAACTAAATTTAAGATTCAGTTTATGAAATTCACTTAAATAAATTGTATATATTTTGTGTATATATTTTCTTTCGTTTCCATTGTTATTAATTACTTTTGTGTTGGTTACACTTAGGACACGATACTTTTTATTTATGTAAACAATTGAGAAACGTTTCAAGAATTTATTTTATACAAATATATTCTATGTTTAGAAATATATAGTTGATTTTAATATAGTTATTTTCAAACGATTAGAGAAAGTCCGGAAATATTTCATATTGTATCCGTATTAACTTTAAGTATTACAATGTCCAGGGGAGATAATTTGTAATTTCATTTGCCGGGAGAAATGTCTTTTGTTGAAAAAGCAATGATTATAGAGTTAAATCGAAAGCTAAATAACATAGACATGAAACCTTGTTTTCTTCTTTATTATTCTGTAAGTTGTGTTTTATACTTTGTATATAGATTGCATATTAAGTTCATTAATTAGGTTTTGAAAAGCGTCACTTGTTCGCAAGATTTCAGTTTGTTTACAAAATTGTTTGAACATTTTGAATTGACTTTTGAACTTATATTTAAATTGAATTAAGTTAATTTTATTGTATTACACACATACACGGAACTCGTGACAGAATTACATGTTTGTTGCTAAGCAACATGGGTATATTCTTTATTTTTAAATATTTTGCAATAAGAGTAATTACTGTTTAAGAATTATGCAAAGTTATTTTACATACAAATTTATTCAGAATAAATTGTATTTGGTATTAGATTTTATGCGTTTAAATATTAAGATGGTATGGCAATGATTTTATTAATTTTAAAAGTTTATTGTTCCATAGCAACAAATTATTATGCAAAACATTTGAAATTAAATATCCTTTTTAGTTGAAATGATTCGATTTATTTAACATATTATATTATGCATTAACCTGTACGTAAAGTTTTGTAAAGCTGTTTCACTTGATAAAATAGAGTTTGGACAAGTTTATTTAATTAGTTGAAATTTGCATAGAGTTATGTCCCTTAATTTAGTTCATTTGTGAAATTCTAAATTTATTATCAAGTGAGACTTGCTTTTTTATTGTGTAAAATCTGAAAGACTTTGATTACTTATTTCAAAAAATAAACATCTATATTTACTAGAACTTTCTCTTGTTTTACACCAGGCGCTAAAAGTCATCAGACACAGCACAGAAAGTCAGTACGACATGTCTGTCGCCGATACTCTTCTTAGATCAATATTTTCTTGCATCGTAATCATATGCAGGCTATATTTGTTATATTAGTATAAGAGATTTACAATAACTGTCTGACTCCGAGTCCGAGTCCGAGTGCGAGCACGACTCTAATTTGTACAGGTAAGCTATAGGACTGATCTCAAACAATAATGTGTACACTCATTAGTTTTTCCATTTTTAATCTTTGCTTTCCGCACAATGTGGTAGGACAAAACCATCATCTTTCTTTACTGTAGGACTGAAGAGAGCGCTTTGAGTTTATTGTTTAGTGTATATATTCAAAACGATCTGATTTGTTTTATCAGAAACTATTTTTAAGTAAGAGTAAGAATTAGTCCCCCAAACAAGTGACCTAAAGATGTGCTGGTGTTTTATGAAATCTTTTTTTTAAAGAACAAAAGCTCAATATAACTATTCACAGTAGGGATATTTTATATTCCAGTAAGGAAAAAAGGGGAATAAAGATACATTGACATGCATTTACATATATTTATGTAATTTGTATATTTACAGGACATAGACGATTATCAACGTCATCTATTCATAGGCACTTTGACTGTCACTTTGTAGTATCCTCCGGGCGAAATCACATATATTAAACAATTGATCTTGATTCTACTAGTAATTCTGAAACCTCAAGAGGACTCCCTCCCCCCCTCCCCTTCTCCTTTGTTGCACTTTGCATAAAAAAGTTTTTGAAACAGTTCGAATTGTTGGTCAGGAAGAAAAGAATTTGCAATATTTTCAAGGATCAGGCATGGTTTTTTCGAGACACCTGAAAATATGCTAGATATTTCGAGGGATGTAGTAGCGCAGTTCAGAATAAGATACGACCGACCTCATAAACTTATGAACAGTAATATCATTTTTCTCTCTACGTGTTTGATGTCAGCGTATCAATGGTTATTAACGAATAAACGGTTTCTCTGGCAATTTAAAAGAAACAGTTTAAATTCTTTGGATAACATTAGAAGAGTGGGACAATTTGGAGGGTGCTTGGCATACATTACCATTCGCACTAGGTGCAATTAACGGGAAATTAACAGAAGAATACGTTCTCAGACAAATCCATAAAAACACTATTTTTCAGGACGCATACACTTTCATTGTATTCACACACAGGCCAATGCTACATAGTTCGTTGGAGTCGGACATCATTACGATGTCTTATAGTTTAGATTTATGCGTCAAAACGGGACAAACCACAAAACCTTTCTTTCTCATTAAAAAAAGATATACTTGATGATGAAATATAAACCAACAGCTATCCTTTGGTGACGCTTTACACCAGACAGTAAATAACCAGATAGCCGGAACATTTTAAGAGAAAGATTAGAAAGTTAAACAGACTTATAACATAATACCGAGTTTTCGTTGAACATGTGTTTGTCAAATTGAAATGCTATAATAAAATCAACGGTATCAATTTTCTTGCACCAGATGCGCATTTCGACAATACATGTCTCTTCAGTGATGTTCGTGGCCAAAATATTTGAAACCCAAAGCTTATATAAAAGATGAAGAGCCTATAAAGTCATAGGCACTCTGTGGTAGCATTCTCGTCACAAACTAAAATCTATTATTGTAGTATGTATACAACTTTTCAATTAGAATTATAATGATTAAAGTTCAATGTTCACAATATTTTTATTGTTTGAGATCGCCACCGTCATTTAAACTTACCATGACTCGTAGTTGGACTCGGGTCGGTAACTCGGAGTCAGACACCCATTGTAAATATCTTAAACCATTAAGCTAGACAAAGAGAAGAAATTCATGATTGCATATTAGGAATGCTTCTCAAATTATCATTATTTGTTCTTTATTTGCATAAAAAAATAACCCTATAACATCACCTTGTTTTCTATCTGTTGTTTTTGGCATACACATGTTAATACAATTGAACAGGTGCAGGGGTTTCCTTGAAAAACTAATGAAATAAGTTAGGATGTATTTCTTTCTAACAAACGATGCAAACGGCCAAGCGCGCACATGTTTTTATCATTTGTTTCTAGCATACGTTTGCAAAGTTTACATAAACTTTGACAAACTAGACATTCGCTAAAATTGCATCTACAGTTTGTCGTTCGTCGTTTGTTAGAACAAACACTACATTTGTTTCTAACTTCACCCTGCTTAAACGATGTATTTGTTTTACGTTTGTAAACGGTCTGTTTACCAACAACATGTGCATGCATTATTGAAAGTTCTAAAAGGGTCAGTAAACACTGATTAAACTATGTATTTGTTTCTACATTTGTACATGTAGCGTTTAGAAAAAAACAACAAACGCTGACCCTGTGTGGACTTTCAATAATACATGCACTTGTTGTTGGTAAACAGACTATTTACAAATGTGTTGTTTTCAATTTTATACATCACAGGGTCGATACCTCTGCTGGTGGACTATCAGTCCCCGAGGGTATCATCAGCTCAGTAGTCAGTATTTCGGTACTGACATGATTTAACAAACTGTACTAAAATTGTCCGTTTATAAATTTATAAGAAACTACGGTTTCAACTCCCTCAGGCAGAGTTTGCTTTAGATGAATTTGGTTATTTATTTTATAGGTACTTTTAACATATAGCTCTTCAACGGTTTCGGTACTTATACATCGTTGGATTTCAAATGTCTGGCTTTGGGCGTTCCTGATGAAGGTAAATCCAGAAAAGCGCTTTCGGACGCAAGAAATTATTAAACGTACTGTTTCCACTTTTTTGCAATGATTACATAGACTTTGACAAACTATGCACGTTACAAATGCTCTAACAAATGTTTTACATTTTCATATCGGGGCCTTTTATAGCTGACTATGCGGTATGGGCTTTGCTCATTGTTGAAGACCGTACGGTGACCTATAGTTGTGAATGTCTGTGTCATTATGGTCTCTTATGGACAGTTGTCTCATGGCAATCATACCACATCTTCCTTTTTAAAGTCTACAGTGTGTCGCTCATCGTTTGTTAGTACAAATGTACATTTGTTTCTAACTTCAACTTAGAATTTTAGTAAAATTATAAAAAAAACAACAACATTGGAACATATTGCGAAAAGACAAACAATGCAGTGCCATCTTTACCATAGTGCCTATCATATCGTATAAACGCAACAAAAATATAAAAGAATAACTTGCTAATTCAAAATAAGAAGAAAAGAAACACATGCTTATTAAACAGTACAAGCAAAAAATCCCGAAACACTGTTAGATTTTAGTTAGGGTCAACTTTATTTTTACGATAAATTTGGTTCACAGTTTGATTAAGAAGAAACACCGACATAGCTAGAGAATAAAATTAATTATCTAATAATCATTTCTGGAATCATGTATTTCAACGGAAAAGATCGTCAATTCCGCACGCATTTATGATGTCATTTACTAGATTGAAGGCGCGCTTGTATCCCTGCTCTATTAAAAGTTTCCAGCACTTTCATAATCGTTATTCTGTAGGGTACTTGGACATAATTATTGTTCTGTAAATACATAATCGTGATTGCCGTATGACTGAGGGAGGGTGACCATCCTTTTGGATTTTAATTTCCCAAATAGTTTGTGCAGTATAAAATAATACCTTTTCACCTTTTTGCTCAACATGTGTTGGAATTTATATGCATACATTTTTGTCACGTGGTGATGGAAGTCACATGACAGATTCGTCTGAAAACCGCATCCCGTAACTGGCCTATTACTACCACCATTTTATATTAATTTGAATTGTTATTTTCATTGTTATTAATAAATGCTATATCAGTATTACAAACCTAATCTTGAAATATATCCTTATTCTATCCTATTTTTGGGAAATTTTTAGAAATTCAAATCATAGCTAGAAATTAGTAGTGCTTGTGCTACTTAATATTCATTATATGTAAATCAGAATTGTACCACGTGATAATGGTTTCAACTGGACTGGCTTGATATCACTAAAATCTTTAAAACACGGATATAATAAGTTGCCCGTCACAGAGTCCTTATTTACAATCAATTTGATATTTCCGTAAAGTTGTCAGGCGGTCAAAATCAAAACAATGAACGCGAATTTAGTGAATTTTTCATGTTTTCGTGAGTTTATTCTTCTTGAAATAGGGACATTTTAACTTTACGTGGGAACCCAGAGTTCAACGACTACAAATACAAGGTTTGGACTTGCTTATTCTTTGGACATTCAAGTTTCAAATTTCACCCCGGCAACCTGTTTTTTTAACGACCTTGTAAGCCAATTTTCAACACGTAGTTTGCAAATGAGTAGGTCCGATAAGGACCGATTTTGGCCTCAATTTTCAAGTCTAACGAAATATTTTAAACACTTAGTAAATGTCTATTTCATTGATTCGATAAATTTATGTGAAAGATTTTAACGGATTTAGTAATTTAAAACGCTCCGAATCAAGCTTAAATATGAAAAATCTATAAAATATGCCAAAAAACGTCACATTTCGGATGGTTTTTGTCAAAAATGAAATTTGCCGCATCCGTGTTCATCTTCAACCTTAGCTTTATATATTTTATGTATTGTCATCAAATACAACTTACATTTCAATATTATGAATGAACACGAATGCGGCCACTTTCATTTAAGACGTAAACCGTCTAAAATTTAACTAAAATGCTAAAATTATGAAGATTTCAGTAATTTAGCATGACTTAATGATGCCAGTACCTGATATATGTGCATTGTATTGTCAAAAACAGCCCATAATTATGTAGCAGAAGCATTCTACCTTCCAATAAATAGCTTAAAGATTACATTTTCATAACTTTGTAAAACTGCTATATTTTGGGGCCAAAAAGGGGTCTTACTGAACCTACTCCTTTGACGTTTCAGTCATTTCAGCCTGTTTTTTACACTGCAATGTTAAAAGCCTCTCGCTTCGATTTTTAAAATAGCTCAGGAATCTTGAGTTTTGCAACAACAGTCATTATGTTACGTTTAAATGGTGTATATTGTTGTGTATACTTATTTTGTGCCCCGGTAGCCTGTCTATCACTTAAATTAAAATTAAAACAGACGTTTTTTTTTAAAAATTCCCTATAATTTTAATATATTTTCCATGACCCGTATCCGATTTCTTTAGTATAATATTCAAATAAGCAAAGTAGCGTTAATTTCTGGATTTGTGTGACGTCACTTTGTGTGTTTATCGCTTTGGCTAACTCGGCTGTGAATTTTTATGTGCTGGTTTAGGTTTTTTTTATGCATCCGTTTTTATTCTGTAGTTAGTCACCACTTCGGTTTCAACATATATATCTATTAGATAGTCAATTTATAAAGATTTACTGTTTGCAAAAGTATGAATAATCCTGCTGGCCACGTTATTACCGGTGACCTTAACATTGTTAATAACACTTCTCTACGAAATGTGTTATCGAAAGGTCTGAAATATCGTGAGCCTAAATCCATCATTTGGAAATACAACTTTAAAATTTTGATGGACTCAGTCGAGGATTATGCCAGGCAATGGGCTAAACGTGAAAAGGAAGACGTAGACACTCTATCCGAATGGATTAAGGCAGTGAGGTCGTTAATACAAATCAGAATCAAGAAACTGAATGGGTCCATCAATGCCCATGCTACGTCAATCTTTAAAGACCCAAATGTTGCTAAACACTTATCCGACCTCCATGATAAATATGTTGTTGTCCCCGCAGACAAAGCCCCAAATAACATCGTTTTTGTCTGTAAAAGTCACTACATTAATTGCTTGATAAACGAATTAGGTATAGACAATTCACTTGGAAACTCAACATATACCCTCACGACACTTATAACCAAAGAGGAAATCCTGGATAATCATAGGTCTGTTCTTTGTTCCTTTGGTATTTCAACCAAAGATGAAGAACTGGATCTTCCATCACTGTATTGGATACCTAAACTACATAAGTGTCCTTACAAACAACGGTATATTGTTGGGTCTTCCAAGTGCTCCACGAAACCTCTTTCTAAATTATTACCATCTATTTTATCAGCAATCAAAGACGGGCTACAAAGTTATTGTGAAACTGCCTATTCTAGCCTATTCTGGCGTGAATCAGATGTGGATACTTAAAAATTCAAAAGATCTTTTAGAGTACATACAATCTAACTCTCTTTCATCTTGTAACAGTATTAAAACATTTGACTTTTCTACTCTTTACACAAGTATTCCACATTCCAAACTAAAAGACAAATTGAAAGAGTTGGTATTACTTTGCTTCATAAAAAAGAATGGCCAACGTAGATACAAGTATCTTGTCTTAGGGAGGGATAAATCATACTTTGTAAAGAATCACTCTGATTCAAACAAAAAATTCTCTGAAACCGATATTATCAAGATGCTTGATTTCTAGATTGACAACATATTTGTAACGTTCGGAGGACGTGTTTTTCAACAGACTGTCGGCATCCCAATAGGAACAAACTGTGCCCCTCTACTTGCCGACTTGTTTCTTTATTATTATGAGGCTGACTTCATGCAGGAACTTCTTAGGAAGAAAGATAAGAAGTTAGCAATATCCTTTAACTCTACTTTCCGCTATATAGATGACGTTCTTTCACTAAACAATTCAAAATTTGGTGACTATGTGGAACGCATCTATCCCATCGAATTGGAGATAAAGGATACTACAGATACAGTTAAGTCGGCTTCATATCTTGACTTACATCTAGATATTGATAATGAGGGTCGGTTGAAAACAAAACTTTACGACAAAAGAGATGATTTCAGCCTTCCAATTGTGAACTTTCCATTTCTAAGTAGCAACATTCAAGCAGCACCTGCATACGGGGTATATATCTCCCAATTGATACGATATTCCCGTGCTTGCATTTCCTATCATGATTTTCTTGATAGAGGGTTACTGCTCACAAGGAAGCTATTAAACCAAGAGTTCCAAATGGTGAAGTTGAAATCATCCCTTCGTAAATTTTACGGACGCCATCACGAGTTGGTTGACCGTTATGGAATAACCGTTTCACAAATGATATCTGATATGTTCCTTACGTCGTAACTACAATCCCCTTCCCTTTCATGAATGTGACCTACCGAATTAGACTATTTACCGGATTTGTAATCAGATAAGCAACACGACGGGTGCCACATGTGGAGCAGGATCTGCTTACCCTTCCGGAGCACCTGAGATCACCCCTAGTTTTTTGTGGGGTTCGTGTTGTTTATTCTTTGGTTTTCTATGTTGTGTCATGTACTATTGTTTTTCTGTTTGTCTTTTTCATTTTTAGCCATGGCGTTGTCAGTTTGTTTTAGATTTATGAGTTTGACTGTCCCTTTGGTATCTTTCGTCCCTCTTTCATTCTTATGCTCAAATCCCAGGCAAAACACCCAAGCCGTATTAGGTAAAACTTTTTGGAACTTTTGGTCCTCAATGCTCTTCAACTTTGTACTTGTTTTGGCTTTCGAACTTTTATCGGGGCGTCGCTGGTTTGCCTTGTGTGGACGAAACGCGCGTCTGACGTATACAATTATTTCAAACCTTTTGTTAGCTATTATTCGTGTGTCCTTTATGTTCTCCCATTTATTTGTATTATTTGTAGTCCTGTCATGTAACGTTGTCATTTTAATGTTATATTTAAAATTTGCCGCAAAACCAAGTTCAAACCACCATTTGCTTCTTAAAATGTCCTGTACCAAGTCAGGAAAATGGCCATTGTTATAGTATAGTTCGTTTATGTGTGTGTTACATTTTAATGTTGTGTTTCTGTTGTGTCGTAGTTCTTCTATTATATCTGATGTGTTTCCCTCAGTTTAAGTTTGTAACCTCGGATTTATTTTTCTCAATTGATTTATGAATTTCGAACAGCGCTATACCACTGTTGCCTTTGTTTATTAATAATCTTATTTACATGTATAGGCAATCAACTTTCATACATTTGAAATAGAAAAACGGTGTAAAGTCATGAGATTTATTACTATGTTGGTTGAAGGTACCCGTCGGCATTTAATAATAACCGCGGAATAAGTCTATTTACCGACAACATGCGCATGCATTATTGAACGCCGTAAATTGACCTATAATGGTTTTCTGTTAAAAATTGTTATTTGGATGGAGAGTTGTCTCATTGGCACTCATACCACATCTTCCTATATCTAATCAGTAAACACTGACTAAACAATGTATTTGTTTTTACTTTTGTAGCGTTTAGCAAACGCCACACAACGTTAACAAAATTTAGGTTAGAAAGAAATGCACTCTATTTGTCACAAGCAGATTACACGAACTATTGATTACTGATATAAAAAATCAAGCGGTTACCCGCCGGAATATCGAATACCGAGAATTCTAACCGATTTACCGAACCTTTATTTGAATTTAATAGATTTGATACAAATGCGTATTGAAATAAAAAAAAAATGCTAAATTCTGAAATGATTGTCGTGCTACTTAATTAGACAGATCAATTGATTACAAATGTTAAGCTATAAAACATTAAAATTTAGCACAAAGACAACTTGCCTTTTTGTAAAGGTTTATCAAAATTAAGCGAAAATGATTAAATTATCAATTCCCATGTTAGTGCAATTGTTTTAATCAGTTTTATAAAAAAAAAATACCAATTGATGTACACTTTCTAAAATTTAATTTTTTTCTTAACCTGATTTTGGGGTTTATATGACTGTTAAAAAAATTGTGAAGGTGGTGCTTTTTTTTTTGCTACGGCCCTTTGAAAATACCCAATTTTGATGATTTTCCGATTTTTTATAAATGTTTACCTTTTTTTCGGCTTTTTATCGTGAAACAAATCACAATTCCACAATTAAACTTTTTTTCATACTTTCAAAATAGAAGATATGAATCAATCTGAATACAATTAACTTGTTTATCATATTTTGATGCTTTGTGGTACCGTTAAAGTCCACTATTCCTCTGAAGTCCACAACACCGCTAAAGTCCACAACAAATTTCCGCTTAAGTCCACAACGCCGCTTAAGACCACAAATTTTCCGCTAAAGTTTACAAAATGACCTCCGCTAAAGTCCACAATAGCAAGTTCAGCTAAAGTCCACAAAAAGCACCGTTAAAGTCCACACCATTTTTTTTTATTGTTAAAAACATATTATTCGTTATTTTTATCCCGTTAGTATAATACAAAGCATGGGCCTTTCTTCTTGGTAGTATTTTTTTTATCAGTTTGATACATGAAAAAGTACAGTATGATTTTGATCCATTAATTTTGATCTTTGTATTATGATGATGATGGCCAATTTGGACATCATTTCTAAATAGTTTGTAAATTCGTTAGTTATTATCAATGCATTTTACAACAAAACTAGCTAGCGAACAATCAGCCAGCGAACAATAAGGAAAACCCGCCAAACTGATCATGCCTAAAGACCGAAGACTTACAATAACACGAAACGTACTTATAAATATGATGACAAATAAATAAATACGATGACAAATACTTTCCAGTAGGAAGATTATCATGAAATGTAATTCCATTTTAACACAGACAAAGTTTAATTATTTATTGCTGTATTAAATTCAATTTTGTTTAAAGCTGGGAATCTCAAAAACTTTTTAGCTAAGTAACCCTTTCTTCTTTCTCTCTGATAAGGGATGGGTTATTGTCTGTATAATAATAATAACAATTGATAACAACAGGTTACACTAAACTAGTATAGCGATACAATTAGATCTTCAAGCTTATAGAAATTATACGATTGAAAAGAAAAGCTGAGAACCATTATATTCACTTTTCGCCTAAGAACTAGCTAGTTCACGTAATTTATCAAAGGTAAATAGTCACTCTAATAATTTATTTATTACATTTCGATATAAAAGCGATAAGTGTAAGATTTACAAACGTCAAATAGAACGAAAACGATTTGAAATAAATATTATTTAGATTCAAGCCTATGTAAATAACTACAATCCGTAAACATTTTCCTACGGCAGGGACCCTGATGGGGTAGGGTGACCCTACCAATCCCCTTCTTTCCTTCATAAAATTTTCCCTACGGCAAAGCTTGTTTGCCCACTAGGTACAAATGATAGGCACTTGCCCAAGGTTGCCTTGTCCCAAAGACCCAGGTTGGTAAAGTTACGGATCTTTTTAAATTGAGGTCCAAAGTTGGGGTAGGGTGACCCTACCATCCCCCTCCTTTCCTTCATAAAATCTTCCCTACGGCAAAGCTAGTTTGTCCACTAGGTACAAATGATAGGCACTTGCCCAAGGTTGCCCGTCCCAAAGACCCAGTTTGGTAAAAATACGGATCTTTTTAAATTGAGGTCCAAAGTTGGGGTAGGGTGACCCTACCATCCCCCTCCTTTCCTTCATAAAATTTTCCCTACGGCAAAGCTTTTTTGCCCACTAGGTACAAATGATAGGCACTTGCCATAGGTTAACTGGGCCCAAAGACCAAGGTGGGTAAAGTAACGGAACTTTCTTAATTGAGGTCCAAAGTTGGGCTAGGGTGACCATACCAACCCCCTTCTTTAATTCATAAAAAATTCCCTACGGCAAAGATTTTGTCCCCACTAGGAACAAATCATAAGCACTTGCCTAAAGGTTGCATGGACCCAAAGACCCAGGTGGGTTAAGTTACGCAACTTATCTAATTAAGATCCATAGTTGGGGTAGGTTGACCCTACCATCCCCCTTCTTTAATTCATAAAAAAATCCCTACGACAAAGCTTATGTCCCCACTAGGTACAATTGACAGGCTCTTGCCTAAGGTTGCCTGGACCCAAAGACCTAGGTTGGTAAAGTTTCGGAACTTTTTAAATTGAGGTCCAAAGTTTGGGTAAGGTAACCCTTCCATCTCCCTTATTTAATTCATAAAAAGAATCCCTACGGCAAAGCTGTTCCACACACTAGGTACACTCGATGGGCATTTGAATAAGGTGGCCTGGATTCAAAGACCCAAGTGGGTAAAGTGATGGAATCTTTTTTTAGGGTCAAAGTTGGGGTCGGGGGACCCTACCAATTATTTCCCTTCTTTAATTCAAAGCAAAGTCCCTACGGCAAAGCTTTAGTCCACACTAGGTACACTCGATAGCCAATTGCCTAAGGTTGCCTGGACCCAAAGACCCAGTTGGGTAAAGTTACGGATTTTTTTTTTATTATGTACAAAGTTGGGGTCGGGTGACCTTACGATCTCCCTTCCTTAATTCATAGAAAAGTCCCTACTGCAAAGCTTGAATTCGTGAAAAAAAAAACTGTTTGCCGATACGCTTTGAACAACACCAGATACATATATACAATTGAATTGCACTGATTAGATGATGC
The DNA here is from genome assembly GCF_963676685.1 of Mytilus edulis. Classification (NCBI taxonomy): domain Eukaryota; kingdom Metazoa; phylum Mollusca; class Bivalvia; order Mytilida; family Mytilidae; genus Mytilus; species Mytilus edulis. Next base: position 76,326,673 of record NC_092348.1, read on the forward strand.
ATGTGAGTCAATCATGTCCAAGATGTGACCAAGATGAACCAATAAATCAATATCTTCGATATAGGCAATGTTGACATGATTTCGATTTGATATCGAAGCTTGCTCTATACATCCATCACATAGCCATATTTCGATATTGAAAGAATGCTAAATATTTGATGATTCATCAAAGTGGAATAAAATGTGTGCCACCACATTCTGTCAATCAACGCACAGAGATACCATTCAGAAGGCAAACCACAGTGATGATCACCTTCATGCGAACTGGGGTTAGGATAGCACTCAGATCAGCTTACAGAGATATAACACCTCACGGAAGGAGAAGAGATAAAAAACCTCACGGAAAGAGAAGAGATAAATCTGATAAAACCAACAGTTAGAAGAGAAATGTTACAGCCTAGGAAGGAAAATATTAAGTAGCCAACTAGTGTAAACAAAGTGATATAGAAAGCTTTCGATGATGATCTCCTGGAAAACATCTTAGAAGCAAAATTAGCAGGAAAGGTTGAGAGCAGTGGCGTCCATTATTTACTTCGAAGGAAAGGAGAGATTTTGGGTTGATTACATCTGCGTCAGGATCTGTAATGGACCTTGAGATGAAGAACTCAGATGACGTAATTAAAAAAAAATTAGTCCGCCATACAATTGTGCATGCTGTGATTTTAAAAATGGAAATAAATTATTTGAAAGGACAATTTTTTTTATTGAATTTTATGATCAGAATTTTGGGATTATTTCATGAGGAGAGTGCCATTTGTCACCATCTTCCGGGGTACAGCAATTTACGAAAACAATTATCTCACTTGCCACCCCAACATTTAGCCAGACATGTATAAATGTATCAGCTTCGATATGAGCCATCATGCATATTCAAGTAAACGATATGGACTGAGCAACGGAGGAAAACGTTACCATTACCGCCTATGGAGAATTAATTACAAATGTTGATCCATCTGGGAAAAGAGAAAGAACACGAAGTCAGAGTAACCGCAGACAGTAGGAGAACAGTGATCTGAGAGTAGACTTCAGAAGGTTAAAGATTAGGGAAAGCGATGCTATGGAGTAGGAAAGGTTACCTCTACAACAGTTAAGGAAAGAAACCTGGGGGAAATTTAAAACACTAACAAGAGCAATTACAAATATACTGGTAACATATATACAGAAATAAAGGGACAAAGAAAGGAACGAGTTCAATTCACAGCACAACCGTTTCTGTATATGAAGAGATTATTTGGCGCCAGAGGATCTGGTTTATTGGAAAACTCAAGAACATAAAAAAAAAAGACACAAAGTGATGAAAGGCGAGAGGAAAATCTGGAATAATGTGAGAAACTGGCAACACCAGAGGACCCAAGAAATGTCCCAAGCTAACCAGACGATTTATTCCGAAAGGAGAGAACTCCATGAAAGTAAAGCTGTTTAGAACCATCGTTTTACTGAGCATCGAGGGTAAAATCCCACCAGTTTTAGCAAAGAACAACAAGGTTCCTACTAAGTAATGAATGCATAGACTTATCGGTTCAGAAATGAGGCGTGTCAGAGGTATCCGGATGTATTGAACATACTAGTGTTTTGACACAGATCTTAAGAGAAACAAAGGAGAAGAAAGGTGACTTTGGCTAGACCTTGCTTATGCTTACGGATTTATTCCTCACAAACTGGTAGGTTTGACATTACAGAGGTACTTTGTGCCAACCACAACAGGACATTGCTGCAGGAATACTTTGATCACATTGAGATGGTATTTACAGTAGGAGTTTTTAACACAGCTTGGCCGAGACTATGAGAAGGAATATTAGCGGGATGTCCTAGTATTTTTTGCAGCAGCTGTTAATCCTCATCATGAAGTCAGTTGAAAACACAAGAAGAGGACCATTAATTCCATCAGGTAGAAGACAACCACCAATAAGCATGATAAGAGCATTTATATATAATTGTTATAAATTAAGGAATGTATCTCCCTCATGCAAAGCTATGATTCCTTTCACGGATTTGGCTATACTTTTTGGACCTTTTTGATTATAGCTCTTCATCTTTCATATAAGCTTTGGATTCCAAATATTTTGGCCACGAGCATCACTGAAGAGACATGTATTGTCGAAATGCGCATCTGGTGCAGGAAAATTGGTACCGTTAATGTTATTACTACTACTAGGTCGATGCCTTTGCTGGTGGAATGTAAGTCCCCGAGGGTATCACCAGCCCAATAGCCAGTACCTAAGGCATGAAAATACAGATTTTTTGTGTTATTAAAAATTGCTGTTACAAAATGTTAGAAATTATATTAATTTAATTTATAATAATTTCTAACATTTTGTAACAGCAAATTCTAATAACACAAAAAAATCCGTATTTTGAAAATATAAAACAGAAGAAGTGGTATGATTGCCAAAAAGACAACTCTCCAGCAGAGACCAAAAGAGTTAACAACTATAGGTCACTGTACGGCTTTCAACAATGAGCAAATCCCATTGCGCATAGTCAGCTTTAGAAGGCCCCGAAATGACAATGTAAAACAATCAAAAGAGAATACTAACGGCCTAATTTATGTACAAAAAATGAACGAAAAACAAATATTGAAACACATAAACAAACGACAACCACTGAATCACAGGCTCCTGATATGGGACAGGTACATCCATACAGAATGTAGCGGGGTTAAACATGTGAGCGGGATCCAAACCCTCCCTAACCTGGGACAGTGGTATAACAGTACAATATAAGAACGAACGATCAAAATCAGTTGAAAAAGGCTTAACTCATGAGATGGATAAAAATACAAATACTAAAAATACAATTGAACGTGGCTTGGTACTTGTACATCCTAAAAACAAAGACAGTGAGTACAGATCTTATAGTACTAGCAGTACCGACCGCTAGTTCAAAGCCACTAACAACTAATAAAAACATCATGCATCTAAGACTAAATTATCAATCAGTACACACCCGACATCCAATGGATTTAGTGTAAAGACGTCATTAACAGTCAGAGAAAAACATGACCTTGTGCAATGCCAAGATAAGAGTATCGACAGATTGTAGATTCATGAAAGTGTATATGTATATAACATAATAGTAATATTTAGTTTGCTTTTAATTTACTGATAACGAAATCGATATGGATACCAATAAAACCAATATACAATGACCTAATTACAGTGTTGATTTGGTTACCTTTTAGAACAAGTTTATTTGATCATAACGGATCGATACGTTTACCAGGATTTTTTTTCTAAATTTCCGGACACAGTAATCAATATTTCCGTAAAAATGAGGATGTGCTTTCCCGTTAGAAATAAGTTTCTACAAGTACAGCAAAACTTCAAAACCAAATCTTTATATCTATGGAAGAATTAAGTATAGGTTATTTGTGGTACAGAAATCCCTGGCTTAATAATTTTACCAGCAGTACATAAATGGAAAGTTTTAAAACATGTTTTGTTGTTGTCCCCCACTACTTTATTTGAAAAAAAAACAATTTATGTAACATGAATCTTCAGTTCCACACTAGAAAAGAAAAACAAATTATTATTACCAGCTTCATTAACGACATGTTTTTTTTCAGTAACAAGAATGTTTAATCAAATATACGGTTTTATTAGGCTAGCTTAGAGGAAAATGATAGTTAAAAGTAATTTTGTGTATTAATAAATACACATTCACTATCATATCTAACCTACAGGGTCAGTGTGAGCTTTTTTGCAAAAATTGATGTCTGTCGTTTGTAATCCATAGTCTTCCGCCGTCGACATTTGTTTACTTTTACAAAAGACTTTCCTCAAAAATGAATCGCTCATTAAGATCTACTTAGTATTTACTGTCGTCAGTTGACTGTTAATATTGTGTGGATACGTTTCTGTGTTATGTTAAATCAAGTGTAAACAGTTCTATTATTTTATCAACTTTTCAACTAAAAATTATGTGTTGTATGAAAATGGCTCTCCTTACTTTCGAATAGTTCCTAAAATAACATTTTCTGTAGATTAAACGTATAGACAATGTATAAACTATTTAGACGATAACCTTTCAAAACAAAAGCGATTGTGAAAACTTACTTGTGTCGAAAAAGCAGATATCAACCTTCTTTTTGTTGAATGACTGACAACTATAGTATGCAACTTTGTTTTTCGCCTTACTCCAACTTTGGACCTAAAAAAAAGTTCCGTAACTTTATCCATCTGGGTCTTTGGGTCCAGGCAACCCGAGGTAATTGCCTATCGAGTGTACTTAGTGTGGACAAAAGCTTTGCCGTAGGGACTTTGCTGTGAATTAAATAAGGGGTATGATAGCGTCACCCGACCCTAACTTTGGACCTAAAAAAAAAGTTCCGTAACTTAACCCACCTGGGTCTTTGGGTCCAGACAACTTTAGGAAATTGCCTATCGAGTGTACCTAGTGTGGACAAAAGCTTTGCCGTAGGGACTTTGATATGAATTAAAAAAAGAGGGAGGGTAGGGTCACCAGACCCCAATTTTAGACTTAAATAAAAAGTTCCGTAACTTTACCCACCTGGGTCTTTGGGTCCAAGCAGCTTTAGGCAATTGCCTATGAAGTGTACCTAGTGTGGACAAAAGCTTTGCCGTAGGGACTTTGCTATGAATTAATTAAGGAGGATGATAGGGTCACCCGACCCCAACTTTGAACCTAAAAAAAAAAGTTCCGTAACTTTACCCACCTGGGTCTTTTGAGTCCAGGCAACCTTAGGCAGTTGCCTTTTATTCATACCTAGTGGAAAGAAAGGAAGGAGTTCGTTGGATCGAGATTTTACATAATCTTGAAGTCAATATGCATGATATGTTTGTCGTTCAGATTAACAAAAATCTTTAACTTGATACCTTTCCTGGTCTTTTTGTATGTCACTCTTACACTTAGCACTCTTCTTATCAGAATATAACAAATAAGTTACCAGTATGACGACATGTTTTGAATACTTATAAAAACGATCTTGACAAAAGAAGAAAACTGCGTGTAATATAGTTGTAAGCTTTTATTACTACAGAACATCGAACAACAACAAAAAGTACTTGACGTTCCGAATTCTGTCTGTTTTTTTTTTCTTCTTTTCTTTTCAAACGCATATATAAGGTAGAAGGTTAAATTGTATTGTTACACTAGTTAAGTGTGAACCATAATTGTTATTCATTGTTCAAACATAAAGACAACAAACCCATCTCTAATCAGAGAACACTAAAAAGAGAAAGGATAAGCTAAAAAGACTGTATTAAATACAAGTATAACTAATTAATTTTGTTTGTGTTATAATGGTATTGCATTTCGTCTTCCTACTGGAAATAATTGTCATTAGATTTCAAAGTACGTTTGGTGCTATTGCAAGTCTTCGGTTTTTGGGCATGATCATGTTGGCGCATTTTCTTATTATTCGCAGGGTTATTGTTCGCTAGCTTGATTCATCTCATTGTTTCGCTGGCTTATTCTTTGCTACAGATGGGTGCAGTCCTAACTTGTACAGCAAGTTAACTTGATAACCAGTCATTTGGACTGGTCAATGTTAACCTGTGACCGGATTTAGGACTGCTCTGACCAGTCCTAGGACCAAAATTTAGTTAACTTGAAAAGCGTACTTGGTACTAGGACTGTTTTAATGTCTAACAAAAAGTTAACTTCGAAACAGGTCCGCTATTGATATAAGTTAACTTCGAACCAGTCCTGCCGTAAAGTTAACATAAGTTAACTTCGAAACCAGTCATGAGTCTGGTCATTCTACAAGTACATTTGTACTTTTTTTCTCTTATTTTTTGCATATAATCACTTTTTGACATAATTAATGTACAAAGCAAAGGTAATATGTAACATTTGAACGGCAATCATGCAGGCAACAACCTTGATTATATCATTTAAAAAAAATACTAAGTTTATGAATTCTAAAAGGTCTCCTTTCGCAAAATATTTAACCAACGTTATAGAAAACAACGAAAAATAATGTGTTATGATTTTCAAGACGGAAAAATGAAGCCAGTATGACAAATTCTAAATAATAAAGAAAATATTCTATGCTTTAAATTATATTTTTATCGATTAGTATCGGAAATCGATGCGTTGAATGGGTTTCTACCAAAATGTCACAATAAAACCTGATTTGATCGATATAGAAAGATGTGGTATGAGTGCCGATGAGACAACTCTCCATCCAAGTTAAAATTTATAAAATTAAACCATTTTAGCTCAAGGTACGACCTTCAACACGGAACCTTGGCTCACAACGAACAGCAAGCTATAAAAGTCCCTTAAAATTACAAGTGTAAAATCATTCACCCGGGAATAGATAACCTTAGCCGTATTTGGCACAACTTTTGGGAATTTGGAACATCAATGCTCTTCAACTTTGTACTTGTTTGGCTTTATAACTATTTTTATATGAGCGTCACTGATGAGTCTTATGAAGTCATAACGCGAGTCTGGCGTACTCAATTATAATCCTGGTACATTTGATAACTATTTACACCACTGGGTCGATGCCACTGCTGGTGGACGTTTCGTCCCTGAATATCAATTATGTGGTCATAATTATAAATTTTCTGCTTACCAAACTTTGACTTGTTTGATAAACTAAGAATTTTCTTATCCAAGTAATAGATAAACTTAGCCGTATTTGGCACAACTTTTTGAAATTTGGAACATCAATGCTCTTCAACTTTGTACTTGTTTGGCTTTATAACTATTTTTATATGAGCGTCACTGATGAGTCTTATGAAGTCATAACGCGAGTCTGGCGTACTCAATTATAATCCTGGTACCTTTGATAACTATTTACACCACTGGGTCGATGCCACTGCTGGTGGACGTTTCGTCCCTGAATATCAATTATTTGGTCATAATTATAAATTTTCTGTTTACCAAACTTTGATTTTTTCGATAAACTAAGAATTTTCTAATCCAAGGAATAGATAAACTTAGCCGTATTTGGCACAACTTTTTGGACTTTTGGATCCTCAATGCTCTTCAACTTTGTACTTGTTTGGCTATATAACTATTTTGATATGATCGTCACTGATGAGTCTTATGTAGACGAAACGCGCGTCTGGCATGCTAAATTATAATCCTGGTACCTTTGATAACTATTTACACTATTGGGTCAATGCCACTGCTGGTGGACGTTCCGTTCCCGAGGGTATCAACAGCCCAATAGTCAGCACTTCGGTGTTGACATGAATATCAAATATGTGGTAATTTTTATAAATTTTCTGTTTACAAAATTTGGAATTGTTCGAAAAACTAAGAATGTTCTTATCCCAGGAATAGATAACCTTAACCGTATTTGGCACAACTTTTTGGAATTTTAGAACCTCATTGCTCTTCAACTTTGTACTTGTTTGGCTTTATAATTGTTTTGAAATGAACGTCACTGATGTGTCTTATGTAGACGAAGAGCTCGTCTGGCGTACTGAATTATAATCCTGGTACCATTGATAACTTTTAGCACCACTGGGTCGATGCCACTGCTGGTGGACGTTTCGTAATCGAGAGTATCACCAGCCCAATGGACAGCACTTCGTTGTTGACATGAATATCAATTATGTGGTCATTTTTATAAATTTTCTGTTTACCAAACTTTGATTTTTTCGATAAACTAAGAATGTTCTTATCCAAGGAATAGACAACCTTAGCCGAATTAGGCACAAATTTTTGGAATTTTGGATCCTCAATGCTCTTCAACTTTGTACTTGTTTGACTATATAACTATTTTTATATGAGCGTCACTGATGAGTCTTATGTAGACGAAACTCGCGTCTGGCATACTAAATTATAATGATGGTACCTTTGATAACTACTAACACCACTGGGTCGATACCACTGCTTGTGGACGTTTTAGTCAGTACTTCGGTGTTGACATGAATATCAATTATGTGGTCATTTTTATAAATTTCATATTTACAAAATTTTTAATTGTTCGATAACTTAGAATGTTCTTTTCCCAGGAATAGATAACCTTAACCGTATTTGGCACAACGTTTTGCAATTTTAGAACCTCATTGCTCTTCAACTTTGTACTTGTTTGGCTTTATAACTGTTTTGAATTGAGCGTCACTGATGTGTCTTATGTAGACGAAGAGCTCGTCTGGCGTACTAAATTATAATGCTAGTACCATTGATAACTTTTTACCCCACTGGGTCGATGCTACTGCTATTGGACGTTTCGCCCTCGAGGGTATCACCAGCCAAATGGTCAACACTTCGGTGTTGACATGAATATCAATTATGTGGTCTTTTTTATAACTTTTCTGTTTACAAATCTTTGAATTTTACGATAAACTAAGAATTTTCTTATCCCAAGAATAGATAACCTTAGCCGTATTTGGCAAAAAATTTTGGAATTTTGGAACCTCAATGCTCTTCAACTTTGTTTTTGTTTGGCTTTATAACTATTTTGATATGAGCGTCACTGATGAGTCTTATGTAGACGAAACACGCGTCTGGCGTAATAAATTATAATCCTGGTACCTTTGATAACTATTTACACCACTGGGTCGATGCCACTGCTGGTGGACGTGTCGTCGCCGAGGGTATCACCAGCCCAATAGTCAGCACTTCGGTGTTTACATGAATATCAATTATGTGGTCATTTTTATAAATTTTGTGTTTACCAAACTTTGAATTTTTCGATAAGCTAAGATTGTTTTTATCCCAGGGATAGATAATCTTAGCCGTATTTGGCACAACTTTTTGTAATTTTGGATCCTCAAAGCTCTTCAACTTTGTTATTGTTTGGCTTTATAAATATTTTGATATGAGCGTCACTGATGAGTCTTATGTAGACAAAACGCGCGTCTGACGTACTAAATTATAATCCTGGTGCCTTTGATAACTACATGTTAATACTACTTCAAATGCATTGTTTGTAGTGGGAAAAAAGGGTTTTCATTGAAATTACATAATAAGCTGCATTTCGGATGACGACTTCATACATTTAGTCCAGGAAGATAGTGGTAGGCTGCAGTTGTAATTAGTGTTGGTGACATACATCTTTGAGTAAAGTCCTACACCTTGACTGGAAGTAAACTGTGTACCAGTGGATACATTGCGCTGTCAACCATTGATTGAAGTGTGTTAAGTTTGAAAAATAGGCTTGAATAGGAGTAAAATATAACTTATCTGCTCGGTGTGAGCCAAGGCTCCGTGTCCAAGGCCGTATGGTTTACTTTTATAAATTGTGATTTGGATGGAGAGTTGTCCCGATATATGCTACTGCTTATGTGAGAGATTCTTACGAGTACTGGCGATTAACACACACCCAACTGTGTTATCGCTTGTAACCAAGAATAGGTCACCTTTGATAGTACGTGCCCAAAAACCCTCTATGTTGATTTCATCAACTTGTTTTAATAAAACTGGTAGGTTTGTTTTGTGAATTTTGAACATGGAAATTTATCAAGATGGGAAAGTTTGTTTTATTTGATCTACAATTGACAATTTTTTTAGGTTTACATATTCAATGATTTTTTTAATCTTATATATATTACTTCAGTTTATCTGACTTGTTCTTTATTTTAAGGTAATTCTTTGAAAAGGAAAAACGAATTTACTAATAAACAGTATATAATTTTGTTTTAATTTTTTACATGATATACTTTTTTAAAAACAATTGATGTGTTTTCTTTGAAAAAAATACAGTTAAATCTTAGGTGAATTTTTAAAAAACCTTGATTGCTATAAAAACTAAATATTTATCAGAACATCTATTGTTATTTGCATGTGAGAATAGAAGGAATAGTGATTTTTTTTTAAATTGGGAATCGGAAGAAGCCAAAGTTTAATCCTATGTGTAATATATGAGCTTTGTATACATCCATTACGCATAAAGAAATGTTTGTTTTCAGTTACCGGAACAAGTTAACTATATCTTAGGCAAACCAACTTAAATTTCAATTCCAATGTGTGTTTTCACTTACCGGAACAAATCTATCTTAGGCAAACCAACTAAAATTCAAATTCCCGCGATTTCGCGGGTGTGTTCTAAGTTATTTTATTGTGGAGAGTTGTCATTGGCAATGATACACATCTTTCTATTAAAAAAATAATAAACACTCACAATTACTAATTCGCCATTGCTTGAAGCCTATTTACTAAATATTACTGATCAATATATCTTTTGGCGTAAGAGATGTGTAGCCGGACTAAAGATATAGGAGCACTTGAAATCCCCATGTTTTTGTTGTGTTTGTGTTGTTTAGTCTTGTTTGCATAAAATGTTTTGAAGGTTGGTAAATTTCCTCGATGATTTCAACTCGTTCTATAATATTATTAGCACATCAAAATAATAGTATTTTGAAATGTTGTAAAAGGGAAAGGGAAAGGAATTGTTTGTTTGTTTTTAATACGGGGTTCGGGGAGGGGAACTTTTTATCCCGAATTTAAATAAGAAAAACTATGTAATATTTCTTCTACACTTCCGATAAATACAAATAATTGTACCCACTGTCTTGTGAAGCAAACAATTGTTTATTTTGTTTTTATTAGAACATAATTCATATTAAATCATCCATCTAATTCTTGTTATCTGACATGAAATCTGAAATCACTGCCACTAGATCTGAAAACAGCGAAGATGCTAAAAACATGCAGAGACTGCAAAAAATATCGATGAACTTTACATACGAACATCGCCTTTAAGTCCAGATTCCGTCGATAAAAGAGAACCTAGTGTTCACGGGAAGCCCTTTTTCATCAGAAAATGCATACAAAGGAATGAAATTTGAAACAATTTATGACAGAACATACTAGAAATGGAAAACAGTTATTTATTTCAACAGAGCTCATTGATTCGGACAGCTAATAACATTAGAAACCAAACCAATTGTACTTTAGGAACATAAAACATAAAAGAGTATACCAAAATCTGCAACTAATCTTTAGCGAACCCGAATATCGAGTTGGTTTATTTTTCAAGATACAATGTAAAAGATTGTTTCAAGTAGATGAAAAGACATGATAAACAGTGAAATATATTTACTTTTGGTCTAGGTAATCTTTTAAATCGTTGATATTTACACCCAAAAATAAGCCAACTATTGAGATTTCGTTGAAAGTTGACAAAAAACCGCATTTAGACCTAGGAATCATAGAGAACAGACTACGACCAACTAAATATTCAAGTAACTTTAAAGTTAAACTAATTGTTATAACAAACATAATGCTATAAGATTTTGTTTTGTCCACGCATGCTGTTATGCTACCAGTCATAAAAACGTTTAGAAATTGACTTGTTTTCATTGAATTTTTATGTGTCATTTGTGGTGCCAAAAAAGAACGCAAATGATTAAAATTTAAAAAAAAAAGACCCATTTCCTAGCTTGTCGTTGTTTTAACTACATGTATGATTGATACAGAGATTGGTCAATATTTGATAATTTGTAGTTTAACCCAGAAAAAGGTACCATAACACATGTATCAGGTCCATGTCAATGAGTACTCGAGTATCGTCGGTAATACCAAATATCAATTACTTAAATGATACACGACTAATCGGGTTCATGTATGAATGTTGTTGCTATCTTAAGGTCAAGGATCAGTAAATAAACTAGTCCATAGATTTTTTTTAAACTTAGAACTCAATTAGATATTGAAAATATACATCAGAAAATGTAAAAAAAAGTATATGTCACCGACTTCGTTTTCAAGAAAAATCCATTTTTAAAATGGTCAGAGAGGGTACTAAATTACATTGAATATATAGGGTAAATCTATATTTTTCTTCTACAATTTTCGGTTTCTAGTATAAATCACGAGAACCGCTCCATAGAAATTTTTTTTTATTTAATATTTTTTTCCTCTTTGTCTTACGAATTAGATGATATTAAAAAAAAATATGGTCACCGACTTCGTTTTCCCTGTAGAAGCGACGCCAACCCAACATTTTGACCAAAAAAAACATAAAAATACGTTACGTCGTAATTTTTATTAATTTACGTCAAGTTATCATGCTAATAATTTCCAACGTTCTTCGTGTTGATTATGCACGATGATTATGTGTTTCGTATTGATAGATTCTTTTTATCATAAGAGTCTGGATAATTATCATAAATCTTTATTTAGTATTACCAATATTCTTTATTCTTTATATTTTAGCACCTCATTATACACTTTTTCTTTTTTTTTTTTTTTTTTTTTGCATTTTATTCTGCAATTTTTGCCCATTATTCTGTATTCCGTAAACCCAAATCAGACCCTCTTTTATGGAACATTTTAAAAAGAAATTATACGTTGTAAAAATGTGATACAAGTATGTTCATTATCAATATACATATCTAAAACAATTACTAATTCCGACAAAAATACGTTTTAAGTACATGAACGCAAAAATGGTAAAATCTTAAAAATAGAAACCATCTGGGTTACTGTATACAAGTTGACGCAATACAAGATGTAATTGAAGCTATATTTTTTATGCCCCCTCAATTACCCCTGTACATCTGTCCGTCCGTCATTCCGTCTGACGTACCGTCCTTCCGTCCGTCCGTCCGTCCCCCTTTATAGCTTATAGTTTTTCCGCAAAACATCTAGTTTGAATCCTAGAACGTACTTTGCTGTCTGCATGTGGTCAGGGTTTTGATCTTTATTAATATTTGCTCTAATGAGAGATAGTTGAACTTTGTCATTTTTGGGTAACCAATTCATAAATCTCTTAGACTATTTTGTAAGTCATCTGTTTACACTTTAACTCCATTCCGATATATGATTTGGCCACTTTTGAAAAAAACGGGTTTTTTGTAGCAGTGGAACATGTAGAAGCTTGTGTTTTGGTACTATATCACGACAGAACGTGTTCTGTCCATATACTGCTGCTTAACATCGCATATATTAACAAACATTATATCAATGATTCTACAAATTCTTGAAAGAGTACTAGTGTCGTGTGGTTTTTTATACATCTTCAAGTTAACAAGTAAAACACGCAGACAAACTGACATCTTTGTTAATATTTTATTTGTTCTGTATAAAATTTATTGTATACAAGTCTAAATAAACGTTTTAAAAAGTTTACTAAATGGTTATTGTTTCATAAGTGTACATAAGTATGTTCGAAGTATATATAGAATCAGTACATGATACACAACATGCGACAAATAAGGGGGGGGGGGGGTAGTAATGACAGGAAACTAAATTAAACTAAGGCTTTGATGAATGTAAACTTTAATAAAACTGGAAGTTACATAAAGGGAACAGGAAAATAAGAATACATTACATCACTTACAACAACCTTTAATTGACCAGTGATTTTTTATTCATTACTGACCAGCAACACCGAGATAATCCAACGATATTCAGAGCGACTCCTGTCAAATTACATATTCATTAAAGTTACTAAAATTCAAAATACGATTTAAATGTTTAACTGTCATTCAAAATTCCCCAAAATATAGGCAGGATAATTTGAATAAGAGCATTTATTTCAAGACTTACACACTCGCTTATACCCCCCCCCCCCCCCCCACACATACACACCTCTGTGCGGTCAGAGCATATATATATTAACATGAGCAACACGACGGGTGCCAAATGTGGAGCAAAATCTGCTTACCCTTCCGGAGCACCTAGGATCACCATCAGTTTTTAGTGTGGTTCGTGTTGCTTAGTCTTTAGTTTTCTATGTTATGTCGTGAGTACCATTATGTATGTGTTTGTCTTTTTTTTTTTAGCCATGGCGTTGTCCGTGTTTTTTCGATCTATGAGTTTGACTCTCCCCCTGGTATCTTTCGCCCCTTTTTTATGTCGGTTTTATTGCAGACACTTGTCCCCAAGTGTGATAAGGTGTGAAAGGCAGAACTGGTCTTCACATTTTATTTACAGCACAAAGAACCTGTCAGTGAGTGAGTTACTGTGGATTTATTATTATTCGTTGGATACCTGTTTTCATGGATTTCGTAGGTACAGGTAAACCACGAAATTAAATATTCAACGAATTACAATTTTTTTTAGGCTTGTATGCAAACCTCACGAAAACCACGAAATTGAATATCCACGAACATACAAGTTTTCCTTTATCCAAGAATATAGTAGTTTGGTTATTTCAGAGCTGCGCTAACATGATGTGAAAAGGTATCAATATAACGTTACGTTTACTTGATTGTTAGATGGGTCCGTTCACAATTCATTTGAATTTTGATAGATATAAGAAGATGTGGTATAATGCCAATGAGACAACTCTCCATCGAAATTATAATTTGTAAAAGTAAACAATTATAGGTCAAAGTACGGTCTTTAACACTGAGCATTGGCTCACACTGATATTATTAAAAAGCCCCAAAAATGACTGGTGTAAGCCATTCAAACTGTAAAACTAATGATTTAATCTATATAAAAAAAAACGAGAAACAACTGAACATCAGGTTCATAACTTATGACAGGTGCAAACAAATGCAGCGGATGTAAACATTTTATATGAACCAACCTTCACCCTTACCTGAAACAATAGTGTAATATCCTAACATAGAAAGACACACTATAAAATATCAATTGAAATTACTTAACTCAAACAAAAGACATATCAACACAAACAAGCGCGCATACACTGAATGAATCAATTTGATCGCAGTTACTGGAAGTTTGTTAAAAGCCAAAAACAATTAATAACAAAAAATCATATAAAATTGAGAATGGAAATGGGATATATGTCTAAGAGACAACAACCCGATCATAGAAAAAAAAAACCAGCAGAAGGTCACCAACAGGTCTTCAATGTAGCGAGAAATTCCCGCACACGGAGGCGTCCTTCAGCTGGCCCCTAAACAAATGTATACTAGTTCAGTGATAATGAACGCCATACTAATTTCCAAATTGTACACAAGAAACTAAAATTAGAATAATACAAGACTAACAAAGGCCAGAGGCTCCTGACTTGGGACAGGCGCAAAAATGCGGCGGGTTTAAACATGTTTATGATATCTCAACCCTCCCCCTATACCTCTAGCCAATGTAGAAAAGTAAACGCATAACAATACGCACATACGAATGCAGTTTAAGAGAAATCCGAGTCTGATGTCAGAAGATGTAACCAAAGAAAATAAACAAAATGACAATAATACATAAATAACAACAGACTACTAGCAGTTAACTGACATGCCAGCTCCAAACTTCAATTAAACTGATTGAAAGACTATGATTTCATGAGAAGAACATATACCAGAGACTAAAATAGACAAAAATTAATCCCAGAGATTTAGTATTTTAACGTCAAGGAGAGACAAAGAAGACATAACTTGTGCAATACCAAACATAACAGTATCGATATACAGCAGGATAGTAAGACTTAACTTAACCTGTTAATATATAAGTATAATGTAAAACATATATAGGGTAATATATATATATATATATTTTGCGGACCATATGAGTATTTTGACCATACGCGAATGGTCATGACCATACATGTATGCGTATACACATATGGTCCGACCATATGAGTATATACTCGTTTGGTTGTTAACGGGCCGGACCATATGAGTATTTGCACCATATAGGTATTTTTTTCAAAAATATGCATGAAAATGTATTATTTACAATTCAAAGGCTACAGAAACATTTAAAAATAGTAATGCCAAAGTTAGTTTTTATCGGTAATTGTATTCCTGAAAGTACATGCGTAGGGTTACATTTATTTCCACACGGTACCATAGCTTTTCTTGGGTCCTGTGTCGTTCCGATGTGTCTGCGGTGTTTTAAGAAGTTCTAGATCTCCAATACCGTTACATAACTGAAGTACATCATATCACCAGATAACGTAAATAAACTAGGGTCCTTGCCGGTGACGTCATTCATTTAAAAAAAAACACCCATAAGAAACAAAATTCTGAACTGCTTATGCTAATCATATAAAGTTTCAAAAGTAAGCAAACAATTACACTCTTTATCCTCCATGTCGACTTTTACGTTGTCAATTGGAAATACAACTTTTTGATGGATTCAGTTGAGGATTATGCCAGGCAATAGGCTAAGCGCGAGAAGGAAGACGTAGACACTCTTTCCGAATGGATCATCAATGGATTATCAATACCCATGCTACGTCAATCTTTAAAGACCCAAATGTTGCAAAACACTTATCCTACCTCCATGACAAATATGTAGTTGTCCCCGCAGATAAAGATCCAAACAACATTCGTTTTTGTGTGTAAAACTCATTACATCAACTAGTACTGCTTGATAAACGAATTAGGTATTGACAATTCACTTGGAAACTCAACATATACCCTCACGACACTTACCAAAGAGGAAATCGTGGATAATCATAGGTCTGTTCTATGTTCCTTTGGAATTTCAACCAAAGATGAAGAACTGGATCTTCCATCACTGTATTGGATACATAAACTACATAAGTGTCCTTACAAACAACGGTATATTACTGGGTCTTCCAAGTGCTCCACGAAACCTCTTCAAAGTTATTGTGAAACTGCCTATTCTAGAGGTGGCGTGAATCGGATGTGGATACTTAAAAATTTCAAAGATCTTGTAGAGTATATACAATCTAACTCTCTTACATCTTGTAATAGATTTTTCTATTCTTTACACAAGTATTCAACATTCCGAACTAAAAGACAACTTGAAAGAGTTGGTATTGCTTTGCTTCATAAAAAAGAATGTCCAACGTAGATACAAGTATCTTGTCTAAGGGAGGGATACATCCTACTTTGTAAAGGATCACTCTTATTCAAACAAAATATTCTCTGTAACTAATATTATCAAGACGCTTCATTTCTTGATTGACAACATATTTGTTACGTACGGAGGACGTGTTTTTCAACAGACTGTCGGAATTCCAATGGGAACAAATTGTGCCCTTCTACTTGTCGACTTGTTTCTTTATTATTATGAGGTCTATCAATGCCCATGCTACGTCAATCTTTAAAGACCCAAATGTTGCAGAACACTTATTCTACCTCCATGACAAATATGTTGTTGTCCCCTCAGATAACTCCCCAAACAACATCGTTTTTGTGTGTAAAACTCATTACATTAACTGCTTGATAGACGAATAAGGTATTGACAATTCACTTAAAAACTCAACATATACCCTCACGACACTTAACATAGAGGAAATCCTAGATAATCATAGGTCTTTTCTATGTATCTTTGAAATTTCAACTAAAGATGATCTTCCATCACTGTATTGGATACCTAAACTACACAAGTGTCCTTACAAACAACGGTATATTGCTGGGTCTTCCAAGTGCTCCACGAGACATATTTCTAAATTATTAACATATTTTTTTATCAGCAATCAAAGCCGGGCTTTAAAGTTATTGTGACAATGCCTATTCTAGAGGTGGCGTAAATCAGATGTGGATACTTAAAAATTCCAAAGATCTTTTAGAGTTCATACAATCTAGCTCTCCTTCATCTTGTTATAGTTTTAAAACATTTGATTTTTCTACTCTTTACACAAGTGTTCCACATTCCAAACTAAAAGACAAATTGAAAGAGTTGGTATTGCTTTGTTTCATAAAAAAGAATGGCCAACGTAGATACAAGTGTCTTGTCTTAGGGAGGGATAAATCCTACTTTGTAAAGGATCACCTACGAAACAAGTATGGGGAAAAACGTTTCGTAGTGTACACTACCACTACCATGCAGTCGTTTTTTACTCTTTTTTCAATTGTATTCTTGCAAAACAAATTACAAGGGTTAACTCCATGTAAACAAATTGGAATGTTTATAAGACACATTTAAATCAATAAAGATGTGCGTTAAGAAGCCGTTTCGTAGTGGACAAATGTCCCCTACGAAACAGTGCATAAATTATGAAAATAATATAATTTTAAAGAGTATTTAAGATTGCACTTTTTAATAACAAACAGGTTTTTAATAAAGGTATTCAAAAAAACTTTTGAAATAAAATTTTAGACAAGTTGATGATTCATTTTTATAGGTCTGAAAAATCAGAAATTCACACTATTATTGAAAAACGCCCATAAACATCGTATGATGGAGTCAAAGGAATATCGCCGTCTAAAATTGAAAAAGTCGCAATAGGGAATCAAAAATATTCTCTATTGTCGTAAATTTTAGTACGAGTACGGAGTTTCCCTTTCGGAATAATAGAAAAGGACAACTATTACTGTTCATGTTAGATTTATATAAAGTAAGTTCTTTGAGTAAAATTTTGTTAGTAAATTTATAGAAATCAGGATTATTTAACGAAACAAAATCACCAAGATATCGTTAGGTATTGTTGAATGTATCGGATTATTCTGGCTATTCCTACAATTTGAATTTTATACCAGGTAAAATAGTAAAACTTTATGTAGCAGTTTCCAGAATTTGTATGTAAATAAAACAATGGGTTTATGTATGATTATGTTGTAACAACACTTAAGAGGTAACTGTATTGTATTTGAAGCTTTTATAAGGACGTCCATCGTTAGTTTTACTGTCGCGGAGCGGAGACAGGTAAACGAGTATTTGCGACAGTAAAACTACCGATGGACGTCCGCAAAGCTTAAAATACAATACATTTATCTCTATTCTAATGCAAAACAAGTTCATAATTAAATTTAAATCATTATTTTAGTGTAAACTCTTCATTAAAGAAAATTCCGCGAAAAGATGTAATCTTCTTTGGTCCCTACACTAGGTGACGTCATATGTATGCTTCCGGCGTCAATACCTAAACACCGGGCGTTTTCTGGCTTCAGTGCCGCTTCAGAATGTAATAAAATTTGATAAAAAGAAGATTTTTAGGTGCAACATGTGAATTCGTTGGCTTATTATTGTAGAAATTAGACAAAGGAGATAGAGAATTTTACGCTAACTGTCATCCAATCAGAACCATTGATACAAAATAATAGCATTAGAATAAACTAATGAACTAATGCAAATCATGGTAAATCGTCTAGAAAAAGAATAGTTTATATTTAAATACAATATATTACAAGTATTATCGTTCATATAAATGTAAAAAGTTGATTGCCGTTGCTTTATGAATCTTATATAATAATTGATTTCATTTATGTTCAAGATTTATGAAAGTCAACAATTTTAAAGTGATCTCCAACTTATTGTTATTGTTTATCAGATACTGAAAAAATTATCAACATTTACAGCTTTCATAGATTTTAAAAAAGCATATGATAATGTTAGTAGAAAAATATTGTTTACTAAATTTGATGATTTAGGGTTTAGTACACATTTTTATGTACATTGAAAGCTATATATTCACATGTAGAATGTTGTATTAAACTTAATGGCAATATGACAGACCGGTTTAGCGTTAATTCAGGTTTAAAACAAGGATGTATAGTATCGCCTATTATGTTCAATATTTTTATTAATAATTTAATTGATGTAATAAAAGCACTAGACATTGGTGTAGACATTGATGGTGAAAAAGTTGGTATACTTTTATATGCTGATGACATTGTATTTATTGCTGAAAATGAAAATAATTTACAAAAACTCTATTAGATGTATTAAGTAATTGGTGTGTTACCAATTGTATGGATGTGAACTTAGATAAAACTAAAGTTGTTCATTTTAGGAACCCTTTGTTGCAACAAACATCTAAATGTTTTTTTGTTAACTAAAATACAGTACAAATAGTATCTTGTTACCAATATTTGGGTCTACCGTTGACAGAATATCTCGATTATAATGAATTGGCTAAAGCTGTATCAAGGTCTGCAAGTCGAGCTCTAAGTTTAATAATTGTGAAATGTAAAGCACATGGTGGTTTCCAGCACAGTACCTTTACAACATTATTTGATACTCTGGTCTGGCCAGTAATAAGCTACGGTGCATCCATTTGGGGCACTCGTTCTTTTTCTTGTATCAACGCTGTCCAGAACATAGCTATCAGGTTTTTTTTATGGGTGTTGGCAAGTATACGCCAAATGATGCAATTAACGGGGACATTGTCTAGAGACCTCCTAGTGTGAAACAATGGACATGTGTCGTTAGGCATTAGGCAAGATGTAGTGCTATGATCAATGACAGAATAAATTATAAAGTTTTCAAATGGTCACATAAAAATGCTGTAAATAATACGAAAAACTGGTGTAATAGAGCCATGAAGAAACTTAAAGATTGTAACTTTGATTTGTATACTAGTATTGATAGTGTGCTGCATAAGAATATTGTTCTACAAATTGAAAATGTTTTATTTAATAAATATATTGCAGAATGGCAAACGAAAATTGTCACAGAGTCATGGTAACAAGCTTCGTACTTATAAGCTATATAAATCACAATATTGTACAGAGCTATATTTAAAACAAAATATGTCTATTAAATTAAAAAGTGCTTATGCAAAATTTAGATGTGGCGTTGCGCCACTTCAAAAAGAAACAGGACGATATGAGAAAAAGCCAATAAATGAAAGATGTTGTTTTATGTGTAAAAACGAAATTGAAGATGAGAAACATGTACATGTAGTTACTTTATGTCCTTTATATGCAGACCTTCGAAATATATTGTATAATGAAGCAGTAAAACATAACGATCAATTTTATAACTTGTCTTCTGACGAAAAATTTATATTTTTATTCAGTAATGAAGAACTATGTCAGGTAGTTCCTAAAACCTGCTTTAATATTTTATGTAGAAGAACAATTTTTTTATTTGTATATAGCTAATGATGTATTTTAAATCTTAGATATATATCGTTTTAAAATTGTGTAAAATATTGTATATAATTAATCCTTAAATATTAGTCTCTCATAATTCTTAATAGAATGACACTTGTATATGTGTTAGTATTTATAAGGTAATGATATTTTACTGTTAGTTTTAATATACAATATGTTTTATATATGTTATCCAATAGTTCATGTTATACGCAATGTTTTATATGTATATTGGAATGTATAATGTTATACAAGTGGTGAGACTTTAATAAACTATTGAATCTGAATCTACTTTTCAGGCTTAAATAACTAGGTCAAATATAAGTAGTTCATCAAAGAATAAACCCGAAACACATTTTTACTCTAATGACCATCAATTTAACTATGTTAATATTAAGAAATGACAATAATTAAAATAATTTTATTGAAGTTTGTTCATATTGTCTATGATTATTAATTTAATGATTCTTTATCAAACAGAGTTAATATAGAACAAATTCTGCCTTTTTCATCTTTAAATGTTTAGTTGTCAATGGAAATTTCAGCACCTGTAAACTTAATGTTAAATATTTGGAAAAGCTTCATTTTTTTGTGTATTTGTTTGGATTTCCAAAAAGACTGCATTGTGAAAAAAATACCTCATTAGACACCATGCTTATAATTTTGGGCGTCTCACGCGCTTTTTGTATTCAAATTACTAAAATCAAAATGGTAATATGCCAAATAAAAAACCAAACTGAAGAGCATTGTGAAACCATAATTCGAAAAGGTTTTGTCAAATACAGCCAAGGTGAACTACTAAAGCACTCTAGTTACAATGTTTCTTTTTTGATACACATCAGAATACACCAGAACATAAAATAAGTAGAGGAATATCTTAGGCGCACACACAATTTGGATTTTATTGTGCTATCTAGATTTTGAGAAGCTGTATGTTTCTAGTATGGCTTTATGATCCAATGTTGTAGAACAAGCGTGGTATTCAAAATAGAAAACGTAGGATCACGTAGGATCATCCCTGATACATTGTGTTTAAATATGCGAGATATCTCATGAGAAAAAGCTTTCTTGATGTATATCACATAGTGATGTTTTAAACGGTGTCTTGTGGAGTTAATAATCTTGAATTTGGAGTAGCTACACACTCGAAATTGGTCTTAGGCTATTTTTAGGGCAAGGTGAACTTATACAAAGTAGGAGCATAAACTAAAATTGTATTGTGTTTCTAGAACTTTCTACATGCTCCTTGACTCCCATGCTTTTGTTGAAATTATTTAAAAGATTTTTTTTCAAATACGATTTTATCTTTTTAATCGATTACTAAACTTAATTGATTGTTCAACAATTATAGATTTCTATGAAAGATAAAAAAAAAAAAAAGTAGAATACAAATTTAACATCATGACTATAGTATTTGTTGCAAGATCAATTTTGTCAAAATATATTTTTTTGTGAATAAAGTTATAAATGAATCTTGATGGAAAGTCTAGACGACAGCAGAAGCATGCAATTTTTACACCATAAAATAAAAATAGAGCAGTGTTGCCTTTAACAAAAAATTGAAACTAGAAAATAACGTATTTCAATTCTAGAAGGCAGTTATAGGGCCTTGTGAGTCTCGTTTTTTTACATCTATATTATCTATTATTTATTGACAATTTGTACTTATACAGGCGTCACACATCAGCGTATAGCTCCAACGTACGCCGAACGTGGTAAAAAATCATGTACTCTTCCAATACGATAGGAATTTTGGATGCCTTTAACTTGATAATCATATCTGTATCGTGTGCACAGCGAGCTTTAAGCGTGTATTGGGCGAACGAGAAGCGTACATAAGCCTTTATCGGGCGTTCAAGTAACATATGTTGGCGTTTGTCTAAAATAGATGGAATGCACGCTACGAAGAAGGGAACAACTTCCCTTGAACGTATTTGAGACGCGTTCTGGTCGTTTCTTGGGCAATAATCCGTGCTTTCGGCGTGTCTAGAACGTTTAATTATGAGGCGTTAGTTTCAAACACACCCATATACGTTTTAGTTAAAGTCGAACGATCTTGAAGCGTATAAAACGTGCCGTAAACGTATCTCAACTTATCTGTAGCGTTTAAAACGCGCTTGTAGCGTATATATAACATTTCGCATTTACCAATTCAAGCGTACAGTGGAGATCAGTTCTAACCTCTCATAAATTCTGTCAGAATCTGTCAGGAGAACTGTTCTAGAACAGTATGTAGAACTGTAAGCTTGACACCTTTTAGTCAGTTCTAGGTTAGAACTGTTCTAGCTAGAACTGATTTGGTCAGTTCTACCTAGACAATTATACCAGTTATAATTAATTTATAAATTCTACGGCTAAAATTGATTTATAAATTCTACGGCTAGAATTGATTTATAAGTTTGAAGAAATATTTGTCTTAATATAAAGGCTTCGGCAAAATAGCGATTAATATTATATAGAGTTTTGCTATTTTGCCGGTTTTATTTCAGATTTATAATCGGCAAGAGAACATGTTTAACCCCGCCATATTCTGCATGTATGTCAGTGCCTGTTCCAAGTCAGGAGCCCGTAATTCAGTGATTTTCTTTTGTTGATGTGTAGTATAAAATATTTGTTTTTCTTTCATTTTTTGTACACAAATTAGGCCGTTAATTAGTTTTATGGGGGGGGGGGGGGTTATTATTTGAATTATTTTACATTTTTTATTCTGGGAGTCAGGATGGCTCGTTATCACACAACAAAATTATCCTCATTAACCAAATGTAATATCTGTTTACGAGTAGTTTTCATACCTCGGACGGACCTGTTTAACAAAAATCTTTTGACCACATCAATCTAAACTGACCATTGCTGACTTTATTAGCTCTTCAGTCTTTCTGCAAATCTCTATAGCTGCACAGTACTTAAGTTTTAATTTTAGGTCAAGAGGGACTGTACTATACAAGTTACAGCAATATTGGAAAACAATTTTGTTCGCATCAATTTATAGTGCCAGCATGCAGGGGCAGATCCAGCCATTTAAAAAAGGGGGGGGGGGGTTCCAACTATATGTTCAAATTCAAAAGCATTGATCGTCAAAAAAAGGGGGTTCCAACTCTTTTTATTCCAAATATTGAATCATAAACAAATATCAGTAGTTTTCATACTTCAGACTGAGTCGTAAAATAAAATCTTTTGACCGCATCAACCGAATCTTACCATATTTTCTTTTTTTTGTAAATCTAAATAGCTGCACAGTAATTCAGTTATAATTTTAGGTCAAAAGGGACTGTAGTATATAAATAACTACAATATTGGATTTGAGAGTGCCAGCATTTCCTATTTTTATTCAAAATATCGCATCAGAAACAAATATCAGTCATGTCAGTAGTTTTCATACCTCAGACTGACAGTAACATGTAATCATGTAACAAAATTATTTGTCTGCATCAATCAAAACTGACCATATTTGACCGCATCAACCAAAACTGACCAAATTTGACCGCATCAACCAAAACTGACCATATTTGCTCTTTTTTATGTAACTCTTATAGTCGCATAGTAAATCTGTAATATTTTTATGTAAGGATGGATTGTAAAGTCATGAAAATACAAATGATAGAAATATGGGAACACAATGCTACCTAATTTCATTTGCATCAATTTAGAATGCCAGAATGTCCTCTTTTTATTCAAAATATTGTATCATAAACAAATATCAGTAGTTTTCATACCTTAGACTGACTGGTATAACAAAATAATTTGTCCGCATCAACCAAAACCGACCATATTTGCACTTTATTATGAACATGATGTGAATCGTAATAGCCGCAAAGTAAACCATGTATATTTTTATATCAGGATGGATTGTTTAATAAAAATGAAAGCAACTATTGGAAAATAAAATTATGCTCACATCAGTTTATAGTGCCAGCATGTCCTCTTTTTCATCAAAATTTTGAATCGTAAACTAATTTCAGTAGTTTTAATATCTCAGACTGACTCATGAATATAACAAAATTATTTGTCGCATCAACCAAAACTGACCATATTTGACCGCATCAACCAAAACTGACCATATTTACCGCATCAACCAAAACTGACCATATTTGCTCTTTTTTATGTAACTCTTATAGTCGCATAGTAAATCTGTAATATTTTTATGTAAGGATGGATTGTAAAATCATGAAAATACAAAGGATAGAAATATGGGAACACAATGCTACCTCATTTCATTTGCATCAATTTAGAATGCCAGAATGTCCTCTTTTTATTCAAAATATTGCATCATAAACAAATATCAGTAGTTTTCATACCTCAGACTGACTGGTATAACAAAATAATTTGTCTGCATCAACCAAAACGGACCATATTTGTACTTTATTATGAACATGATGTGAATCGTAATAGCCGCAAAGTAAATCATGTATATTTTTATATCAGGACGGATTGTTTGATAAAAATGAAAGCAATATTGGAAAATAAAATTATGCTCACATCAGTTTATAGTGCCAGCATGTCCTCTTTTTTATCAAAAATTTGAATCGTAAACTAATTTCAGTAGTTTTAATATCTCAGACTGACTCATGAATATAACAAAATTATTTGTCGCATCAACCAAAACTGACCATATTTGACAGCATCAACCATAACTGACCATATGTGACAGCATCAACCAAAACTGACCATAATTACACTTTGTTATGAAAATCTTAATATATATATAGCCGCATACTAAATCACTTATAGTAATACATATACCGGTTATGATGGATTGTATAATTCAAATGACAGCAATATCAATGAATATTGAAACACATTGGCTACAAAAAAATTTCCACATCAATTTAGAATATCAGCAAGTCCTCTTTTTGTTCAAAATATTGAATTGTAAACAAATTTCAGTGGTTTCGATATATCAGACTGAGTGAGAGTTGTTTTAACAAAATTATTTGTCCGCATCAACCAAAACTGAACTTATTTACACTTTATCATGTAAATATACATGTATATGGCCTCATTGTAAACATGGTAAACCTATGTTATTTCTATGTGAGGACGGATCGTATGATAAAAATGACAACAACTTTGAAACACAATACACCTTATTGCTAATCCTGGCTGACCCGGCCTCTTGAACTTTTGAAGCATACAACAATGACTTTTCTATTGTGGCGTTAGATATTTTTTTTATGACGTCAAAATTTTACGGGAACCTGTGTGATATCCAGTAATGGCCGACAAATTGCGACAAGGTGTATTTATACAATATCTAAGAATTTAGCGCGCCGTTATTTCCTCTCTGTATCCATAATAATGAACCGTCATTAAACATGCTAAAGTGACTTTTTAACATGTTTAAGTCAGTAGTTTGTGATGTTTTTTTTTAAACAAAACTATTTAATGGCATCATCCAACACTCACATGACTGATTCATATACTTTATTTTAAAAATAAAATAAAAAGTACATGTATTGGAAGTTCTCTTCTTGGAATAGTATACTGTTAATATAATTTGAAGAAGGCAAAGAAAAATGCATGATTTTGTTTATAGCCGAACGTCCAGGGGCAAATGTTTCATTCATGTTCAGATCCAGTATATTTGTCTGAGTTCCAGACTCCCAGATATCATTTATTTATATAATCGTTATGGATAAGTTTGGCTAAGACGAGATGGTGCAAATGTATAATATATAGTTTTTTTTACGTTACACAACACTTTTTTTTATTAATATCCCATAATTCATCCACTGTACAATTTTCGTTTGAACATTTGTCAAAACAGAATTATAAATGAATGTAAATCCAAGGCAAACAAGGTAAATTACGATTAAAATTCCATGAATTAAATGTAGAGTTTTATTTAGGAGACTGTTAAAAACGGGGAACGAAGAAACGTAAACAATGATGTTTCCGTATGCAATCTTATAAAAATATCTCCGATGAGTTGGATAACCTTCTATTCACTTCGATATTTGTACATGTAACGTAATAAAAGTCGTTTGATCAGTAAAAAATATAGAAAATCTGCTATTTAATATATAGCAAAGTAATTGGAAGTGATTTATTTCTTCTAAATTCTAAAGTGCCCTTTCTGCAGTGACGTCATTTAGAACTGTTCTACAGTCCTGACTGATTAAGTCAGTTCTGCTGACAGTTCTACGGTTAGAAGTGATTTGGACAGTTCTACCTAGAACTGATCCTGACAGTTCTACCCTAGAATTGATCCTGACAGTTCTACCTAGAACTGATTTAGTCAGTTCTACCTAGAACTGGTTCTGACAGTTCTACTTAGAACAGTTCTAGGGTAGAACTGTTCTAGGTAGAACTGTTCTAGGACAGGTTAGAACAGTTCTATGACAGAATATTCTGACAGTTCTAATGAGAGGTTAGAAGTGATCTCCACTGTATATCTTTGCATATTGACGTACTTCAAACTTATCCAACGTGCGTTTAACGATTGCTAAGCGTTCTTCTGGCGTGCAACTAACGTATACGGGCTTTGTCAATTTTCTCTGTCACGCCGGTCTATACGCCAATGCGTGACGCCGGTATTATAAGTAACTGTAACGCATACTCTTATAACACGTATTAGCCATGAGACTATTATCGTTTTTACCAAAAGTTATACTTTATAACTTATGTACCCCACCCCGTGGACGTGTTGTCTAGAAGACGTTGTATGGACTAGATTTTTCTCATTCTCTCTGTTGAACTGTTGAACATTTCAGCACGCGTTCACGAATAGCACTTGTAAACAATGGGGGTTTGATGTCTTAAACCATACCGCATCCAAGTTTGATAGTAAGAGAGCATTTGTATATTCAATGAAGCTCTTTACATATTACAATAAAAATATTATTTGGCAAGGGAATACAGACGTGTGTCAGAAGTAATGGATGGGTATCGAAATTTTTTGAAAACTCTAGAGAAATCCGACAAGGGTGTCCTTTATCGACTTTACTTTTTGTTTTATCGGTCGAAATTATGGCAGAGCGATTGAGGCAAACCTCAGACATTAAAGGTTTTCGTATATATATAGATAATAAAACACATTGCATAAAAACATCACAATTAGCTGATGATACAACACTGTGTTGTAGTTCAAAATCAGATATATCTAAAGCTATGAATATAATTAAAACATTTGGTTCTTTCTCAGGGTTGAAGTTAAACAGTAATAAAACAGAAGGAATTTGGATTGGGGCACTTATAACAGCGTACATAAGATTGAGGGCATACACTTCGTACAAAGTTCCCGATATTTACTTTAAAAAAATTGAAGGCTGCTGTTTCAAATATATTTGGGAAGGAATACGATAAAATGAAAAGAAACACACATATTGGCGAATACCAAAACGGGGAGTAAAGAATGATTGATTTTGACAGTTATTTTACAGCGCTGAAAGCCTCATGAGTCTCCAAATTAACTACAACTAATCTGTCGAATTGGAAGATTATTCCCACCAAATACTTTAACAATCTTGGTAAAATCTTTCTTGTCTTTAACATGAATTTAGATAATATTAAATCAATAAATGAACTTGAAAAAATACCCGATTTTTATTTACAAGTAATTTCAAGTTTGGTTAAAACAAGAGGAGGTTTAGCAATTTTCTGATCACTTTTCGAATATTAGAAAACAGATTATTTGGGGAAATAAATATGGAAAGCCTCATGAGTCTCCAAATTAACTACAACTAATCTGTCGAATTGGAAGATTATTCCCACCAAATACTTTAACAATCTTGGTAAAATCTTTCTTGTCTTTAACATGAATTTAGATAATATTAAATCAATAAATGAACTTGAAAAAATACCCGATTTTTATTTACAAGTAATTTCAAGTTTGGTTAAAACAAGAGGAGGTTTAGCAATTTTCTGATCACTTTTCGAATATTAGAAAACAGATTATTTGGGGAAATAAATATGTTAAATATCGCAACAAATGTTTGTTTTTTCCCGAACTGGGTTACAAGTGGATTGGTGTATATTAACGACATATTGGATATTGAGGAAAATTTATCCGAAAGTTTTATTTTTAAAAAGTTAATTAATAAAACAAACTGGATTGCAGAGTTAAAGATGTTAAAATCCTGCATTCCAAAAGAATAGATGCAAGTTAAAAAAAACTCCGTAAAGAGTATAATCAATATATGTAAGGTTAAATTAAGATGGCAAAATAAACAAATGGAAACAAAATATATCAACAATAAAATACTCCATTAACCTTTAGTAGATAAAAAATATGCAAAGCCAATCGGTATCAATATTTGGGCAAGATATTTAAAATTA
Organism: Mytilus edulis; assembly: GCF_963676685.1. Taxonomy (NCBI): domain Eukaryota; kingdom Metazoa; phylum Mollusca; class Bivalvia; order Mytilida; family Mytilidae; genus Mytilus; species Mytilus edulis. The sequence goes on from NC_092348.1 coordinate 76,355,517, forward strand.
GAATACATACCAAATATGTCATTTGTATACGATTTTATAATTAAAATTTTAATGGAAAATAAGTTGAAAATTTTCAAATGGAAACTGCTTCAGTATATTATTATTCCTACAAAGCAGATACTATTAAAATGGAAAATATCCGAGAACGATAAATGCAATTTTTGTAAAACAAAAAAAGAAGATTATTTACATTTCTTTATTACATGTTGATTTTTAAAAGAATGTTTGGAGAAAGTACATTTATCTTCGAGCAAACATGAATTTTCAAAACAAGATATTAGCAAAACATATAGTATTTGCATACAAAATATCAGATCGAGGGTATAACGATTTTAATTATTTCTTGACATTTATATATTTTTGTATTTACAAGTCATTCTATGTATCCGAGCAAAAACTGATTTTTTTAGATGTGTATGCTATGCTTATAAAGGAGCTCCGAAGGTTTATGAATGAGAACAAAACAATATCTCAAAATGTATTTTCTATAAAGTTAAAAAGATTGATATAATTGATGGATTTTTTTTTATATTCTATTATATTCTGTGAATTTTCCTGGATACTCAGAAAGTATTTCACAGGGATACTTTATTGAAGCTTGGACAATGAAGTAAAGTTGTAACAAGCAATCTGAAGAATGAAGAATATTTATTTTTTGTTAAAAAGAAAGTATTTGGAAGCATTGAAAAACAAATAACGACAAAGAACATGACAATTATTTATATACTAGGTCTAGACATTCTCTGCTGTTTGTTCATCAATGATTAAAATATCACAACAATTAATAAAATAAACTTTAGTAAACGATGTTAAGCTCTCGAAGACCCACAAATCAGTTATTTTGGTAAAATTGACAACTGTTTAAAATTTGTATTCCCTGAATAAAGATTCGTGTTGCATTTTCAAAAGTATTCTGAAAGAACAATTAAAAGTAAAACGAGGAAACAGGTGTAAATTTTCACACAAGATATTTGATTTTTGTCCCTAATAATATTAATATTCTCAAGAACTTAAAATTAGAAACTGTTTTGTAAACAGTAAATACATCTATAAAAGATCTACAAACATCAGAAGCAGAGTATGATAATTGTTTTCCCTTTCCAGATAGAAGTTGGTGAGTTAATTTTTCAGAACCGTATGGAAAGAAATGAAATGGCATTGTATCTGACTACAAAAACAAGAGCCAGAGATCTAACACATCAAATTGAGAGACAAGAACTTACTAAAGTGACTTATTCAATTACTGCTGTTCATTCACTGTTTTCCCAATTATAAATGACTTGCAATAGAGTGTTTGCATACTAAAGAGACAATAACAGATCTTAAAATCGCATATTTTTTCATTCAGTATTTTTTTCTTAAACTGTAAAGATGAATTCATCCCTATTTGTGGTTGACCAATTATCCTGATTTATGTTGGTTCAAGTAAATCATGTATTTTAATCTATTGACGTACATATTAGGTGTGTTGAATATTAGATAACAAATGATTTAAACAGTTTCCTTATTATAATACACATTGCACGCATACATTCCAAAGGTATATGTCCAAGTGATCGACACGGAAGTTTTTAAAATAGTGTATGTTGAGTAATGGATGCATTTATAGTGAGCGTTCTGTTGGTTTACACTGACGGATTAACAGATGGTAAGAATGTCTAAATATACACAAAGTTCCAGATTTTATGATTGTTATATTTTCACAGCGATTTGCATTTTTGTCAATTTAATTTAACTACATTGTGATAGATATGGCAAGCAGATTTTATATTTTCATGAATCATGGTCATCGTTATTGGGAAAACGGTAGTATTTAATTTTCCCTGCATTAGGTTGGCCTTTTGTGTACCCAAGGTAGGTGGGTGAAGGAAGTCAAATTAGGAGCGCTGTGATTGGATGTAAGGGTACAATATATTTTTTATTTATCTATATAAATTTTAAAACCTATTGAAATATTTTCTAGAGAATTATTCGAAAAGACTTGCAAAATTTCATAAATTTGGTGCAAAATGACGGTGGGCATGGATAACATAAACAAGCTCCGTTGGAAGTTGGTCATGATACTATTTGGCTTTAATTTTTAAAACAGAGTAATAAAGTACTAACACAACATATAACTGTTTTATCCAGGTTTTTATCTTAAAAAGTGGTAAATTTAGAAAATGTTAACATTGTCGCCTATGGCAGAATAAATAGTACCGTTTTCCCTATACTGAAGATAGCAAGGGAAATCAAAGTCACTCAAACTTCAATTCTTTTATACTATTTTGAAGCTTTTGATTAGTACATTTGATTTTTATCACAAAGAATAGAAATTTTTCACTGAGAACAATACTGTGTTGAGAAAAGTGCTGAGTCATCATGATAGGTCAAATTGATTGGTAACGATATAAAACTTTATTCTAGGATGTCAATATTAACTATATTGTGTAAAATGCACCATATTATAGTTCTTTTGTATTTGATTTCACCTTTCGCAATGATTTTTTCAATTGGAAACACCAGAATTCAAGTCGCGACAAATATTTTTTACTGAAATGTTTGCCTTTTTTGCTGCGTTATTCCCTAAATGTATAACTTGGGTATTTCTGTAAACATAATCTATTAAAATGGGAAATTGTCTGGTTTAGTTTGTACAGTTTATGGAATTAGGCAATATTTGGTCACATTGAAAGCATTTTCAGTGTTAGAATTGTTCATCTAAGAAAAAAAGAGGCCCACTTGAGGCTAAATTTACATAGAATTTATACTCTCCTGTGTAAAGAATTGTTCACATTCTTGATAATGCATGCATCAAATATTTCAAAAGTGCTTCATTTTGTAGTTTCTTTCTTTTATTATATCAGACATAAATAATTTTTCATTTCCTACTGTTTGAAAGGACTTTTGTTGGAAATTAATACTCCCAAGGGACATAATTCAGCTTTTTCATTGATTAATATAGGCAACAAAGGCAACTTTACAGCTGAGTAGTTTGCATATTTAATGTTAAAAGTGTCTAATATCTTTGTTTTCATCATCTCAAGACAGAATAATAGATTTTATAACAAGCTCTAAAATTGTTAACCACAATATGGCATATACTAAAGCATGGAATGGAGATTAGTATAAAAAATCTTGAATTTGTGCATTTCTTGTAAATTTTTGATAAAATGAATGCAAATTGAATGGAACTTTCCATTTTATCTGTTTAAATGGAACTATTTATCATTCTTTTTAAATAAGATAAGATATGATTGGATACAGGTTGTTTATTAAGGCTTTTCTGAAAGAAGTAGAGAATGAGGTAAACCAGCATGTAGGGGTGCAGACATAAAATGATCTATGTTTCGTTAAGTACTTGGGACATACAAGTATTTATTATAGCCAAGGTTTTCACAATAGCCCAGTATTGCATTAATAATGTCATAAGAATTCTTTATATCTTTATGTCACAGTATACTGAAGATAGCAAGGGAAATCAAAGTCACTCAAACTTCAATTCTTTTATACTATTTTGAAGCTTTTGATTAGTACATTTGATTTTTATCACAAAGAATAGAAATTTTTCACTGAGAACAATACTGTGTTGAGAAAAGTGCTGAGTCATCATGATAGGTCAAATTGATTGGTAACGATATAAAACTTTATTCTAGGATGTCAATATTAACTATATTGTGTAAAATGCACCATATTATAGTTCTTTTGTATTTGATTTCACCTTTCGCAATGATTTTTTCAATTGGAAACACCAGAATTCAAGTCGCGACAAATATTTTTTACTGAAATGTTTGCCTTTTTTGCTGCGTTATTCCCTAAATGTATAACTTGGGTATTTCTGTAAACATAATCTATTAAAATGGGAAATTGTCTGGTTTAGTTTGTACAGTTTATGGAATTATGCAATATTTGGTCACATTGAAAGCATTTTCAGTGTTAGAATCGTTCATCTAAGAAAAAAAGAGGCCCACTTGAGGCTAAATTTACATAGAATTTGTACTCTCCTGTGTAAAGAATTGTTCACATTCTTGATAATGCATGCATCAAATATTTCAAAAGTGCTTCATTTTGTAGTTTCTTTCTTTTATTATATCAGACATAAATAATTTTTCATTTCCTACTGTTTGAAAGGACTTTTGTTGGAAATTAATACTCCCAAGGGACATAATTCAGCTTTTTCATTGATTAATACAGGCAACAAAGGCAACTTTACAGCTGAGTAGTTTGCATATTTAATGTTTAAAGTGTCTAATATCTTTGTTTTCATCATCTCAAGACAGAATAATAGATTTTATAACAAGCTCTAAAATTGTTAACCACAATATGGCATATACTAAAGCATGGAATGGAGATTAGTATGAAAAATCTTGAATTTGTGCATTTCTTGTAAATTTTTGATAAAATGAATGCAAATTGAATGGAACTTTCCATTTTATCTGTTTAAATGGAACTATTTATCATTCTTTTTAAATAAGATAAGATATGATTGGATACAGGTTGTTTATTAAGGCTTTTCTGAAAGAAGTAGAGAATGAGGTAAACCAGCATGTAGGGGTGCAGACATAAAATGATCTATGTTTCGTTAAGTACTTGGGACATACAAGTATTTATTATAGCCAAGGTTTTCACAATAGCCCAGTATTGCATTAATAATGTCATAAGAATTCTTTATATCTTTATGTCACAGTATACTGAAGATAGCAAGGGAAATCAAAGTCACTCAAACTTCAATTCTTTTATACTATTTTGAAGCTTTTGATTAGTACATTTGATTTTTATCACAAAGAATAGAAATTTTTCACTGAGAACAATACTGTGTTGAGAAAAGTGCTGAGTCATCATGATAGGTCAAATTGATTGGTAACGATATAAAACTTTATTCTAGGATGTCAATATTAACTATATTGTGTAAAATGCACCATATTATAGTTCTTTTGTATTTGATTTCACCTTTCGCAATGATTTTTTCAATTGGAAACACCAGAATTCAAGTCGCGACAAATATTTTTTACTGAAATGTTTGCCTTTTTTGCTGCGTTATTCCCTAAATGTATAACTTGGGTATTTCTGTAAACATAATCTATTAAAATGGGAAATTGTCTGGTTTAGTTTGTACAGTTTATGGAATTATGCAATATTTGGTCACATTGAAAGCATTTTCAGTGTTAGAATCGTTCATCTAAGAAAAAAAGAGGCCCACTTGAGGCTAAATTTACATAGAATTTGTACTCTCCTGTGTAAAGAATTGTTCACATTCTTGATAATGCATGCATCAAATATTTCAAAAGTGCTTCATTTTGTAGTTTCTTTCTTTTATTATATCAGACATAAATAATTTTTCATTTCCTACTGTTTGAAAGGACTTTTGTTGGAAATTAATACTCCCAAGGGACATAATTCAGCTTTTTCATTGATTAATACAGGCAACAAAGGCAACTTTACAGCTGAGTAGTTTGCATATTTAATGTTTAAAGTGTCTAATATCTTTGTTTTCATCATCTCAAGACAGAATAATAGATTTTATAACAAGCTCTAAAATTGTTAACCACAATATGGCATATACCAAAGCATGGAATGGAGATTAGTATGAAAAATCTTGAATTTGTGCATTTCTTGTAAATTTTTGATAAAATGAATGCAAATTGAATGGAACTTTCCATTTTATCTGTTTAAATGGAACTATTTATCATTCTTTTTAAATAAGATAAGATATGATTGGATACAGGTTGTTTATTAAGGCTTTTCTGAAAGAAGTAGAGAATGAGGTAAACCAGCATGTAGGGGTGGGGACATAAAATGATCTATGTTTCTTTAAGTACTTGGGACATACAAGTATTTATTATAGCCAAGGTTTTCACAATAGCCCAGTATTGCATTAATAATGTCATAAGAATTCTTTATATCTTTATGTCACAGTATACTGAAGATACCCTTCCCTAGATTTTCCATCAAAACATGATGGAATTTTGTGATGGAACAAATTCCATCATGTTGATGGAGTATTGGAACAGCTTTCCATCAATTTCCATCAATGATGGAAAATGGTTGATGGAAATTTTTTGATGGAATTTGTGTTCATGATGGTGGAAAATTGATGGCATAATTTCCATCTGATGGATAATTGATGGCATAATTTCCATCTGATGGATAATTGATGGTATTTTTGCCATCTGATGGATAATTGATGGAATATTTTCCATTACATCTAAAGTGCATGGAAACTTGATGGAGAATTGACCATCAGATGGAATTTGAAAATCTTTCCATATATGGCATTTTCTGTGATGTCATAAAACAATATTTGTTCTCTGTCGTCTATATAGTTAGTCCAGTTACATGTGTGTATCTTTTGGTTCAGTGTCCCATTGGAATCTCTGTCCCTAAAGTTGAATTAGTTGATATTGGCAAATTCTGCAAAATAAAAGTAAAAGAATCTAGCATATTATAAACATGATAAATTAGAAAAGTTAACATTGTAAAGACATAAAGTAAGGTTATTAGTTACTTGTCATCTGTGGATATATTAAATGTATAATTGTCAGTCATACCACAGATCTCTAATTTTATAGCAAAATTATTTCATTGGAATTAAGCACTAAATAATTTTATAAAAAATGTAAATATTGTTTTAAAATGATACAAAATATGATTTCTGTCTTACACAATTTTATGATATATGTATATGCACATTTTTTGTGTCATTTGGTCTCTTGTTCATAGTTGTCTCACTGGCAAAATTACCATGTATACCACATCTTCTTGATTAATAATTTTTGTAAATCTATGGTCTAGTTTTTTTCTCTTGACTCTGAAAAGCTAATAAAACATTTTAAATGTCACTTAACTTTGAACTAAAAGAGCATGCACATATATTCAAAATGGTGGAAATTCTAATACACTGTACTTACCAAAAGATTTAATCCAGAACATGTGTACACACTAAATCTTCCTAAATCCAAGAGACAATTATGTCATCAGAAGAATACATCTGCACTTTTCAATCCCAGTCAATAGAATTAATAAGAACATTTTGATCTAAATCCATTGTAAAATTCATAATTTGTTAATGACAGAAAACATCTTTGCTTCTTGTCTGCATGTTCATAAAAGTTCAAATTTGAATTTGTTGATTTGTTGAGGTTGTGTAGGGTCTTGTGACAATTTCATTCCTTTGAAATGTGCCCCAAATAAATACTGTTAATTAACTAAATCTTGCATAATTGCTATAAATTATATAAAAAAATATTTATTTATTGTTTGTAGTTTATCTTTATGTTATAAGTTAGAGATATTGCAGAAGAATGCATAAAAACATGTGCTATCCTCATTGGGCCTCACACTCTGTGTTCATTTATGATGTCACATCCTGTACACAAAGGTTAAAGAAAAACAGATTGGCACCTGACACCTGTGATGGAAAAATTTCTAAGTTTTTTTCCATCAAGAAAAATGACAGAGTTTAAATTCCATCCCTCTTTCCATCAAAGAAAATGTTTTAAGTCCAATTTCCATCAAACTTTGTTCATTTCCATCCTATTTACCATCAGATGGAATAAGTGCCATCATATTTTCCATCAGGGGGTAAAAATTCCATCCAATTTCCATCAAATAGTAAAAATGCCATCCAATTTTCCATCAGGGGTTAAAGATGTCATCAAATTTTCCATCAAAAGAAGGCTGATGGAAAAAATATTCCTAATTTCCATCATCCTTACATGATTTTTTTTGGTTTGGGATGGAATTCCATCAAGTACCATCAAATTTCCATCAAGTGTTGATGGAAAATGAAGAAATTGATGGAAAATCTAGGGAAGGGTAGCAAGGGAAATCAAAGTCACTCAAACTTCAATTCTTTTATACTTTTTTGAAGCTTTTGATTAGTACATTTGATTTTTATCACAAAGAATAGAAATTTTTCACTGAGAACAATACTGTGTTGAGAAAAGTGCTGAGTCATCATGATAGGTCAAATTGATTGGTAACGATATAAAACTTTATTCTAGGATGTCAATATTAACTATATTGTGTAAAATGCACCATATTATAGTTCTTTTGTATTTGATTTCACCTTTCGCAATGATTTTTTCAATTGGAAACACCAGAATTCAAGTCGCGACAAATATTTTTTACTGAAATGTTTGCCTTTTTTGCTGCGTTATTCCCTAAATGTATAACTTGGGTATTTCTGTAAACATAATCTATTAAAATGGGAAATTGTCTGGTTTAGTTTGTACAGTTTATGGAATTAGGCAATATTTGGTCACATTGAAAGCATTTTCAGTGTTAGAATTGTTCATCTAAGAAAAAAAGAGGCCCACTTGAGGCTAAATTTACATAGAATTTATACTCTCCTGTGTAAAGAATTGTTCACATTCTTGATAATGCATGCATCAAATATTTCAAAAGTGCTTCATTTTGTAGTTTCTTTCTTTTATTATATCAGATATAAATAATTTTTCATTTCCTACTGTTTGAAAGGACTTTTGTTGGAAATTAATACTCCCAAGGGACATAATTCAGCTTTTTCATTGATTAATACCGGCAACAAAGAAAGGCAACTTTACAGCTGAGTAGTTTGCATATTTAATGTTTAAAGTGTCTAATATCTTTGTTTTCATCATCTCAAGACAGAATAATAGATTTTATAACAAGCTCTAAAATTGTTAACCACAATATAGCATATACTAAAGCATGGAATGGAGATTAGTATGAAAAATCTTGAATTTGTGCATTTCTTGTAAATTTTTGATAAAATGAATGCAAATTGAATGGAACTGTCCATTTTATCTGTTTAAATGGAACTATTTATCATTCTTTTTAAATAAGATAAGATATGATTGGATACAGGTTGTTTATTAAGGCTTTTCTGAAAGAAGTAGAGAATGAGGTAAACCAGCATGTAGGGGTGGGGAAATAAAATGATCTATGTTTCTTTAAGTACTTGGGACATACAAGTATTTATTATAGCCAAGGTTTTCACAATAGCCCAGTATTGCATTAATAATGTCATAAGAACTCTTTATATCTTTATGTCACAGTATACTGAAGATAGCAAGGGAAATCAAAGTCACTCAATCTTCAATTCTTTTATACTATTTTGAAGCTTTTGATTAGTACATTTGATTTTTATCACAAAGAATAGAAATTTTTCACTGAGAACAATACTGTGTTGAGAAAAGTGCTGAGTCATCATGATAGGTCAAATTGATTGGTAACGATATAAAACTTTATTCTAGGATGTCAATATTAACTATATTGTGTAAAATGCACCATATTATAGTTCTTTTGTATTTTATTTCACCTTTCGCAATGATTTTTTCAATTGGAAACACCAGAATTCAAGTCGCGACAAATATTTTTTACTGAAATGTTTGCCTTTTTTGCTGCGTTATTCCCTAAATGTATAACTTGGGTATTTCTGTAAACATAATCTATTAAAAAGGGAAATTGTCTGGTTTAGTTTGTACAGTTTATGGAATTAGGCAATATTTGGTCACATTGAAAGCATTTTCAGTGTTAGAATTGTTCATCTAAGAAAAAAAGAGGCCCACTTGAGGCTAAATTTACATAGAATGTATACTCTCCTGTGTAAAGAATTGTTCACATTCTTGATAATGCATGCATCAAATATTTCAAAAGTGCTTCATTTTGTAGTTTCTTTCTTTTATTATATCAGACATAAATAATTTTTCATTTCCTACTGTTTGAAAGGACTTTTGTTGGAAATTAATACTCCCAAGGGACATAATTCAGCTTTTTCATTGATTAATACCGGCAACAAAGGCAACTTTACAGCTGAGTAGTTTGCATATTTAATGTTTAAAGTGTCTAATATCTTTGTTTTCATCATCTCAAGACAGAATAATAGATTTTATAACAAGCTCTAAAATTGTTAACCACAATATGGCATATACTAAAGCATGGAATGGAGATTAGTATGAAAAATCTTGAATTTGTGCATTTCTTGTAAATTTTTGATAAAATGAATGCAAATTGAATGGAACTGTCCATTTTATCTGTTTAAATGGAACTATTTATCATTCTTTTTAAATAAGATAAGATATGATTGGATACAGGTTGTTTATCAAGGCTTTTCTGAAAGAAGTAGAGAATGAGGTAAACCAGCATGTAGGGGTGGGGACATAAAATGATCTATGTTTCTTTAAGTACTTGGGACATACAAGTATTTATTATAGCCAAGGTTTTCACAATAGCCCAGTATTGCATTAATAATGTCATAAGAATTCTTTATATCTTTATGTCACAGTATAGGGAAAACGGTAGTATTTAATTTTCCCTGCATTAGGTTGGCCTTTTGTGTACTCAAGGCAGGTGAAGGAAGTCAAATTAGGAGCGCTGTGATTGGATGTAAGGGTACAATATATTTTTTATTTATCTATCAATAACTGCAGTGTGTATATTTACAATATACATTTTAAAACCTATTGAAATATTTTCTAGAGAATTATTCGAAAAGATTTGCAAAATTTCATAAATTTGGTGCAAAATGACGGTGGGCATGGATAACATAAACAAGCTCCGTTGGAAGTTGGTCATGATACTATTTGGCTTTAATTTTTAAAACAGAGTAATAAAGTACTAACACAACATATAACTGTTTTATCCAGGTTTTTATCTTAAAAAGTGGTAAATTTAGAAAATGTTAACATTGTCGCCTATGGCAGAATAAATAGTACCGTTTTCCCTATAATACATCACTAACTCTCCATTATGTCTCTAATAATTACCTGCTGGAATTTATACAAAAGCTGTTAGGCATTCATCACATTCGCACAAAGCTTTTTTAATTGCCCCTTTCAAAACTTCATTCTCTATACAACTTATGTTTTTGGAAACCATTGTTACATTCAAACATATTCAAAATTACAGCTATCGTTTCGGATATTACCAGTCACATACTTTTCAATCCAGTTCGAATAGGAAGAGATGAAAGAGAGAAAAGATCCTATCGTAAACTTACTTCGCAAACAAAGGTCTCGATACCGTCAACTTGCAAAAATTCCTTTATCATTTCTCATACCTATATTAAACCAATTACAACTAGATTTGTAATTGCGAGCAATAACGGATGGCACCCTCGTCCCCCCATTGCCAAGGTGATAGCGGCCGTATGGAAAATTCCGTACTCAAGGAGCATCTGTATACATGCCAAATAACATTGTAATAAAGTATCATCAAGTTTGGATCGTTTTAAAAAAAATTATAAGATATTTTTGGTGTCTCCATGGTAACAGCGACAATTTAAACAATTCCAAAGGAAACTACAAATCAGCACATGCCAGTTATCATTTAGGAATATTTCTATCAGTTTTGAACACTTTTTTCGAATTTTTGCTGTTTCCATGGAAACGGTGGCCATCTTTTATCATTCTATAGCAAGGTGCATAATTTCACATTGTAGTTGAGTTCCATCAACATTGGTTCGGTAGATTCTGAGAACCAACGCAGAAAAAAAATTGGTCAGAAAAATAAGGAAAAAAAACCCGTAGAATAACAATATGTTACACCACCTCTGTTGAGGGTGCCATAATTAAAATTTCCTTTTACAAATATGTGTTGCAGGATCTCAATATTGACGACTGCAAGTCTTAATCTTGCTACATTTGTAGTTCTCCTTCAAATATAATTCGGCTTGCCACGTTATTACCGTTGACCTTAATATTGTCAAGAACACTTGCCTGCTAAATGTTTATAACAACGGTTCAAAGCTTCGTGAGCCTAAATCCATCAATTGGAAACACAACTTGATGGATTCAGTCGAAGATTATGCAAAATAATGGGTTAAACGCGAGAAGGCGAAGTCAAAAATAGGTTGCTGTCCTCTCATATAAATCCCCCTGTTTTATGTTTTTTTGGAATTTCAACCAAATATGAACTGCATTCGATACCTATGTATCTTTACAAACAACGGTATATTGCTTGGTAATCCAAGTGCTCCACGAGAACTCTTTCTTAATTATTAACATCCATTTTATCAGCAATCATAATTTATGAATTATTATAACTTATTGAATATATAATATATATCATAAGTTATATAAGATATATTAAAAACTTTATATAGATAAGATGTCAAACAATCAGTATTTATTATTGATGTTTCTGCTATGCTAGATGACATGTTACCTACGTATTCACGTCACTGTTTGTGATATCCTGTGGTGTATGTCGTTGGTGGAGTATGCTCGTTGTTGTTCTGCAGTTTGCATGTTTTGGCAACTATTATATCATTTGTTTGTGCATTTCTCTATGATGCATGTTTTGCGTTTGTGTGTGCTGAATTTCTGTCACATAGTAATGTTATTTTTGATATTCCAATTACTTAAAAAGAGATCTAAAATAACTACAACGAAAAACAACTATATTATACATTGTGACTTAACTTATAAATTTCACACTTTTAAAAATGTAATGACTTGTAAGAGTATTTGAATGCAGTTATTCTTTTTGATTTTTTAATTTCACTGGATTTTGAATTCTACGGAAGCCCTGGAGTGCCATGAAAAACAACAAATTACAACTTGTGCGCACAAGTTACACGTGATCTTATAGACATGCGCTGTAGTGCTTAGGAGACTACTTTATGGAACGTCGAAGCTGCCGAATACGACCAAATGTTTATATACATGAATCCACATATTTTCTATATCTGCATATGTTTTTTTCTATGTATACATATGGAACGCCATGACTGCCTTATGTTAATGATCAGCATTATATGCAGTGCTCACAACATTATATGCAGTGCTCATAATATTATATGCAGTGCTCACAACATTATATGCAGTGCACACAACATTATATGAAGTGCTCACAACATTATACGCAGTGGTCCAAACATTATATACTTGGTCACAACATTATATGAAGTGGTCCAAACATTATATGAAGAAGTCAAGGCCTTTTTAGCAGTGACTTTCATTAATTTATTGGCCGTTAATCATGCATGTTAATGGATGTATCTAATGTGCCATTGCAAAAGACAGTCTGTTTGCCTTTTTATTTTTTAGCCATGGCGTTGTCAGTTTACTTTCGATTTAGTCAAACGAGAAAACTAATGCCTAATGTATGTATAGAAAATGAACGAAAAACAAATATCTATAAGATTGAATGTTCCTCTAGTATCTTTCGCCCATCTTTTGAGCATTTTAGCAAATCTGCGAGTTATTTAAATAAACATTCTTGCTCGAAATCATTTAGCCAAATACCGTTGTTTAACTCTATATTAACGATTAAGATAGCAACTATGGTTACCTTTCATACATGTGTACAGCTTGTGATTATTTTACTTTCATTTAGAATTCAAATACAACTGATGTCGCATATAGTAACGTAGCCTAAAATATGTTAAAAATTTTAAATGTTTTATCCATGCTCACTGTCATTTTATAACACATTTAGGGAATTAAGGAAGTCTTTTCAAATAATTTGAATCAGAAAATATTTCAATGGGTTTTAAAAATTTACATTGTCATTTCTTTATATTGTCATTTGTGACGAAACTACTGCAGTTTTTATGAATACTTACCCGATGCAGCACTTGCATGGAATGGTACATCGGACAGAATAGTAATTCAATATGTCAAAGAGTCAGTATTCAGAGAAAACATAAACGAAATCTAGCCATACAAACGCAAGATGTGAGCGAACATTTATAAACGCGCAGTGGTTCTTAAAACCGCCACCAATTTAGTTCAAATGCTAAAATTATGAAAATTTTAGTAATTTAGCATGACTTAATGATCCTAGTACCCGATAGATGTGCATTGTGTTGTCAAACACAGCCCATATTTATGTAAAAGAAGTATACTAACTTCCAATAAACATCTTAAAGTTTACATTTAAACAAAACTGCTAACTTTGGAGCTAAAAAGGGATCTTACTGGACCTTCTCCATTGTTTTCAATTCAACTAGGGACTGTTCATATTTTAAAACATCTCTGCTGTAAATAATTCATACATGTAACTTCAAGAAAATGCCTGGAAACACGAAATTAACATGTAAAACTGTTAATCAGGTACACTACTGCTGGTATTTATTAATAAATCAATGTTTTATTATTCAACGCATCACTATAAAAGGCCGTTCATATTAGTTTTAAAATCAAAGATGCTTACGTGTACAGATACATGTAATAATATATTCCAATTTTGATTATTTTACAGAATAAAGCTAGTAAATTGATTTTATTTTAAAGCTAAAAAAAGTCATATAGTTGTGTACTTCTGAATACAGTACTCGACCATTTTGGTTTATAATGGACAAAAAAAAACAACATATCTCCAAAAATATTGCATTTGTTAGAAGCTAGTCTGAAATAGAAAAAACGCATTGTTATAGATTGAATAGTTCACTGAGTTCTCAACACACATGTTCATATTTAACGTTCAGTAACACTAGTTTATCTGTCATGTTATTTTTTTAGATTAAATTACCATGTGAATTTTACAAAATTGAATACGTTGAAACATCTTTAAAATCAAAGTTAGAGCTTTCTTAAAACAATAAAAAGTGTAAAATAATTTTTGAAAACGTAAACGACGATTCCAATAACAGAAGTATGCCTTCTCACACACATAATGACGTTACGCACGTTATTGCGTCAATACCGTTTAATCAACCATTCCACACTAATAAACAGCTTTTCTATAAAATCATAACAGTTCAGTTATATAAAACTTATATCCAAAGACTAGACTGGTAAATACTATTCCGAAAAAAAAGTACAAATTATTTTATCATATTTTACTATTATATATATAGTCTAAAATAAGGACAACATATTGACAAAACGTCAAAAATATGCGTGTCAGACGTAACAGACTATACGCATACTAACTTTATCAGGGGTGTTTGTCTTCTTCAAGACAGTATTATATCCACGAAAATTCGAATGAATAATATGCTTTATGTATAAAGTATTACAATCTTACTGAATATGCGTTCCTGTAACGACCAACGCTATTTTTTGGCAAAAACAAATAGTGCTCATTATGGTCAGATTTTGGAAAATGTTAAGTTATCAAAATTTATAGGTTTTAAAAATAAGATTATATGATATTTCGTTTGTGTAAATTGTGCTCACAACAGTACATACATAGACCATATCAAAATCGAATTTTGGCAGCATTCACACAACATATAAAAATACAACGGCTTCTGGCAAATGTCTTGCAAGATGTCCTATGTCGGATTTTGCGTCTTTTTACAAATAGATTGTCATTTGCGACGTTATTTATTGAAAATTTAGATTAGTTGCAGGCTAAATAGTGCTTTTCCGTAATTGTACTTTAACTTTACAAAACAGCTACACACTTTTTGATAATTTGCGTAGTCAAAACGACTTCGTTTTCAAAGAAATGAAATGTCTTGCAAGTTTGTTCACTGGACGATTTTCATACGTATTCAACGTTGTCGATTCGGGGTACGCTATTTATGGTGGATCATCTGTATATATTTTCTCCGATAGAATTTTCTTGATAGTCATATACTATCAACCAGACCACAATGTATAAAAAAAAAATCCGATGACTGGGGTTGTTCGTTTAGATGAGGTTCTTAAGTTGTGAAAAAGTTTTGTATCACGAGAGGATGAAAAATCCTCTTTTTCAAATTTCAAATTTGAGAAGCATAACACTACGATTTCTTTTTTATTTCTCTGCAATAAGATTCATATCTATAGAACTTGACAGTGAAAATGAAATTTGGCATAACGCGTGCCATTGCTATGTACCTCTCCACATCATACAAAGCTCGTAAACATATGAGATATAAATAACCTTTTTTTCTCACAATCGTTCATTTCTTAATCTAATTGTACCGCTTTTAAAGAAAGTAAAGTGAATTTTATAGGCAAGACCCGTTTTACTTGTAAGTCCCGACAAACTTTTATATTAAAGCAAAATATTCATCTTCCTCCTTTTCGGATCTAAATGGGGAAACATTGCAATTTATTACATTTTATGTCAATTGGTCTCTGGTAGAGATTTGTCTCATTTGAGCTCATCATACCGTTTATATCTTCTCTTTTCATATAGACTTATGCATTACCCAAATACGATATATTTTGTTGTTTGTTGCTTACATTACTTTCAGTGGGAAATATTTCATGCATATTCAGAACAACCAAACATTAAGAAGTATCAATATTGATATGCAAAACAAAAACTGCAAGCGAAATACAAAACTGATCCCAAATAATCATTAATCGCCGTAAAACGTAACTAGACGTTACCATTTCAAACGCAATATCATTAATTCGAATCTAATTATCCAATTCGCATTAGGAATATGTATTTCGTGAAATCGCTTAAATTCGAATTAGACTGCGATGTGGACCTTTTTTTTTTTTATTTTACAGTAATTCGAATTAGACTAATAGAATTATTTAACTGACGATGCGAATAAAAAGTTAACGACGTTTGGACAGCAAAAGGAATATGACGCGCACTGCAAATCATATTGAAATTTACATTTCTCTAAAGCGCCCAACGTCAGAGTCAAAAATGATAAATTATAAATTGCAGCAAAACTTGTTTATAAAGAACACGGAACATCCTCATAGTATACTCTATCCACTCTATAAATTTCAGCATGTAATATGCTACCGTTAATTTGTTATGATCGAGACAGTTTAGATGAAAAACAAATAAAAAAATACTTTTAACGTCATTTAACTTCCTTTGACGTCGTTATTTTCAAAACCAAAATACTACAAACTTTTTTTTTATCAATTCACGTAAACTTTTATTTCCGTTTTTCTGTTTAGTTCATATCAGTCTTGTACAAAGTAGGATAAAATTCATATCGTATTAACATGCTTTCGACCCGAATATGCAAATAATACGCCACTGAATTCTCCTCCTTTTTATCATCATCATTTAGTTGCCAATCTGTGTTACCATGACTTATCATTGATGTGGTCATACTTATATAGAAAAAAATATTTAAATAAACTGTTTCCATTTCAAAATGCACAATAACACATGAATCCCTAGCTTTGAACTGTTTTGAAAAATTCTTTCGAAGCCGAAACACCGCCCTTGTATCATTGATTGGTTACTTCCTTTGATATGCATTAATACCTTTTTGTTCATTGCATCGAAATTTGAAAAAAGAGAGAAACGAGACGTGTCTATAAGTTTTTTGTTTAGAACAATGGGAGTATGTTTTTAAAATTTAAAAGGTATGATTGCAAATGTGACATCTCCAATCTGAATTCAACAAATTCGTCACATAGAGTGTTAGTGACCTAATACGATATATACCGGGTCAGTAAATTCCACATGATGTTCTATTTTTGCTCAAACCACATATGGAATTTACTGACCCCATCTATATCGTATAAGGACACTAACAAACTATGTTACTGATAATATCTAACCAAAGTTTAAACGAATCACTTATTTGATAATGTTTACAGTCATTATAATAATTCAAGTTTAGATGAAATATGAGTTATTGATTGATGTATTCTGAACGTACAGTGGCAAATATTTCATGTAGTTTTTGCACTGGGAGAAGATGTTACATGCATTGATAAAGAATTTAAAAAGGTTCAATATAAATATGTATAAAACAAGAATGTGTCCATAGTACACGGATGCCCCACTCGCACTTTCATTTTCCATGTTCAGTTGACCGTGAAATTGAGGTCAAAACTTTAATTTGGCATTTAAATTAGGAAGATCATAACATAAGGAACATGTGTACTTAGTTTCAAGTTGATTGGACTTCAACTTCATCAAAAACTACCTTGACCAAAAACTTTGACCTGAACTTCACACTATCACTTTCTATGGATGGACAGAAGAACGGACACACAGACCAGAAAACATAATGTCCTTCCACTATCGTAGGTGGGGCATAACAACAATAATGAGAGAGACACGACAAAAAATAATCCAGCAAAATCATATAAAAATTTTTTTCACAAATTTTTAATTCATGCGCTTTGTTGGTTGGTTGTAGCTTATTAATCTCGCTGACTATAAATTTAAGACAACCATACACGACGAATTGAACAGCTTCGTCTTGTAGATTCTCTTTTACTAGTAGTAATATACATCGTATTCCGCTTGAATATCAGATGGTTATTTGAAATAATCCAAGATATATGAGGTGGTATATAGAAAAAAAATTGGACAACACCCCGCCCCTCTAAAGAAAAAAAGCATTAAAATTAGGAATAGAAAAAAATGAGGTGCCGAAATGTAAAAAAATAATTTTGAACATTAAGAATAAGGTTAAATAAAAATAACAGAAATAAATCATAAAAAGAATATTGAAACTTTGCGTTATCTGCATATTAAATTTAGTATTAACAATTGACATTATTTTAGTAGATCATTTCGAATAAATGTTGAACTTTCAAATTGGTTGAACACGCAACTGTTCAATTGTAATTAGCAATGCAAGTTCTATACATTCATACGCATCGGTGTTTTTTGCTTAAATCACGATCTTCTACGAGATAATGTATCATTTCGTCTTCCACTGCAGGGAAATTTGACCTTGCATTCTTCTCCTGCATTGTGTCCTTTATACGCCTTAAAAATAGTTAGTGACAGATGTCAGACCACGATAATCATAAGCAACAAATAGATCTGCAATTGTGGGTGAAAAAACGAGTTATAAATTCTGAAGTTTTATTTTTAATTTTATCTTTATCATTTACGCCTAGCGACAGGTATTTGAAATCCAAGGATGTCAAAGAATATAAAGAAATGATGAGCTTCATGTATATGACCAAAAGGACAAAAAAAATAGTCAAATCAATGATTGATGGAGTTAAAAATATATGTAAATGGACAATTGATGGGAAGTTTAAGGATTTGCAGAATCAAAACATTGTGATCATAATTATTCATACTGATACTTGCGAACGGGTGACATCGGCTATGCATTTTTGGGGGTATAGTATATATTTCAATATTCGTCCAAACAATTGATTGATAAGCAATGTGTCTTTCTATATTTTGTTGGACAGTACATTTGTAAGTAATCAAGGATAAAATCTATTTTTGGTGATCGAATTTTGATTCTATCCGATTTCATATTTCTTTTAATGTCGGTTTACTACCGGTACTGTCTTTGTTATAAAACTGTACGTTCAAATCCTCAGTACTAGTACCTCATATCACAAAGAAAAGTTACATTATTAATGTATGTACCTTTCCAAAGTCAGGAGCCTGTATTTCAGTGGTTGTCGTTTGTTTATGTGTTACATATTTGTTTTTCGTTCAATTTTTTATATAAAAAAGGCCGTTAGTTTTCTCGTTTTAATTGTTTTACATTGTCTTATCGGGGCCTTTTATAGCTGACTATGCGGTTTGGGCTTTGCTCATTGTTGAAGGCAGTACA
Source organism: Mytilus edulis (assembly GCF_963676685.1). Lineage (NCBI taxonomy): Eukaryota > Metazoa > Mollusca > Bivalvia > Mytilida > Mytilidae > Mytilus > Mytilus edulis. Next base: position 76,374,880 of record NC_092348.1, read on the forward strand.
TTTGACCTATAGTTGTTAATATCTGTATAAGTTTTGTTTCTTGTGGACAGTTGTCTCATTGGCAATCATACCACATCTTCTTTTTTTATATTTACTTTTGTTTATTATCCAAGCTATCCAACTTATTTCGAAATTGAAATACTTTTTTTATTTGAATTTTAATTGATATATTTATGCAGTACAGTGACAGAATAAAGAAAGAGGGGGGTATATGGGGTAATCGCCATGCCTATGTTGTTGATAAGAAAAAGAAAATCTATCTTGTCAAAATTTTATATACGGATTTTTTTTCAAATGCAGGACCTGAACCAAAGAATTTTAAAGAAAAGAGCATATATTTCTTACTGAATAGAGAAAAACGATCAAAAGAATTACACGGATTTGGCTATAATTTTTGGACCTTTTGGATTATAGCTCTTCATCTTTTATATAAGCTTTGGATTTCAAATATTTTGGCCACGAGCATCACTGAAGAGACATGTATTGTCGAAATGCGCATCTGGTGCAAGAAAATTGGTACCGTTAATTTTATTACTACCACTGGGTCGATGCCTCTGCTGGTGGACTATTAGTCCCCGAGGGTATCACCACCCCAGTAGCCAGTACTTCGGTACGGACATGAAAATACGGATTTTTTGTGTTATTAAAATTTACTGTTACAAAATGATAGAAATTATTATAAATCAAGGAATGTATCTCCCTCATGCAAAGCTCTGATTCCTTTAACGGATTTGGCTATAATTTTTGGAACTTTTGGATTATAGCTCTTCATCTTTTATATAAGCTTTGGATTTCAAATATTTTGGCCACGAGCATCACTGAAGAGACATGTATTGTCGAAATGCGCATCTGGTGCAAGAAAATTGGTACCGTTAATTTTATTACAGAATACAGAAATGTAGATCCCCTCTCCCTTAATACAGACCGTAATATATATTATTGTGATATATATATTTGTTTAATCTATTAACTGTTTTTATTTTCGAAAAGTTATATCCGCTGTCCGTTATAACTATCTTAAATGTTTATTTGGCATGCCATACTCGATAAAAGTGCGGACGTGATAGAAAGCACTCTTTACCAAAACGTCAACGGAGATTATATTCCACGGAGATTACATTTCGACGATTTCGTCTTTTATGAATCATAATATGTGAATCTGAAGAAAGAAGTTGTACTAAAATTAAATGTTGACACCGATATCAATCTGTTGGATGTGGAATTTATTTTCGGAATTGGTTTTTGTTAAGAATTGACCATTCCACGGAGATTACATGCTTAACAAATCTCTGCAGTTTTCAACTTTGTTTAGTTTTTGAGACGGATGAAATTTGGAATAAATGACCATTGTTATAAATAAAATCATTTATGGTAACCTTATGATCAAATTTAACTCATTTCACACTCTAAAATGTTCTAAATAGTTTGTCCTGCTTGGTCTTTTATCCGTCAACGGAAATTTCATGTTTACGGAGAAAACGTTATGGACGGCCGGTACGATCACTATTGTTGTGCAATATATACTAAACTTTATAAAACTTAAATATATTGATAAAAAAGAGATATAAAATTCTCAGATATAAGTATAACAAGCTACGAGTATATAAATCGAAGTCATTAGGGTTGCTTTCTTACGGTGGGACAAAATAACGTCATAAAATTGGCGCTTTAACGGAGAACCAGTGCAACTGGTACGTAAACAAATTCGAAGGCAAATTAAACTAGTTCGAATCAGTTAATGCGAATCGAATTCAAATTACCTGTGAGTGCAACATTAAATTAGAAACTTACAAATGGTGATTTATAGGACAAATGAACTGTTATGAACTGATATGGTTATGCTGAAATTTATGCATACACTGTTCTTGCTACAATACATTTTTTTGCAATTCAATTCTATTTCACAAATTGATAAGTCTTAATAAAAATAACGCATTTTATTTTTCTTCTCAGCCATAAGTATACAAGTAGCTTCGTCACCTGATAAGGTAACAGTTGGTGGTGACTTTACTTTTACCTGTCTAACTGATGCACGGGCAATATATATGACAAAATATGGTAAACATGAATGTTTGATAGTTGGGAGTTATCCTAATGGTACATGTGACTTTGTTGGAGACGTCAACTTGAGTTATCGATATTCCTGTAATAACAGTACTGGTGTGTACAACCTGACTATACCCAGCTCAGTTGGAATTGAATCTTTCCACGAAAGTGAATGGACATGTAGCGCACCAGTAGATAGAATAGTATCTAATATAATTCAGCTTTACGTTTATGGTAAGTCCAAAAGATATTAAAACATTACATTTAAGTGTTAATAGTTACTATTAACTCATGATGAACTTTGACAGTGTCGAATTATATTTAAAACATAGTTTTTAAAGAAATAATGAACTCCAATTTCGATTCAAATGGGAGACAGTGCTAAAAAGTCACAAAATAAAACGATAGACTTTGTCAACTAAAGGAACATATATAAACAAAAATAGAAGATGTGGTATGATTGCCACTGATACAACTCTTCACAGGAGATACAGTGGAGAATACTTCTAACCTCTCATTAAATCTGTCAGGAGAACTGTTCTAGAACAGTACGTAGAACTGTCAGCCTGACACCTTTTAGTCAGTTCTAGGTTAGAACTGTTCTAGCTAGAACTGATTTGGTCAGTTCTACCTAGAACTGATTTGGACAGTTCTACCTAGAACTGATCCTGACAGTTCTATCCTAGAAGAGTTTTAGACAGTTCTACTTCTAGAACAGTTCTACGGTTAGAATTGATTTCTAATTCTACGGCTAGAATTGATTTTTATAAATTCTACGGCCAGAATTGATTTATAAGTTCTACGGCTAAAATTGATTTATAAATTCTACGGCTAGCATTGATTTATAAGTTTTAAGAAATCTTTGTCTAAATATAAGGGCTTCGGCAAAAAAGTGATTAATATTATATAGTTTTGCTGTTTTGCCGGTTTTATTTCAGATTTATAATCGGCAAGAGAACATGTTTAACCCCGCCATATTCTGCATGTATGTGCCTGTTCCAAGTGAGGAGCCCGTAATTCAGTGATTTTCTTTTGTTGATGTGTTATATAAATTATTTGTTTTTCTTTCATTTTTTGTACATAAATTAGGCCGTTAGTATTATTGGGGGGGGGGGGGGGGGGGCATTATTATTTGAATTGTTTTACATTGGTTATTCCGGGAGTCAGGATGGTTCGTTATCACATAACAAAATTATCTGACCTCATTAACCAAATGTAATATATCTGTTTACGAGTAGTTTGTATACCTCGGACAGACCTGTTTAACAAAAATATTTTAACCGCATCAATCTAAACTTACATTATTTGCTCTTTCTTTCTGCAAATCTATATAGCTGCACAGTACTTCAGTTTTAAATTTAGGTCAAGAGGGACTGCAATATACAAGTTACAGCAATATTGGAAAACAATTTTGTTCGCATCAATAAAATTAACGGTACCAATTTTCTTGCACCAGATGCGCATTTCGACAATACATGTCTCTTCAGTGATGCTCGTGGCCAAAATATTTGAAATCCAAAGCTTATATAAAAGATGAAGAGCTATAATCCAAAAGGTCCAAAAAGTATAGCCAAATCCGTGAAAGGAACCAGAGCTTTGCATGAGGGAGATACATTCCTTAATTTATAATAATTTCTATCATTTTGTAACAGTAAATTTTAATAACACAAAAAATCCGTATATTCATGCCAGTACCGAAGTACTGGCTACTGGGGTGGTGATACCCTCGGGGACTAATAGTCCACCAGCAGAGGCATCGACCCAGTGGTAGTAATAAAATTAACGGTACCAATTTTCTTGCACCAGATGCGCATTTCGACAATACATGTCTCTTCAGTGATGCTCGTGGCCAAAATATTTGAAATCCAAAGCTTATATAAAAGATGAAGAGCTATAATCCAAAAGGTCCAAAAAGTATAGCCAAATCCGTGAAAGGAACCAGAGCTTTGCATGAGGGAGATACATTCCTTAATTTATAATAATTTCTATCATTTTGTAACAGTAAATTTTAATAACACAAAAAATCCGTATATTCATGCCAGTACCGAAGTACTGGCTACTGGGGTGGTGATACCCTCGGGGACTAATAGTCCACCAGCAGAGGCATCGACCCAGTGGTAGTAATAAAATTAACGGTACCAATTTTCTTGCACCAGATGCGCATTTCGACAATACATGTCTCTTCAGTGATGCTCGTGGCCAAAATATTTGAAATCCAAAGCTTATATAAAAGATGAAGAGCTATAATCCAAAAGGTCCAAAAAGTATAGCCAAATCCGTGAAAGGAACCAGAGCTTTGCATGAGGGAGATACATTCCTTAATTTATAATAATTTCTATCATTTTGTAACAGTAAATTTTAATAACACAAAAAATCCGTATATTCATGCCAGTACCGAAGTACTGGCTACTGGGGTGGTGATACCCTCGGGGACTAATAGTCCACCAGCAGAGGCATCGACCCAGTGGTAGTAATAAAATTAACGGTACCAATTTTCTTGCACCAGATGCGCATTTCGACAATACATGTCTCTTCAGTGATGCTCGTGGCCAAAATATTTGAAATCCAAAGCTTATATAAAAGATGAAGAGCTATAATCCAAAAGGTCCAAAAAGTATAGCCAAATCCGTGAAAGGAACCAGAGCTTTGCATGAGGGAGATACATTCCTTAATTTATAATAATTTCTATCATTTTGTAACAGTAAATTTTAATAACACAAAAAATCCGTATATTCATGCCAGTACCGAAGTACTGGCTACTGGGGTGGTGATACCCTCGGGGACTAATAGTCCACCAGCAGAGGCATCGACCCAGTGGTAGTAATAAAATTAACGGTACCAATTTTCTTGCACCAGATGCGCATTTCGACAATACATGTCTCTTCAGTGATGCTCGTGGCCAAAATATTTGAAATCCAAAGCTTATATAAAAGATGAAGAGCTATAATCCAAAAGGTCCAAAAAGTATAGCCAAATCCGTGAAAGGAACCAGAGCTTTGCATGAGGGAGATACATTCCTTAATTTATAATAATTTCTATGATTTTGTAACAGTAAATTTTAATAACACAAAAAATCCGTATATTCATGCCAGTACCGAAGTACTGGCTACTGGGGTGGTGATACCCTCGGGGACTAATAGTCCACCAGCAGAGGCATCGACCCAGTGGTAGTAATAAAATTAACGGTACCAATTTTCTTGCACCAGATGCGCATTTCGACAATACATGTCTCTTCAGTGATGCTCGTGGCCAAAATATTTGAAATCCAAAGCTTATATAAAAGATGAAGAGCTATAATCCAAAAGGTCCAAAAAGTATAGCCAAATCCGTGAAAGGAACCAGAGCTTTGCATGAGGGAGATACATTCCTTAATTTATAATAATTTCTATCATTTTGTAACAGTAAATTTTAATAACACAAAAAATCCGTATATTCATGCCAGTACCGAAGTACTGGCTACTGGGGTGGTGATACCCTCGGGGACTAATAGTCCACCAGCAGAGGCATCGACCCAGTGGTAGTAATAAAATTAACGGTACCAATTTTCTTGCACCAGATGCGCATTTCGACAATACATGTCTCTTCAGTGATGCTCGTGGCCAAAATATTTGAAATCCAAAGCTTATATAAAAGATGAAGAGCTATAATCCAAAAGGTCCAAAAAGTATAGCCAAATCCGTGAAAGGAACCAGAGCTTTGCATGAGGGAGATACATTCCTTAATTTATAATAATTTCTATCATTTTGTAACAGTAAATTTTAATAACACAAAAAATCCGTATATTCATGCCAGTACCGAAGTACTGGCTACTGGGGGTGGTGATACCCTCGGGGACTAATAGTCCACCAGCAGAGGCATCGACCCAGTGGTAGTAATAAAATTAACGGTACCAATTTTCTTGCACCAGATGCGCATTTCGACAATACATGTCTCTTCAGTGATGCTCGTGGCCAAAATATTTGAAATCCAAAGCTTATATAAAAGATGAAGAGCTATAATCCAAAAGGTCCAAAAAGTATAGCCAAATCCGTGAAAGGAACCAGAGCTTTGCATGAGGGAGATACATTCCTTAATTTATAATAATTATATATGTTGCCAGCATGCAGGGGCAGATCCAGCCATTTTAAAAGGGGGAATTCCAACTATATGCTCTCATTGAAATGCATTGATCGTCAACAAAAAAGGGGGTTCCAACTCCTGGACTCCTCCCCCTTGATCCGCCAATGAGCATGTCCTCTTTTAATTCAAAATATTGAATCATAAACAAATATCAGTAGTTTTCATACTGCAGAAAGAGTCGTGTAATAAATTCTTTTCACCGCATCAACCAAAACTTACCATATTTGCTTTTTTTTTTAAAAGTAAATCTAAATAGCTGCACAGTAATTCAGTTATAATTTTAGGTCAAGAGGGACTGTAGTATATAAATAACTGCAATATTGGAAATCAATGACCACCATTTTGTTTCTCGCATCAATTGAGGGTGCCAGCATTTCCTATTTTTATTCAAAATATCGCATCAGAAACAAATATCAGTAGTTTTCATACCTCAGACTGACTCATGTAACAAAATTATTTGTCTGCATCAATCAAAACTGACCATATTTGACAGCATCACGCAAAACTGACCATATTTGACCACATCAACCAAAACTGACCATATTTGCTCTTTTTTTTATGTAACTCATATAGTCGCATAGTAAATCTGTAATATTTTTATGTAAGGATGGAGTGTATAATCATGATAATACAAATCATTTATATTATAGGGTTATTGCATGAATATTGGGTAATATTGTTCCGAGTAGAATTTTATATTGCACGAGCTTGTATTTTTATAGCAGGATGGATTGTTTAATATAAATGAACGCAATATTGGAAAACAAAATTATGCTCGCATCAGTTTATAGTGCCAGCATGTCCTCTTTTCAATCAAAATTTTGAATCATAAACTAATTTCAGTAGTTTTGATATCTCAGACTGACTCATGGATATAACAAAATTATTTGTCCGCATCACCCAAAACCATGAAAACTGACCATATTTATAGCTTACTATGCGGTATGGGCTTTGCTCATTGTTGAAGGCCGTACAGCGACCTATAGTTGTTAATGTCTGTGTCATTTTGGTCTTTTGTGGATAGTTGTATTGGCAATCATACCACATCTTCTTTTTTATATTTGACAGCATCAACCAAAACGGTATCTGGTCGTTCCGGTCCCAAACTGATCCGGCCCCAAGTCGATCCGGCCCAAGTCGATCCGGCCCACGTCGATCCGTCCCCAAGTCGATCCGGCCCCATAATAAAATATGAATTAACTATATTGATTTTGGAGGAATTTGTCACAAATTTTAACAGTATAAATGGAATTTGAAAAAAGTGTCCGATGATGGAGGACAACAGGTCAGTGAAGTATTGGAGTACCAGTTAAAGAACCATTTTTAAATCGATACGAAAATGAATGTTATTGTGTCTGTTTATATATCGCAGTTTCTACATTTTTAAATTATAAAGTTATTTTCCATGATAATTTTTACTTTGAATTTCATGGCGATTTTTATTTGATTCAGTTCACACACAGAACAGCTAAATAAATATTTACAGTCCATTGGACCTATAAAATTTAACGCATCATAATGACTTATTTAATCAAATCATTATTCTATAATTGGTTTGTATATTCAACAGTTGTCAGATGATTGTGAACTAAGGTAATGCCACTCGTAATCACTTAATTCAATCCAATGCTGAATTATTAAAGTAACGTAATCTGTTTTTCAACAAGGTCCTTATAGTTTGATCTTCTGGTTGGTGTATCTAATAATAATTATTTGTATTTTTTTTTCAGGTTACATCATAGGCTTCTATGACATATATAATGTTAGAAATATAATGGAATATAAAACTATTCTATTCTATTCTATTCTATTCTATAACACTTGGTTTTTTTTTGTATCATCGAATATATAGTCAATATATTTTTCTTATTTTGACAATATTTTGAATAGTTGTGTGTAGATAAAAAATACATATGAGTATCCATTATTCTTTATTGCAAGAAAATAACAAAACAATGACACTGAATGCACGTTTTCATTCACTAAAATTTAATATCAGCACTCTTTTATAATAAGGATTCGGCAAATCAAACAACATTTCTTAATTTGAGAAATTTTAAGAACTGAAAAAGAAAAGCAAAGTTTGTATGTATCAGCTTTGGGATCGGCTTGTACCGTTCATGTATGTAACTATTTGTTATTACATGTTACACAATATGAAAGACTTGTTAGGATCACAGTCAATTGAAAGAAAATGCTAATTACTGCTGATTAATGTCGATGTCTGAATTCTTTTATATACGTTTTAATATAATTATACCCAATAATCTTGAAAACTTGTAATAAAACATAATCAACCTAGTTGTTTTACACTCATCTACAGAAAAAAAATTTCAAAGGTCTTTTTTTTTTTACCGTACACATGGTACACTTTTAACATTATAATAAAAATACTAAACATTTATGAATTGCAATTAATATATATATATATTTATCTTTATTCTTTGGAAATATATTTTTTATTGGGGCCGGATCGACGTAGGGCCAGATCGACGTGGGACGGATCGATTTGGGCCGGATCGACTTGGGCCGGATCGACGTGGGGCCGGATCGACCCGAAAGCAACCAAAACTGACCATATGTGACAGCATCAACCAAAACTGACCATATTTACACTTTATAATGTAAATCTTAATATATATATATAGCCGCATAGTAAATCACTTATAGTTACATATCACGATGGATTGTATAATTCAAATGACAGCAATATTGTAACAAATTGGCTACAAAAAAAATTCCATATCAATTTAGAGTACCAGCAATTTTCTGCAAGTCCTCTTTTTATTCAAAATATTGAATTGTAAACAAATTTCAGTAGTTTCGATATACATGTATCAGACCGAGTCGTTTTAACAAAATTATTTGACCACATCAACCAAAACTGAACTTGTTTACACTTATCATGTAAATATATATGGCCTCAGTCATTGTAAACCAATAATATTTCTATGTCAGGACGGATCGTATGATAAAAATGACACCAACTTTGGAACACAATACACCTTATCGCTAATCCTGGCTGACCCGGCCTCTTGAACTTTTGAAGCATACAACAATCACTTTTCCATTGTGGCGTCAGATATTTTGTTTTATGACGTAAAAATTTTACGGGAACCTGTGTGATATCCAGTAATGGCAGACTAATAGCGACAAGGTGTATCTTTACCATATCTAAAAATTTAGCGCGCCGTTATTTCCTCTCCATAATAATGAACCGTCACTAAAGTGACTTTTTAAGTTTGTTTAGTTTGTGATGGTTTTTTTTTTTTAAACAAAACTATTTAACGGTATCATCCAACACTCACATGACTGATTCATATACTTTATTTTAAAATAAAAAGTACATGTATGGTAAGTTCTCTTCTTGGAATAGTATACTGTTAATATTTGAAGAAGGCAAAGAAAAATGCATGATGTTTTTGTAGCCGAACGTCCAGGGGCAAATGTTTCATTCATGTTCAGATCGAGTATATTTTTCTGACTTTCCAGACTCCCAGATATCATTTATAATCGTGGATAAGTCTGGCTAAATTGACGAGATGGTGCAAATGTACATAGTTTTTTTTACGTTAAACAACACTTTTTTCATTAATATCCCATAATGCATCCACTGTACAATTTTCGTTTGAACATTTGTCAAAACAGAATCTTAAATGAATGCAAATCCAAGGCAAACAAGGTAAATTACGATTAAAATTCCATGAATTAAATGCAGGGTTATATTTAGGAAGAGACTGTTAAAAACGGGGAACGAAGAAACGTAAATAATGATGTTTCCGTATGCAATCTTATACAAATATTTCTCCGATGAGTTGGATAACCTTCTATTCACGGTATTCACTTCGATATTTGTACATGTAACGTTTGATCAGTAAAAAATATAGAAAATCTGCTATAGCAAAGTAATTGGAAGTGATTTATTTCTTCTAAATTCTAAAGTGCCCTTACTGCAGTGACGTCATTTAAAACTGTTCTACAGTCCTGACTGATTTAGTCAGTTCTGCTGACAGTTCTACGGTTAGAAATGATTTGGACAGTTCTGCCTAGAACTGATTTAGACAGTTCTGCCTAGAACTGATTTAGACAGTTCTACCTAGAATTGATTTAGACAGTTCTACCCTAGAACTGATCCTGACAGTTCTACCTAGAACTGATTTAGTCAGTTCTACCTAGAACTGATTCTGACAGTTCTACTTAGAAAATTTCTAGGGTAGAACTGTTCTAGGTAGAACTGTTCTAGGACAGGTTAGAACAGTTCTGTGACAGATATTCTGACAGTTCTAATGAGAGGTTAGAGGTGATCTCCACTGTAGCTCTCGCACAAGCAAAAAAAAAACATTATTGTAAAAATAAAAAAGGCATCTACTACAGCACGAGTAACAAACCCTGTGATAAATATAAAAAACGAAGATGTGGAATGATTGCCAATGAGACAACTCTCCACAAGAGATATACACTATTCCTGACTTGCTACAATCATTAAAACGTAACACAAGACGATCATTATCTTCAATGTCACACAGCGTTTATATGAAAAAAATGTATCCATTTTTATTTTGAAGGTATTGCATTTATAAAATCAAAATCATAGAATATGGTAAGAGGTGCGGTTTAAAACATTCAACGTCATACACTACAACTTAATGTTTTTAAGTTGCGTGGAATGGGGGGAAAGGAAAGGATGTAGAATTGGTGTAATAAATACCTTATTTGAAACCCAACATATTCATTCCATCCATATATGAGGTAAAAATAAATATGTTTACACACACATTGACAACAGAAGTAATTAATCTTCATTAAAAATTTCATCAATATGATGCCAGGTTATATTGAAAAAAGATTTTGAACGGCATTTATTTTGTATTGATGAATCTCTAAATGTGGCAAATGCCACGATATAATACATTATAAATTCGTTCGTTCGTTACAGTCTATGAACAGTCGTATCCAAAATAATATCCACTCAATTCAAATAACTTGTGTAAGTTTTCTAAAAGATAGTTACAACAGCTTCGTAAAATTTAGACTATGCCAATTCCATCGAAAAATCATTTCAATTTTCATGATTACTAATATTCCTATTATAGAGCAATGAAAAGAGAAATTCAAGTTTCGTGTTCATTTTCTCAAATAACACAAATTTGTTTGCAATTGGACAAGGGATTTTTCGAGTTTTAAACTATCTCTGCTGTAAATAATTCATACAGTCATGTAACTCAATAAAATACCTCGAAACACAATATTAACATGTAAAACTGTTTATCATTTACAGTACTGAATATACTTATTAATATATATCAATGTTTTATCATCTAACACATTACTATGAAAGGCTGGTCGTGAGTCAAAATTCATTTTGTTTCACGTACGCTAGAGGTACGCGTAACAGGTCGTTTACGTACCATATAAATCCACGTAACAGTTTGTTCACGCACCCTAGATGTACATGTACTGTTCAGGTACCCTAAATGCACACGTATACATTTATTAGCGTTCCTTCAGGTACGCTTAACAGTTTGTTAATTCACCCTTGAAAAATAAGGTATATCCATTTCAAAAATTAGTATTGGATAAGGGAGACATAGAAACTCTTGTAACACGAATGTGTCCACAGTACAAGGGTGCCTCAATCGCACTATCATTTTCTATGTTAAGTGGACAGTGACATTGGGGTCAAAACTCCAATTTTGGTACATAAAATCTGTATGAAACTCGGACACAACCGACCAAAAAATGAAGAATACTGTCTTTCATGGACAAAAATATCACACAATATGCTAAACTGGTACCGTTTTGGCAGCTGGTAGTATCTCTCGTATGCTTTCCCGTCCCCACTGGTTTATGCTCTGCAAAAAGTAATGTATTCAGCATTCATGTTTTTATTGTTTGTTTTAGTTCCAATAAATGAAGTTATCATAACGACAGAACCAGCAGACAAAAACCCAATAGAACTTATATCCGAATCAAATCAATTGTTTCAGTGTAAAACAAATGCAGGTCGTCCAACATCAAAGATACAGTGGTATATATCTGGAAAAAATGTTACTGGTTTAGCAACAACTCAGGATGATATATGTATTCCTGGATGTAACGGTAAAGTTATATCGACTAGTCAACTGACTTACAGTGGGAATATGACCGACAACGGAAAGATATTTTACTGTACGGCTTATAATATAAAAGGACAACTTGTTAGATCAGAGAATAAATCGATTTCGATTTTGTGTAAGTATATATACAATATATATAATTCGGATAATAGTTACACTTGTGTTTGAACTTTTGATTTTGCCTTTTGATTTTGGATTTTCCTTTTTGAATTTTCCTCGGAGTTCAGTATTTTTGTGTTTTTACTTTTTATATATATATATATATATATATATATACATATAAAGATCACTATAATAAATGTTCTTGTGTATAGAAATATATATAGATTACTAAAAAATCCAACATTTCCGGTATGAATAGTTTTAATTCACTAGTACTTTCATGTTTAAATAACAATCTTCAGGTGAAACTATACATGATTAACGTAACTATGTAACGGTAGGTATGTAACGTCATAGTTGTCGTTGAGTATATAAAGGGAGATAAATCGTATTACACTTAGTCTATATATAGAAGTATGGAGCGTCATTATTACACAATAGAAAATGCATAGTTTGCATTCAATCGTGATTTAAATTTTGAAATAAAATGTTTTTCCTTTACTTCTCGTGTAATGTCACAACCCATATTCATTTTATAAAATGGGAATATTTTAAAAAATTTTCTATTGTGTAATAATGACGCTCCATACTTCTATATATAGACTAAGTGTAATACGATTTATCTCCCTTTATATACTCAACGACAACTATGACGTTACATACCTACCGTTACATAGTTACGTTAATCATGTATAGTTTCACCTGAAGATTGTTATTTAAACATGAAAGTACTAGTGAATTAAAACTATTCATACCGGAAATGTTGGATTTTTTAGTAATCTATATATATATATATATATATATACAACTCGTCTAAACACCAACCCAACAATGTTAGATCTGTAAATTTGCTTTCGCTAATTTTTTGTTCTTCCCTCGCCAGGATTCGAACCCATGCTACTGAAATATCGTGACACCAAATCGCCTGCACTGTAGCCGTCCCGCTAGACCACACGACCACTATGGCTTCATAAAATGAAGCTTTCGGTTGCCGGATGTTACCTTTCCACGTCAGTTTTAATCTAGCGTCGTACTACAGTAAATAATATATAAGGCATGAAGATGTTATTCTTACAGATCAGCTTAATTATCTATAGTAAAGGATCCTACAAATAAATGTAAGATACAGTCACAGAAAATAATGATATTTATTAGTACGTCTGAGCCAGTGACAACTCTACAACAGATTTATCCATCGGATCACCAGCAGTGATGGTGATACATGGCTGTGTACATTATGTATATATACAACTCGTCTAAATAATAAAGTGCAAATATGGTCAGTGTTGGTTGATGCTGTCACATAGTGTCAGTTTTGGTTGATGCTGTCAAATATGGTCAGTTTTGGTTAATGTGGACAAATGATTTTGTTATATGAGTCGGTCTGAGATATCAAAACTACTGAAATTAGTTTATGATTCAAAATTTTGAATAAAAAGAGACATGCTGGGACTATAAACTGATGCGAGCATAATTTTGTAGTCATTGTTTTCCAATATTGCAGTCATTTATATTATACAATCTATCCTTATTTAAAAATATAAGTTGTTTACTTTGCGGCTATAAATATTTACATAATACGGTCAGTTTTGGTTGATGCGGACAAATAATTTTGTTACATACCAGTCAGCATGGATTGGTCAGTCTGAGGTATGAAAACTACTGATATTTGTTTATGATGCAATATTTAGAATAAAAAGAGGACATGCTGCGATGATGCTGGCACTCTAAATTGATGCAAACAAAATTTGGTAGTCATTCCGTTCCAAAACTGCTATCATTTGAATTATTCAATCCATCCCTACATACAAATATTACGGATTTACTATGCGACTATAAGATATACATACAAAAAGAGCATATATGGTCAGTTTTGGTTGATGCACTCAAATATGGTCCGTTTTGGTTGATGCTGTCAAATATGGTCAATTTTGATGCGGACAAATAATGTTGTTACATGAGTCAGTTTAAGGTATTAAAACTGCTGATATTTGTTTGTGATGCAATATTTTGAATAAAAAGAGGAAATGTTGGCACTCTCAATTGATGTGGAAAAAAATTTGTGGTCATTGATTTCTAATATTGCGGTTATTTGTAACCTGTACGAAAAAATCCAGGCGTATTTTACATGGATTCCAGACGAAATTGTTAGAGGGAATCCGTTTTAAGTCCACTTTGACGAAGAATCTTTCTTACGTGGACTCCAGGCGGGTTCAGGGCGGAATAGGGCCAAAATATGCAAATTTATCCGCCTGTCTTAGGAGGAAATCAATTTAAAGGAAAAATGTTTTTCTCAAAAAAATATCCGCCTTAAGAGATAGAAAATATATCCGCCTAAAGAGACGGAAAATATATCAGTGTAAAGAAACGTAAAATATATCCGCCTTAAGAAGCTAGAAAAAGATACGCATTAAGATTTGGAAACAAATTCCGCCTTAGAATGTGAAGAAAAAATAATCGACCTTAAGAATATGAAAAAATTCTGCCTTCACCGAAAAAAATTGTTCATTCCAAAGATATTTCTATGCCTACTCTATCAACATCATAGGCCCATATTTACATGTAGGTCTTGTCATTTTTAAAATCTTAAATTTGATCAATACTAATTGAGTACATATGAACTAGTTTTAAAAGATAATACTTTTTGCTATTTCAGAATAGACGTCTATATATCTAATTATTGCAGTCATACCACAAATCTCCAATTTTACTAAAACTTCTATTAAATAATATTTTATAAATGAAATTGTCTTAAATTAATGATATAAGTCTTGTGTCATGCACAATACCATAGTGATTATGTATATGCTAAAAATGCATTGTCTTATAGCTATTTTCTTGATCAAACAAGGTACTTATAATATATGTCACAAATTATTTGAAGGAAATAGCAGTTTCATAATATTCAAGATGGTGGAAATACTTATTCATACTATTTGTACTTACCAGAAGATTTAATCCAACATATATGAAAACATCAATCTTCACAAATCCAAAAGTCATGTCATCAGAGGAATACATCTGAACTTTTTAATGTCAATAGAACAATTTGAATCTTTTAAGTCTACAACTCTACATCCATGGTAAAATTCATATTTTGGTCAAGATAAATAAGACATCTTTTCTTGTAATATCTGCAAGTTAAAATTTTGAATCTGACCAGTGTTGGGGTTGTTTAAGGAGTTGTTTGATTCCTTGAACCGTTTCCCTAATCATACTATTAATTACCTAAATATTAAATATTTGATATATATAATAATTAATAAATAATATCCACCAATTTTTATCTATTATATTTATATTTTGAACTGTAGAAATTGAAGTGAAATGTACAAAACCATGCGGTCTCCTTCATTAGGCCCCAGCCTTGAGTGTGTACATATCATTTCCTGTCCATTTTACAGTGACAAATGAAAAACAGATGGAACATAACATTTCTATCCCTAATTGATAAGAAAGAGACTGCAAATAATATTTGTATTATCATGATTATAACTTTTAATTAAACAGATATACACTTAATTGAACTTGAAAATAAATTAATTTAAACCTGCAACTCCTATGATGGAAAATTCAAAAATAAATTATTGTCTTAAATACTGTTAGTGAAACAAGTATATATATTCTAGTCACTTTATATATGTTTAAATGAATATAAAAAGCAACACATAACATAAAGTTATAAATTACCTAACAATGATATCAATTTATAGACACTATTTGAATTTAATTGAATTTAATATGCCATCTCTAAGATACTTTAAATAAATGTTGGATTTCAGGGTGGTACAAAAACTGCATTTATGGCCCAAATAATCAGCATGCACTCTCTCATCAGTAATGAAAAAAAACATTAAAAGAACAATTCTGCCTCATAAGTTTGAAAAAAAAATTCTAAGTACTCTTCCCGCTTGATAAGTTTGAACAAAATCTTTTAAGTCCAATTTCCTACCAAGACAAAAATGAACTAAGTCCAGCATTCCGTCTATGATATTTCTTTTACTTCAAAAATCCTGTTAACTCAACAGGAAAGTAGTAAACATTTCGCCTTAGGTCTTAAGGCGGATTTTTTTCAATATTCCATGTCCGCCTTAATTCCGTCTATAAATTTTAATTTTTAGGTGGAATCAGCCTGGGATCCTGCTATTTTTTTAGCGGAATCCTCCTAATATTCTCATACGGGATACTACACTCTCTCTTGACCTAACATTTTAACTGAATTACTGAGCAGCTATATAGATTTACATTAAAAAAAAAAGCAAATATGGTCAGTTTGGGTTGATGCGGTCAAAAGATTTTATTACACGAGTCAGTCTGAGGTATGAAAACTACTGATATTTGTTTTACACGAGTCAGTCTGAGGTATGAAAATTACTGATATTTGTTTACGATTCAATATTTTGAATAAAATGAGGACATGCTGGCACTATAAATTGATGCGGACAAAAATTTGTGGTCATTGTTTTCCAATATTTTCAAGCTCTTCAACTTTGTACTTGTTTGGGTTTATAAATATTTTTGATTTGAGCGTCACTGATGAGTCTTATGTAGACGAAACGCGCGTCTGGCGTACTAAATTATAATCCTGATACCTTTGATAACTATTTGTATCCTTATATTACAGTCCCTCTTGACCGAACATTATAACTGAATAACTGTGCAGCTATATAGATTTGAAGAAAAAAAGAGCAGATAATGTCAGTTTAGGTTGATTCAGTCAAAAGATGTTTGTTAAACGGCTCCGTCCGAGGTATGAAAACTAATCGTAAACAAATATAATATTTGTTTACGATTCAATATTTTGAATAACAAGAGGACAGGCTGGTACTATAAAGACGGTGTCTGCGCGTACCCGCATGCGGGTATGAATAGTCAAATTGCCGTTCGTAGGCTACGCGTACCCACATCCGGTTTTACAATAAAATGGTATCGGACCCGGAATGAAACGTGAAATATATACAGAGTTTGTCGCAATTAGTGAATACATTGATTAAAACTACACAAAACTTATAGAAGAATTAAAGTTTAACTGATTAAATTTTTCTTGTATTCACGGTGGCAAAAAGTTCCAAATAATGTCGACAGGAAAATATTTGTTTTCAATCTTTAGTTATAAGGGGGCTCGCGGGTCTAACTGATTTTTTTTTATTCAATATAGGATTTCGCTATATTTTTCTATAAATGAACTTTATCTTATACTTAATAGAAAAATGAAATAAAAAAATGGGGTCACCGTTCATTGACGCTCACAATCTGCCTTCGAAAGGAGCATACGATTTTTGTAATGTCCTTTTTTCCTGTTGAACTAATAGGCAAAATAGCGGTAATATCGAAATAAAAAAAAAATTACAAAAATCGCTTAAATTTTACAATTATTTAGTTTATGTACAGTTTATACGAAAACAACAATAAAAAATATAGGTCACAAATGAATTAAAAAAGATATGTCAATTTTAATGCAAAAAAATGGCATTTTTGCACAAAAGGGAGATAATTTGGAGCTTTTTCAATGATATCTACATTTCAAAAGTCACCTGGGGCAAACACGAATTGATTTTTTGGATTGAGTTTTGTACCACATGATAAAGTAACAACTACTCAAGGTAATAAATAAAATTTGTAATGAAAAATGAATGTTTAATTTTTTCCTGAAAATCTTATACCCGCGAGGCTCATTAGTCAAGTTTTTTTTTTATGTCGAATACTGCTAGTTTTTCTATTGTAAAGACGTTACGCACGTTATTGCGTCAATAATGTGTATTCAACAAGTCCACACTAATAAACAGCTTTTCTATAAAAGCATAACAGTTAAGATATATAAAACTTATATCCATAGACTAGACAGGTAAATACTATTTCGAAAAAAAGTGCAAATTGTTTTATCATACTCTAAAATAAGGACAACATATTGACAAAACGTCAAAAATATACGTGTCAGACATAACAGACTATACGCATAATAACTTTAGCAGGGGTGTTTGTGTTCTTCAAAACAGTGTTATATCCACGAAAATTCGAATGAATAATATGCTTTATTTATAAAGTATTACAATATTACTGAATATGCGTTCCTGTAACGATCAACGCTATTTTTTGGTAAAAACAATTAATGATCATTATGGTCAGATTTTGGAAAATGTTCACACATTTACAAATCAATTCTAGCCGTAGAATTTATAAATCAATTCATACCGTAGAACTGTTCTAGGTAGAACTGTCTAAAACTGTTCTAGGGTAGAACTGTCAGGATCAGTTCTAGGAATAACTGTCCAAATCAGTTCTAGGTAGAACTGTCTAAATCAGTTCTAGGTAGAACTGACCAAATCAGTTCTAGGTTAGAACTGTTCTGGCTAGAACTGTCTAAAAGGTGTCAGGCTGACAGTTCTACATACTGTCCTAGAACGGTTCTTCTGGCAGATTCTGACAGATTTAATGAGAGGTTAGAAGTATTCACCACTGCTTTGCATTTGTTAAGTTGTTTGCATAACTATTAGATTTAGGAAGATGTGGTATGAGTGCCAACGCGACAACTCTCCATCCAAGTAACAATTTATGAAAGTAAACCATTACAGGTCAAGGTACGGTCTTCAACACGGAGACTAGTCTCACACCTAACAGCAAGCTATAAAGGGTTCCAAAAATTACTAGTGAAAAACCATTCAAACGGGAAAACAAACGGTCTAATCTATACACATGGAAAAAAGTATTGCAACACCTTGATTTTTAAAAACTTGAAAAAATCAGCCTCTTTTATGGATGAAATATAATAAAATGTGTGTATAATAATATTGAAACATAGTTTATAATAACATTGGCATTGAAACGAACAAAATATGTTTTAAAACAAAATGATTTTAGAACCACAATTTCAATAACAAAATGAAGTGTTTTTGTACAAAAAATGCATTTTACAACTTTTACTGTAGTCGCACTTTACAATGTCAGACATTTCAAAATTAATCTTCATACATGTATAACTGTTCACATTATGGTTGATCGTTATACGCCAAAGAATTAGTACTTTGTGTGCAGCCTCCATTCAAACGGATAACCGCATCTTAACGTCTTCTGCTTCCTGCCATAAATCGACTAATTTGTTGCTAATGTAGCAGCAACCATTTCGGATGTTTATTTCATGATGTGTTTGAACTGGGGTGTCCTTTAGCGCACTTTCCGCCCAATAGTATGCCATATATGCTCGATATGGTTCAAAACCAGGCTTAGATCGGGCCAAGGAAGTTGAACCAAATTCCATTTGAACATTGGATCTACCTCCACGATGCTAATTTCCAACTTTGGCGAGCTATGCACTACATTGGATACGGAAAACTGTGTGTCTGTTCGTCAGCAAAGGTCTCTGAAATGGTCTTATCGCACGACAACCAGTATCGATGAGTTGATCTCGAACAGTTTTTGTTAAAAGGCTCCTGTATGGCCACCACTCTCTTTTAAGGATTGTCTTGTATGCAATGGGTTTCCTTCTGACCAACCTTCATTATGCTTGATTTTCTCTAGCAAATGGTATAGGGGGTCTTTATTATCTCGGAAGGTCTTTAACAGCGTTTATTTCCTGATTTTTATTCTCAAAACTACTTATAGCGGAATGGTGATGACCAACAATACCTGCAGTTGTTACAGCGATATCCCTGCTTCTCTTATGCTGATAATCTACCATCTTGCTGCAGTTAAGAGTTGTCAAGGACCCATTACAAGGTGTTAATCACATAACTTTAAAAACTAAAGTGTTAAAAACAATGAGGATAAAAACTTTGCTTACGGGTACAGTAGCTGCATGTGCAGATAAAAACTTATCGAGTCGATATTTATTGATTAAACTCAGGTGATACTTAAATAATGTTAAACTAGTTCTATTTTATCAAATTATATCACAAAAAAATAAAGAGTGTTTTTTTAATTTCAATTTCAATTTGGTATTGCAATACTTTTTTCCATGTGTATATATAAAAACTTATCTGTATTAAAAAAGTCGCAATTTAGCTAACATCTTTGATACTGTTTAAAAAAACACTGTAAAACAAATATTGAATTTTTATATTAGCAATTGTGTTTGTTCTACGCGTGCACGTAACATTTGACTAACACGTTAAAATTTTATAATTTGATTTTTTGATTGATTTTTTTTACATTAATCGAAAATGTGTTCTATATCTTCTTTAGTAATTAGAGAGCAATTTAGACAATGATGTCTTTGCTATTTTCTGCATCTCCCTTCTTCCTTGCCAAAATAATATTTTTTTTTATAATTGTTTCTTAAATAAATGTAATGAGATAAATATTACTGATGTTAACTCCATAGTCAGTATATACATGTATTTGCATAGTAATTTCTCAGATACATGTCTTTGAAAAACAGACCAATATACTCCATGAACTACAATGCAGTATGGGCTACTACAAGTTTACTACTACTTTAAATAAAATAGTGAACAAACTGTCAACTTATACAATGTCTAGGACTCTTATGACAAGTATGTTTGTTCAACCAATGTATCAAATGTAAAACATATAACATAATCTTCAATTTGCTCAGATTAAAAAGATATTGTTTATTGGTTACACTATTCGAATTAATTGTAATTTGTATAACTGAGTAGTTAAACAGATTATAATATTGCACATTGTATCTGTGTATAATTAAAGTTGTACATTGTGAAATTTCCTATGAAGAGAACAATGTCAGGTATAGAAATTATTGAAGACCTTTAAAATCTGTCAAAACTGTTTGAAGAAATGGCTTTCATGCATCTGGATAAATCATTTTTCATTTAATATCCGGTATAATGTCACTGAAGAAAAAAACACTGGTGCTTCGAAAAACACAGAAATTGAGTTATAAAAAAATAATTTGTACACTTTGTCCGAGGTCCATCTGTTGCCATTTTTTCCCTACAATACCTTTATCAATAAAAGCGAAACCAGGCTATAACAGTATTACACCTGATCTCTAAAACTGACTCTTGTCTTTCTAAACGAAATGGTACTTTATGGTTTTTGAATGGTTATCAATTTTAATACTTATTAATAGAGATGACCAGGATATTGACGAACGAACCTACAGTGGAGATCACTTATAACCTCTCATTAAATCTGTCATGAGAACTGTTCTAGAACAGTACGTAGAACTGTCAACCTGACACCTTTAAGTCAGTTCTAGGTTAGAACTTTTCTAGCTAGAACTGATTTGGTCAGTTCTACCTAGAACTGATTTGGACAGTTCTACCTAGAAATGATCCTAACAGTTCTACCCTAGAACAGTTTTAGACAGTTCTAGCTAGAACTGACCAAATATTTGCTCAGTTCTACTTCTAGAACAGACCAAATATTTGCTCAGTTCTACTTCTAGAACAGACCAAATATTTGGTCAGTTCTACTTCTAGAACAGTTCTACGGTTAGAATTGATTTCTAATTCTACGGCTAGAATTGATTTTTATAAGTTCTACGGCCAGAATTGATTTATAAATTCTACGGCTAAAATTGATTTATAAATTTTACGGCTAAAATTGATTTATAAATTTTACGGCTAAAATTGATTTATAAATTTTACGGCTAAAATTGATTTATAAATTCTACGGCTAGAGTTGATTTATAAGTTTTAAGAACTCTTGCCTTAATATAAAGGCTTGGGTAAAAAAGCGATTTAAATTATATAGAGTTTTGCTATTTTGCCGGTTTTATTTCAGATTTATAATCGGCAAGAGAACTAGTCCAAAAAATTATGACGTCTTGAAAGGCTATTATATTTTTTCTTTGATGCCTTACTTCGAAAAAAATTATAATAGCCTTTCAAGACGTCATAATTTTTTGGACTACTTCGAAGTAAGGCGTCAAAGAAAAAATTTATAATAGCCTTTCAAGACGTCATAATTATTTGGACTACAAGAGAACATGTTTAACCTGTTAACCCCGCCATATTCTGCAGTGGAGGATCCAGAACTTTTTCTAGGGAGGTGGGGAGGGGCGCTTACTGACCTAAGGGGCACTCCAGTCATGCATCAGTGATTCCCTATATAATCAACCAATTTTTTCCCACGAAAGGGGGGCCTGGGCCCCCCAGGGACTCCCTGGATCCGCCTATGTTCTGCATGTATGTGCCTGTTCGAAGTCAGGAGCATGTTATTCAGTGATTTTCTTTTGTTGATTTGTTACATAAATTATTTGTTTTTCTTTCATTTTTTGTACATAAATTAGGCCGTTAGTATTAGGGGGCGTTATTATTTGAATTGTTTTACATTTGTTATTCCGGGAGTCAGGATGGCTCGTTATCACATAATAAAATTATCGGACCTCATTAACCAATATAATATCAGTTTACGAGTAGTTTTCATACCTCGGACGACCTGTTTAACAAAAATCTTTTGACCGCATCAATCTAAACTGCCATTATTTGCTTTTTCTTTCTGCAAATCAATATAGCTGCACAGTACTTCAGTTTTAATTTTAGGTCTAGAGGGACTGTAATATACAAGTTACAGCAATTTTGGCATCAATTTATAGTGCCAGCATGCACGGGCAGATTCAGCCATTTTTAAAAGGCTGGGGGGAGGGGGGTCCAACTATGTGCTCCCATTCAAATGCATTGATGTTAAATAAAAAAGTGGGGTTCCAACCCCTGGACCCCCTTCCCTTGATCTCCCAATGTCCTCGTTTTATGCAAAATATTAAATCATAAACAAATATCAAATCTTTGTATACTTCAGACGGAGTCGTGTAATAAAATCTTTTGACTGCATCAACCAAAACTTACCATATTTGCTTTTAATTATGTAAATCTATATAGATGCACAGGAATTCAGTTATAATTTTAGGTCGAGAGGGTCTGTAGTATATAAATAACTGCAATATTGGAAATCAATGACCACAAATTTTTTTCCGCATCAATTGAGGGTGCCAGCATTTCCTATTTTTATTCAAAATATCGCATCAGAAACAAATATCAGTAGTTTCCATACCTAAGACTGACTCATGTAACAAAATTATTTGTCTGCATCCATCAAAACTGACCATATTTCACAGCAACAACCAACACTGACCATATTTGACCACATCAACCAAAACTGACCATATTTGCTCTTTTTTATGTAACTCTCATAGTCGCATAGTAAATCTGTAATATTTTTATGTAAGGATGGAGTGTATAATCATGATAATACAAATGATATATATTATAGGGTTATTGCATTAATATTGGGGAATATTGTTCCGAGTAGAATTTTATATTGCACGAGCTTACATTTTTATAGCAGGATGGATTGTTTAATATAAATGAAAGCAATATTGGAAAACAAAATTATGCTCGCATCAGTTTATAGTGCCAACATGTCTTCTTTTTAAACAAAATTTTGAATCGTAAACTAATTTCAGTAGTTTTGATATCTCAGACTGACTCATGTATATAACAAAATTATTTGTCCGCATCAACCAAAACCATGAAAACTGACCATATTTGACAGCATCAACCAAAACTGACCATATGTTACAGCATCAACCAAAACTGACCATATTTACACTTTATAATGTAAATCTTAAACAATAACAATAACATCTTCATGCCTTATATATCATGTACTGTAGTACGCCGCTAGATTAAAACTGACGTGAAAAGGTAACACATGGCCAGCGAAAGCTCTTTTTTGAGAGCCCAGGTGGTCGTGTGGTCTAGCGGGACGGCTGCAGTGCAGGCGATTTGGTGTCACGATATCACAGTAGCATGGGTTCGAATCCCGGCGAGGGAAGAACCAAAAATTTGCGAAAGCAAATTTACAGATCTAACATTGTAGGGTTGATGTTTAGACGAGTTGTATATACATTATGTACACAGCCATGTATCACCATCATTGATGGCGATCCGATGGATACATCTGTTGTAGGGTTGTCACTGACTCAGACGTACTTATGAATATAATTATTTTCTGTGACTGTATCTTACATTAATTTGTAGGATCCTTAACTATAGATAATTTAGCTGATCTGTAACAATAACATCTTCATGCCTTATATATCATGTACTGTAGTACGCCGCTAGATTAAAACTGACATGGAAAGGTAACACATGGCCAGCGAAAGCTCTTTTTTTGAGAGCCCAGGTGGTCGTGTGGTCTAGCGGGACGGCTGCAGTGCAGGCGATTTGGTGTCACGATATCACAGTAGCATGGGTTCGAATCCCGGCGAGGGAAGAACCAAAAATTTGCTAAAGCAAATTTACAGATCTAACATTGTTGGGTTGATGTTTAGACGAGTTGTATATACATTATGTACACAGCCATGTATCACCATCATTGATGGCGATCCGATGGATACATCTGTTGTAGGGTTGTCACTGACTCAGACGTACTTATGAATATAATTATTTTCTGTGACTGTATCTTACATTAATTTGTAGGATCCTTTACTATAGATAATTTAGCTGATCTGTAACAATAACATCTTCATGCCTTATATATCATGTACTGTAGTACGCCGCTAGATTAAAACTGACGTGGAAAGGTAACACATGGCCAGCGAAAGCTCTTTTTTTGAGAGCCCAGGTGGTCGTGTGGTCTAGCGGGACGGCTGCAGTGCAGGCGATTTGGTGTCACGATATCACAGTAGCATGGGTTCGAATCCCGGCGAGGGAAGAACCAAAAATTTGCGAAAGCAAATTTACAGATCTAACATTGTTTGGTTGATGTTTAGACGAGTTGTATATATTTATATATATATATATATAGTCCCATAGTAAATCACTTATTACATATCACGATTGTATAATTCAAATGACAGCAATATTGTAACACATTGGCTACAAAAAAAAAATTCCACATCAATCTAGAGTACCAGCAATTTTCTGCAAGTCCTCTTTTTATTCAAAATATTGGAATTGTAAACCAATTTCAGTAGTTTCGATATACATGTACATGTATCAGACTGAGTCGTTTTAACAAAATTATTTGACCACATCAACCAAAACTGAACTTATTTACACTTATCATGTAAATATATATGGCCTCAGTCATTGTAAACCAATAATATTTCTATGTCAGGACGGATCGTATGATAAAAATGACACAAACTTTGGAACACAATACACCTTATTGCTAATCCTGGCTGACCCGGCCTCTTGAACCTTTGAAGCATACAACAATCGCTTTTCCATTGTGGCGTCAGATATTTTGTTTTATGACGTCAAGTTTTTACGGGAACCTGTGTGATATCCAGTAATGGCAAACAAATAGCGATAAGGTGCATTTATACCCTTATATCTAAAAATTTAGCGCGCCTTTATTTCCTCTCTGTATCCATAATAATCATGATAATGAACCGTCACTAAAGTGACTTTTTAAGTCTGTTGGTTTGTGCTGAGACTACTATATAGTAGTCTCAGGTTTGTAATGGTTTTTTTTAAACAAAACTATTTTTCGGCATCATCCAACACTCACATGACTGATTCATATACTTTATTTTAAAATAAAAAGTACATGTATGGGAAGTTCTCTTCTTGGAAAAGTATACTGTTAATATAATTTGAAGAAGGCAAAGAAAAATGCATGATTTTGTTTGTAGCCGAACGTCCAGGGGCAAATATTTAATTCATGTTCAGATGAGTATATTTTTCTGAGTTCCAAACTCCCAGATATCATTTATAATCGTTATGGATAAGTCTGGCTAAATTGACGAGATGGTGCAAATGTATATAGCTTTTTTACGTTATAATACAACACTTTTTCAATAATATCCCATAATTCATCCACTGTCATGACTGTACAATTTTCGTTTGAACATTTGTCAAAACAGAATCTTAAATGAATGTAAATCCAAGGCAAACGTTACAAGGTAAATTACGATTAAAATTCCATGAATTAAATGCAGAGTTATATTTATGAAGACGGGGAACGAAGAAACGTAAGCAATGATGTTTCCTATGCAATCTTATAAAAATATTTCTCCGATGAGTTGGATAACCTTCTATTCACTTCGATGTTAGTACATGTTAGTACATGTAACGTTTGATCAGTAAAAAATATAGAAAATCTGCTATTATTTAATAGCAAAGTAATTGGAAGTGATTTATTTCTTCTAAATTCTAAAGTGCCCTTACTGCAGTGACGTCATTTAGAACTGTTCTACAGTCCTGACTGATTTAGTCAATTCTGCTGACAGTTCTACGGTTGGAACTGATTTGGACAGTTCTACCTAGAACTGATTTTGACAGTTCTACCCTAGAACTGATCCTGACAGTTCTACCTTTAGTCAGTTCTACCAAGAACTGATTCTGACAGTTCTACTTAGAACAGTTCTAGGGTAGAACTGTTCTAGGTAGAACTGTTCTAGGACAGGTTAGAACAGTTCTATGACAGATATATTTATGTTAATAATCAGCATTATATGCAGTGCTCACAACATTATATGCAATGCTCACAACATTATATGCAGTGCTCATAACATTATATGAAGTGCTCACAACATTATGTGAAGTGATCACAACATTATATGAAGTGCTCACGACTTTATGTGAAGTGCTCACAACATTATATGAAGTGCTCACAATTTTAAACGTTTTTTGTTGATGAAGTTGATGATCGGTGATGGTGATGATGATGTTTGATGTATGATGAGATTGATGTATGAAGAGATGGTAGTGGTTCAGATTCGGTAAACTTCGTTTTTTTTTATCGGAAATTACCGAATACAGTCATAATTGATAGTGCCCCGCAAACAAATTTAAGCAGTTGTTGAAGTCATGTTAACGGGCAATTCGATTTAAAACTATATCAGAAAAAAAAAAAAACTATTGCTATTGTCTGCAATTGGACAAATATAGTTTTATTAATTTTTTGGAAGTTCATTCTGAGGAAAAGATGAAACAAAGAGGTTAATGAATGAACTATAGTAGAGTTATGTTCGTCGTAAGAAATACGCATGGCATAATGTAAGTTAAATAATGAAAGTTTTAGTTAATGAAATATCTCGTCCGTCGTAGGAAAATTTGTATGATATATAAGCATCGAGTTCATTTCCTACTGAAGAACTTTAGCAATGTGCCACTTTATAGTCAGTACTCAGTTTTAAAAGGCTTTATTACCTTCTTAATAAAGTAGTCCGCTTTCTATAACAACTAAGTGCCATATTACGCTAGCTTATATTTGTCATGATAGAGTCATTATTGGCATCGATTTTCAGAATTTGGCATTTTTACATGAATAAGTATCTAACAGAAATGGAAAATGCAGTTTAAAGCATTTCATTGTAGGTGTTGAGCATAACTTTACATCAATTATTCCAATTGTTTACAAGCTGTTTAGCACGCCAAGAAGTTTGTCTTCTAAATATGACCAGCAGTCTTATATAGAGATATAAACTTTCATAAGAGAAATGTACCCTTTCAAGACCCAGTTAAACATTTCAATTTATAGTTATCATCTCTTATCAAAACTGAGTTTGTGGTGGTGAATAAAACGTTTACTACGTTTGTTCGTCAGTCTGCACGGTAAATATATATAAAAAAACAAATGGTATGCTTGCCAATGAAACAACTTTCCACAAGAGACCAAATGACACAGAAATTAACAACTATAAGCCACAGTACGGCCTTCAACAATGAGCAAAGCCCATACCGCATAGTCAGCTATAGAAGGCCCCGAAATGATAAACGTAAAATATTCCAAACGAGAAAACTAAGTTTAACGCCTTAATTTATGTACAAACAAACGAACGAAAAACGAACATGTAACACATTAACAAACGACAACCACTGAAATACAGGCTCCTCCTGACTTCGGACAGACACATATATACAGAATGAAGCGGATTTTAGCATGTTAGCGGGATCCCAACCCTCCCTCTAACCTGAACAGTGGTGTAACAGAACAACATAAGAACGAACTATGAAAATCAGTTTAAAAAGGCTTAACTCAATAGATGGTTACAAATATAAATATATCTAACAAAAAAAAGAGTGGACGTGGCCGGGTACTTGTATATCCCAACAACAAAAAGACACTACATCATGTAAGTACTGAACTGAGAGTACTCGCAGTTACTGACAGCTAGTTCAAAGCCACCAACAACTAATAAAAAGAATCATGCATCTAAGTTTTGCATTTAGGTAAAAGTTGAAACAAACTGTGAGTAAAAAAGAATGATTTACTATTATTGGATGGTAACGATTGTCCATGAAAAAAGAGTCATCTTGACCTAAGTTAATTCTGGTTAAGATACATTAAGATACAAAATCTAATCAACTACAAGTTATAAAAGAATGATATCTTTTAGATCGCACTTCTTTGATAACACTGGACCTTGAAAAAAGATTCAAATTTGTGTTAAGGTCCAGATGATAGCAACAACACATAAAAGAGGAATGATATTTGTTACTGAGCACTTCTTTGATTTTATTGAAGGTCCACACAAATTTTTTGTTACAGAACACAAAAAAAAAACGATACTCGTCATTATGTCAATATATAAGTGTAATATTATAATTATATTAATGGAGAATTACTAGTATTGTTTTACAGTAAACTGTGAATTCTTCTCGTTGTTGTTATTGGCGTTCTAATTCTTCTCACATACAAGCTTGTCTATAGTCTGGGGATTTCTGTTATTTTTGCTTACAATTTGTTTTCCATATCTCATATTAGGATCAATGTTAGAGGTTGAAAATTTCATATCTGAATATTTTCCGTTATCTGGAAAGTTACTTTTGACAATGGATCTTGATTGTTTCTGTGGGGCTTCTTTCTCCTGTATATGGATCACTCACGGGGTAAAAAATGGAACTTTGTCGAAACCAATTTGACTTTTATGTATAGCATAGTCCGAATTATATACTTAAAAGGATTTAAATTCACAAACTAGTTATTTTGCTCTAAACATTGCTGTGCCATGCCTTTTTAAAATAAGATTGAAAATCGTAAATGTTTAAGTAAAATTCTATTTCGAATAACATCGCTGACCAACATTAATAAAAAAAAATTATTAAAAATTGCAATGAACAGTATACTTCTGACAGATATTTGGTTCTCCTTGAAAAAATACTGGGTCATAACATATCTTAATTGCAGTCCCGAGTAGATATTTATTTAGAGTTAAATGATCAGAAATGCACAATTATATATGTGTAGAAATCTATATGTTTTAATACGACTGCAAAAAAAAAAAAAAAAAAATGTCGTATATATTGCTATCACGTCGTCGTCGTCGTCGGCGTCGCCGAAGACAGATGGTTTCCGGATAATAACTTTTGTATGAGTAAATAGAAATCCATTAAATTTTAACACAAGGTTTATAACCACTAAAGAAAGTTTGGGATTGATTTTGGGGTCAAGGTTTCAACTGTTTAGGAGTTAGGGACCACAAATGGGGTCCAGATAAACATTTTTGCAGTTTCCAGTCATAAATATCTCTGAAATTATACAACAAGTTTCCATACCACAAAGGGATGATTATGATTTGATTGGAAAGGTGGGTGGAGGGGGAGGTGTTATGGCTCAAAAAGGTGAGGAATTAGAGGCAAAAAAGAGGGGGAAACAAGGGTTTCTTGGTTAATGGCCAATTAAGACAATTTGAAACCAGTGTAAGGAAGGTTATCCAAATATATTGATGTAATCCAAACATGTTTGATTACCTCCCTTACACTGCTTTATTACACTGCTTTAAAGTTAATGTATGTGTTCAGAATTTTTTCTTTTCATATCAGATTTCAGAAATTAAAAAGTAGGGGATACATTTTTCTTTTCTTTTTCGGGTTGGGGTCAATATGCAACAGCATAGTGTATTGCACAAAATCAACAAAAAAGGGGGGTATTTTTTCATTTTTTTTTGGAGGGGGTGGGGCAATTCGCAACAGCGAAGTGCAAAACCAAAAACCTAAGTATAAAATCAAATTATATAATCAATTTTAAGTTCTTTGACTACAGTTATTCTGTGTCAGAAACCTTTTATGACTTTTTTGTGTCAAATATTTAATTATACATTCCAAATTCAGTCATGTAGCAAGCGTGAATAGTGTCTCCATTTTAGTCTCAAAGGTTCAGGGTTGGACCTCTGCGGTCGTATCCAGTTGCGTTCGGCGAAGCAATCAATTAAACACTTTAAATATATACATGTACATATTAAGTTGTGAATATGATGAAAATGATCAAAATAAATTTTAAATTGTCCTGGTGTGGAATAAATGTATGGTAAATTCATTAAAACTTCTTAATTTCCTCATTTTCAATCAGTTTAAAATATTATATACTGCCTTAATGATAACATGACCTAATAACTGTTTAAATTTGTTTGCTGGGCATTCCCAATTATGAATTCGGTAATTTTCCGCTAAAAAAAACCCGAAGTTTACCGAATCTGAACCACTACCATCTCATCATACATCAATCTCATCATGCATCAATCTCATCATACATCAAACATCATCATCACCATCACCGATCATCACCTTCATCAACAAAAAACGTATAATGTTGTGAGCACTTCATATAATGTTGTCAGCACTTCATATAATGTCGTGAGCACTTCATATAATGTTGTGACCACTGCATATAATGTTTGGACCACTGCGTATAATGTTGTGAGCACTTCATATAATGTTGTGAGCATTTCATATAATGTTGTGAGCACTGCATATAATGTTGTGAGCACTGCATATAATGTTGTGAGCACTGTATTTTTTGCTGATCATTAACATAAGGCAGTCATGGCGTTCCATATATTAGGAGCGGTAATTGTATGTTTACAAACGTACTTAAAACCAAAA
Source organism: Mytilus edulis (assembly GCF_963676685.1). Classification (NCBI taxonomy): domain Eukaryota; kingdom Metazoa; phylum Mollusca; class Bivalvia; order Mytilida; family Mytilidae; genus Mytilus; species Mytilus edulis. The sequence goes on from NC_092348.1 coordinate 76,406,018, forward strand.
GGTGTTGTTATGTTATGGTTAATATGTTTGAATTGTATCCGGATGCAATCCCGATAATAGCGAGAAATGCATTAAATACGAATTTTAAATGGTTTTCATGATTTATCGATAAAAGACGTTTAAAAGTATTACGTATGTTAAGCTAGGTTCTAACTGCCGATCAGATCAACTCGATCAAGCCCGATCAAGCCAACTTACGTGATCGGGAGACTGGTCTAACTCAATCGACAATAATGTTCGGGATAGTCTACCATGCTCGTCATCGATCTGAATTTCTACCAGAGAGTTTTTGACATGTCAAAAACATTCGAGTAAGGATCGAGAAGCAAGTCACTCGAGATGATATCGATAATTCGTCGAGTAGCGGTCGAATTGATCGGGAAAGGATCGTGTAGAGATCGAGTTTGGTCGGTATACAAAATTTTTACCGATCAGTACTCGATCATTTCGACCTTTGCTCGACTAATGTCCGATCATTTCCAGATTAACTCCACCAATGCTCGATCGCATCCAGATCACTGCGACTTGTATATTTATTTTATCCCAAACCAACTCGTACAATACCCGATCTCTTCGCGACCACATTCGACTACTCTTCGATCTCTACTCGCCCATACAATAGAACACAATACTGCTACACGATTCTCTAAAAGTGTGTGCAGATCTGTTTAACTCTCATAACTCTGCTTCCGCAAAAATATATTGGCAACATTATTTTTAACTGTACAAAAAATTCCTCCATGTACAGTACGTGTCTTTACTTTTGCAAGGAGAGGTAACATTTTAAAAGAGAGCAAAAGACACATAAAAACAATCAAACTTTAAGGTCGAAAAAAAATCGACACAGCCATAGCGAAAAGCGGTAACCGACGAGAAGACAAACAGCAGTCAACATAACATAGAAAACTAAAAACTGAGCAACACGTAACCCAACAAAACCTGGGATGATCTCAGATGATCCGGAAGGGAAGAAAATCCTGCAATTTTGGAACCGGCGGACTTTTCAAATATTAAAGTAATTGTGCAATAATATACATTGTTAGACTGCTGATGACTAAGTTATGATCTTTCAAAGTGGGTTTATAAGAACATCAAGATTATATTTTACCTGTTGTATGGGCTATTTTCTGCTTTGTCAGTCCGTATTTTCCGTTTGTCTAGAAATGTTTGTAGCGTAAAAAAAGAAGATGTTGTACAACTGCCAATGAGACAGCTCTTCACAGAACACCAAATGACACAGAAATTATCAATAACAACTTTAGGTCACCTTTATAAATACAGATAATTCTACTTTGGGTCAAATTTTGGGGAAATATGTGACATCTTTGGCCTCTTTTTTGTCCTCTTTTTTGGCAGATGCATACAGTTTGTTGCCATACAGCAAAAAGAAAATAAATATCTTTATCCATTCAACTACTGGATATCAAATCTATGAAAAATACTGATTACATACTTATGCACATTTATTTGACAAACAGTACGCTTTATTTGCAAGAAAGCAAGGAAATGGGGATAGTAAAGTTTATGTATATTGCTATCTAACATAAGCACTAATACAGTGACAAATCTCATCTTGTGGTGTCATTTCCAAAAAAGAGGCAAAAAAACTACCATTATATATCAGCGTCCACTATGAGGAAGTTTTATAAGCATTAGGTTCCTCTTTTGTGAGCTAGTGCAAGTCTCTCATACTGACCACACAGCGGTCGTCGTGTCAGCCACTGCCTCATCTAGATTTCTCGGTGCCTGTTGCAGTCTACACCTTCTTGTTCGTCTTCTATGCACTCTACAAGCTCCGTCACAGCTATTAACCTGTCTCTTTGAGCTCTTACCACCTTGCCCCATCTTCGCTAGCCAAGGGTTACGATCCACTTCCCTCCTCTGAGAAGTGGATCGTAACTCTTGGCTAGCGAAGATGCACCTTGCCCACAAATCCAATTGTTTTTATTTCTAGGTAGATATTTTAAATGTATAATTTTACTCGGATCTTCTACTGAATATAACCAAAAAACGGAGAATGTGTCCATGGGACACTGATAATGCCTCAGCTATTATATATAATATTGCAAAGGGTCATGTTGGGACGTACGTGCGTATGGACGGACAAGGGTAACACTTAATGTCATTTCGAAGCGGCGGGGAATAACAAATTCGGACGTTTTTATACTACAAAAATGCATACACGAACAATTCCCGATTATCCCTACGACCCATATACGATCAGATCGATCTGGTCTGGTCGAGATCAGGCTGAGATCGTGAATAGTTGATTTGGTCTAGCTAGTCGAGTAAAGATCGTGTAAAGATCGTGAATTGATCGGAATTATCGAATGAGTATTAGTTTTGTTGTCGGGATGGAATCGTGAAGGAGTCATTAAGGAGTCGTCAATGATCGAGTAAAGGTCGTGTACAGTCGAATGGCGGTCGGGTAGAAGTCGTAAACAGGCCCGATCAAGAATTTGGTTGAGTTTGGTCGTGGAAATTTAGACAATCGGGATCATCGAGTTGATCTGATCGGCAGTATGAACCTAACTTTACGATATAATATAGTTGTTTAATATTGATGAACGCATGATTAAATGTACATCACGCACAGGAGTATTCAAGTACACCGACAACTTTTACTATACTCATACAGATATGAATGCATAATTTAGATGCTCTGAAACAATATGTAAATGTGATGTTGTGGGATCGTTTCTTTATCTGTCTTTTTAATTGGGTATTCAAGTTTTATATGTAATCTCATCGATCAGTTTATATATAAAAAACATATCGTTTTTTTAACCCATTGAAAAAGGGTTCGACGACTTACAGAAAAGAGCGACGATTTACAGAAAAGAACCGAAACGCATCGAAAAGGAACAAAAAGAACCGAAAAGAACCGAAAAGGAGATCGACGTTCTTTAAGTAATCGAAGGAAATTAGCTAATTGCAAATCAATTAATACCGCAGTCCCACTAGGCCACGATCGCACTACGATCTATAAAAAAAATGCAAATTTTTTTTTGATGATCGTGTAGATCGCAGTAGGGTCGTATAACGGTCGTGGTGAGGTCTTGAAGATCGTCATAAGCGTGGCCAACTTTGAACATGTTTGCCGATGGATAAATCTGTTGTAGAGTTTTCACTGACTCAGACGTACTTATAAATATAATTATTTTTTGTGACTGTATCTTGCATTAATTTGTAGGATCCTTTACTATAGATAATTGAGCTGATCTGTAACAATAACATCTGCATGCCTTATATATCATGTACTGTATTACGACGCTAGATTCAAACTGACGAGGAAAAGTAATACCCGGCCACCGAAAGCTTTATTATTGTGAAGCCAAAGGGTCGTGTGGTCTAGCGCACCGGATACAGTGCAGGCGATTTTGGTTTCACGATATCTCAGTAGCATGGGTTCGAATCCCGACGAGGGAAGAACAAAAAATTTGCGAATTTACAGATCTACCATTTTTGGGTTGATGTTTAGACGAGTTGTATATATATATATATATACAACTCGTCTAAATATATATATCAGTCTAAAGATTTGCACAACGGTACTGATGTAAGATGTAATTATACGAAAATGTTGTTATTAAATCATGTTGACAAATATTTCGGCTCAACAAATGGCCTTCTTCAAGTGTCACAAGTTTTAACTATACTATCTTATATCAGTACCGTTGTGCAAATCATTAGACTGATATAATTTTTTCCTTATCTGCATAGTATCGCCTATTCTAGACGATCCGGTACATAGTAAATTTGCTGGTAACCAGCAAATATCAAAATGACCAATGGCGTTTGTGAGGGAGAACCCCTATCACTACTTCGTATGTTACGCTTAACTACTAGTTCACTATTCATGCTTGGAACATCATTATTATTGCCAAAAAAAAGTATTATCTTAATTGTTTTTTATCTCACCAAGCTTATGAAGAAAAAAAACATACCTTTTAGCCAAGGCTCCGTGTAGAAGGCCGTACTTTGACCCATAATGGTGTACTTTTTACTAATTGTATGGACATGGATGGAGAGTTATCTAATTGGCTCTCATACCACATCCATTACTTGATAGAGAAAAAGAAAACGTAATCAACATATTTTATTATCTTACAATAATTGCATTTGAATAATTTTGATCGCTGTATGGACAAGTTTTTGTCACATTAAAAAACAATGTACAAAAAAATGGAACACCCATATGAATGAATGAATACTTTATTGCAAAAAGCATATATATGCTATAGCAACGAAAAACATATTTACAACATGACAAATGATAAACAGCAGAGATCAATACATATAAATCATTACAAGAAAGCAAATAACATTAAGTAACAATATGTGATCTGATTGACCACGCAGATTTAATGTAGTAATATGTAAAACAGACTTTAATTCCAATAGATACTGTAATTTAGTAAGGCCAAGAACAATAGAATTTTGGCAAATATATAGGCCTAATTGATCTATAGGCAGGGCATACTAATAAAAAGTGATATTCGTTTTCAACACACTGCATATTACAACATTTACATAAACGTAATTCTCTAGCCATGCCAGTATATCTTCCTGTTTCAATGTTCAGTTTAAATGTACCACTTCGCAATTTAGTTAAAAAGTGTGAATTATAACAAAAATCTAAATAATGTTCAAACCTAAATTCTACCTTTATATCCTTATAAATACTAAGTTTTTCGCTCTTTTCTACATTTGATAACCATCTTTGTATATACTGATCTTTAATTCTATTCTTAATTACATCAAAAAATTCAATAGTATGTATTTCTGATTGTTGATACCATATATAATTGAGACCACTATCAAATAGTAAGTCACATCCATTAGAAGCCCAGTTTTTTTTGCCATTATTGGCATCATCAAGTAACAATTTATAAACATCATAAACAATAGGTGTTTTGTTAGTTAACATATTCAACCAATATTTCAAAATTCTAAATTTTCTCATAATATACATAGGAAAATGGCCCAATTCTCCATATAAAAAACAATTTGGGACAGATTTGCCAGCTTTTAAAATATATCGACAGAAACGATTGTGAATAATCTCAACATCTTTACCTCGATTGAAACCCCATATTTCCGAAGCATAATTAAGAACAGATGCCACCATACTGTCAAATAGATCAAGTTGTTTCTTCTTTGACAAGTACACATCTTTTTCTGAGTTTAACAATGACGATAAAGCTCGTGATCCCTGTTCGGACACACGTTTCTGAGTCTGTACGAGTTTTCCATTAAAATAAAACATCATGCCAAGATATATACAGGAATTTACTATTTCTAGCTCTTTATTGTCGTAGAAGAATCTGGCACTTACTGGTTGCCATCCATTTCTAAATACTATAACTTTTGTTTTTTCAGTATTAACTTCAATGTTCCACTTATGACAGTATTTCAATAATTTATCTAAAAGTTCTTGCAATAATTCTGGTGATTTTCCAAACAAAACAGTGTCATCCGCAAAAAGAATAAGATATATAAGAATATTATTCACAGTAACGACATCATCCCGCATATCAATATGAATGTTCTCAATCAAGTCATTGATGAAGAATAAAAACAAAAGAGGCGACAAGGGCTCCCCTTGTTTTACCCCCATTAAATTATCGAACGAATCGGATAAAATACCACCAGATCTAACACGCATTTTAACAGAAGAATAGACAGATTTCACAATAGTAACAAATTTAGAGCTAATACCACTTTTAAGGAGTTTATACATAAGTATTTTTCGGTCCAGCTTGTCAAACGCTTTACGGAAATCTACGAATGAACAGTACAGTTTTTGCTTTTGTTGAAGAGTATTAGTAATAATTCCATGTAATACAAATATTGCATCTATAGCAGATCGTCCGGGTCTGAAGCCAAATTGATTGTTGATGAGTTTTTCTTCTTCCTCTGACCACGACAATAAACGATTGGTTAAAATAGTAGTGAATAGTTTGGATAAAACACTAACTAAAACTATTGGTCTATAGTTGTTTGGATCTGATAAATCACCAGTTTTAGGAACCGCTATGACGAGACATTCTGTCCAGTGATCAGGATATATTCCAGATGAAAAAATAAAGTTAAACAAAATTTTCAAAATTGGAGCAAATAAGATCGGACAACAAGATAGCATTTCACTAATTATGCCATCATTTCCCGCACTCTTTCTTGACTTCATTTTATGTATTGCGGCTTTAATTTCATCCTCAGATATTTCAGTGTCTAGGTCATTTATATTCAAAATTTCAAAAACAGAATTGTTCATAAGGTTTAAAACTTCGTCCCATAAATCTGGTGGGTTATCTCCAAGGATAAATTCAAAGTGTTTTAACATTTATTTTAATGCATTGTCTATTTTGCAACCAGTTTTTCTTTTATTTTTACGAACCTCGGTCCAGAATTTCCTAGGCTCTGTTTTCGCCACATTACACAAAATTTCGCCTTTTCGCCGCTTGTAATTGAACTTTGCCTTTCGTTTCACCTTATTAGTTACATACAATTGTCTATTTGTTTCTGTAGGGTGTCTAAAGAAGAAATTGCGAGCACGATGGAACTGATCACGGGCAGATGCACACTTTTCATCAAACCATTCATTATCCGGTCTATCTGTATTTGTTTTATCTCGTATAAGAATCGAACGACCAAAAACGTTAAAAGCATTGTTATACAAAATGTTTGAAATATCACTAACTGCACTATTCATATTATCCGCGTTCGAAATATTACTCACTAATGATGTTAAATTTTCTGTTTGTTGTTGTATACTTTCAACAAAATCGTTTGTTTTACTATCGTCCCATTTTAAAATATTATGAGTCTTAGGGTATACGTTTATTGGGCTTGCATCTGCTAAAACGAGTTCAAAATATAACGGTGCATGGTCGGAATGTTCGTTGAATTCTAAAACATTAAAATCCGACAATAGTTTGTAATCGTCTGGTGATAAGAGAAGATAGTCATTTACACTTCTACCTTTTGATGTGCAAAATGTAAATTTTCCGTCCTGGTCTTTTCCTAATCTTCCGTTCGCCGCCGTTAGACCTGTATTGAAGCACAACTGTAACAGCTTTCGACCGTACGCATTTGTTGTACTATCAAGCGAATGGCGTTTCGGAATTTTAGGGTTTTCAATGTGTTCGAAACTAGAAACATATCTATCTAAATTATCATTTTCTAAAATGTCATCAATTATACCTATTTAAGTCACCACAAACAAAAACTGAACTATTGTGATTGTACTCTAAAATAACATTTTCAATAATCTCATGAAAATCAATATCATTAATTACATAAAAGTTTGACCTCTCATGAGGTATATAAGAGAAACATACAATAATATCATACAGTATAAAATTGAGAAAGGAAATGGTGAATATGTCAAAGCGACAACCACCCGACCATAGAGCAAACAACAGCCGAAGGCAACCAATGGGTCTTCAATGTAGCGAGAATTCCCGCACCCGTAGGTGTCCTTCAGCTGGCCCCTAAAATATGCATAATAGTACAGTGATAATGGACGTCATACTAAACTCCGAATTATACACAAGAAACTAAAATTTAAAATCATACAAGACTAACAAAGGCCAGAGGCTCCTGACTTGGGACAGGCGCAAAATTGCGGCGGGGTTAAACATGTTTATGAGATCTCAACCCTCCCCCTATACCTCTAGCCAATGTAGAAAAGTAAAAGAATAACAATACGCACATTAAAATTCAGTTCAAGAGAAGTCCGAGTCCGATGTCAAAAGATGTAACAAAAGAAAATAAATAAAATGACAATAATACATAAATAACAACAGACTACTAGCAGTTAACTGACATGCCAGCTCCAGACCTCAATTAAACTGATTGGAAGATATATTGAAAAAATCATGTTTAAATTTTATAACAACAATTCCACAACTCAGTTCTTTTTCTATTGAAATACCAGCTATCAAATAACTTCTACAAAAAATAGCTAAACCTCCCTCATTCCTTGTTCCAATGTTATTATCTCTATTTAGACTCAATAATTTAACGAAGCCATCGATTTCTATATAATTGTCATCTTTCAACCAAGTTTCACATAAAAACAAAATGTCATATTTGTTCACTAGGTTTAAAAAAGTGTTATCTTCAAAAACCGAATTCAGTCCATGAATATTCCATGAAAGACATTTTAAGTTCTTAAATTTTTCCCTGCTTTTTTCCTATAGTGTATACTCTTTACCCCCGACATAGATCTGATCTCTAACAAAATACGCTTTGATGTTTTTCTGTCTCAGCTCTTTCAGTAGTGGAAGTTTTTCTCGAAGACGGTTTTGTATTTCAACAGGAAGTTGTTCAGAAATTCCAAAGTTTGTGTCTTTTAGTTGTTTGGCATTCTTTTTTACTAGATCACGCATATACGTTGTCTGAAATTTAACGAGAATTGGTCTAACTTTTTCACTCTTTTTCCCTATACGATATGCTTCGGTTAATCTTAAGTTCGTTTCGGGTTTAGCGATTTTCAAAAATTCTGCGCAAAATCGTAAAGCAACATCTGAGCAATTTTCACCATCAACTTCATGAATGTTATAAAATATCAGATTGTTTCTCATCGAATTCAAATGCACGTCAACGAGTTTCTCTTTTAATTGTTCATCGACAGTACCGCTGATTTTTTTTTCTCGATCGAATCCATACTGACTTTGTTCAAATTTAATTGTTTTGTCAGTTTATCAACTTCACGTTTAAATTCAGAAAGAGATTTTTTCTGGGAATCGAATTCATCACTTATCAACTGTGTGCTTTTTTCAACTTGATCGAGTTTACAATCAAACCTCTCAGTACACTGTTCTAGTTTATTAACTTTTGTATTCAATTTAGTAACAACAGAGTCAATTTGTTCAATTTTATTCAATTTATTCTCGAATTTGTCCATTCTTTTGAATATTTCATCTACCCAAGGCGGTCTTTGTTGATAGTTAGGCTGTGAAAATGGAGATATCTGTTGCATAGGCATATTCATAGGCATAGACGTAGACATATAAGGTGCCATCATTCCAGGGTTTGGAGTAGAACAAATCTGCTGATTTGGCATCGGAAGCATGTTGCTGGGACTAGGGCAATAAAAGTTATCTTGTGAAAATGATTGTTGATTCATATTGTTTACAAAATTGTCGTTTAAACATACATTATCTTGATGAGTAGTGTTTTCGGGTTTGTTTACATTTGTAATGTCACCTGAGGTTTCACCTTTACCAATATTTTTGTTCTTCTTTTTTGTCTTTTTCTTTGAAGGTTTCTTTACTTCGAGATCATTGGAAGCACTATTGTCACTTTTGTTACTTGTGTTCGTCCTTTTAACGCCTCTTCTAGGCATTTTACTTACAAAATTTCATATTTTCATAGGCCGATAAAATACCCAGCCATTCACCATAAGTCACATGATTAGTCTCCAAAGAATCCATAGAAACTGTCTTTTAGTTTTTCTTTCACAAGTACAAATAAAATAAGTCCGTTAGCGCTACAATATTTAAAAATGTCCTTTAAAATGTGTGCTTGTTTAAAGTGCACACGAGCCAATGTCACCACTGGACGTCTTTCGACTGTAAGTTTGTTCGTTGTCCGTCCGTCTTTTAATTTTTCACATTTTAATCAAATCCTCTGAAGCAATTTAGTCAATCAAATTCAAACGTTGGTGGAATGGTTCTTGAGGTTTTCCTATGAATTGTCCAAATGTTGAATGACCCTGGTCTAAATCTTATATTACAGTCGATTGCATTTAGTGTGTAGGTAAAGATAATATGTTTGGTTAGCTTGCTTGCTATCTTAACTGTGAAGTCATTATTAGGTTAGGTAAACTCCAGAGTAAACTAGTCCGACAGATAACCAATATATCTGTCTGTAGGACTAGGCTACTTCGAAAGGAGGGTAATATACCTTACATAAAAATGACTTTATTGTTTAGCTAACAAGCAAGCTAGTTTAGTCTTAGATGCATGATTTTTCTATTAGTTGTTAGTGGTTTTGAACTAGCTGTCAGATAACTGCGAGTACTCTCAGATCTGTTCCTAGTGTGTGTTCTATTGTTGTCGGGATGTACAAGTACCTGGCCACATCAACTTGTATATGTGTCCATCTGATAAGTTGAGCCTTTTTCAACTAATTTGTATAGTTCGTTCTTATGTTGTACTGTTATACCACTGTCCCAGGTTAGGGGGAGGGTTGGGATCCCGTTAACATGTCGTTTGTTTTTGTGTTACATATTTGTTTTTCGTTCATTTTTTATTTAAACAAGGCCGTTTGTTTTCTCGTTTGAATTGTTTTACATTGTCATATCGGGGCCTTTTATAGCTGACTATGTATGGGCTTTGCTTATTGTTGAAGGTCGTACGGTGACCTATAGTTGTTAATGTCCGTGTCATTTTGGTCCCTTGTGGACAGTTGTCTCATTGGCAATCATACCACATCTTCTTTTTTATAACCAAAGAGTCTACCTTTACCTACACACTCAATGCAATCGGCTGTAATTCTATTCAATTATCACAAAATAACAATACAAAAAATAATCAAAATGGTCCCTTGAAATTGCAATCCTTATTGTGATTTCCTGACATACTCTCCTTTCACCATTCACCTTTGGACCGCTATTACAAGAAGAAAATCAGCAAGATATATGTCTAAATAAAATTCAGAATGGAAATAGGGAATATGTCAAAAAGACAACAACCCGACCAAAGAGCAGATAACAGCCGAAGGCCACCAAAGGTCTTCAACTCCGCGAGAAATCCCGCATTCGGAGGTGGGCCTCAGCTGACCCCTCAATAAAATTATGCACTAGTTCAGTGAAAATGGACGTCATACTAGACTCCAACACATAAACTTAAATTAAAAAATACATACACGACTAACAAAAGCTAGAGACTTGGGACAGGCCCAAACATGCGGCTAGGTTTAACATGTTCTGTGAGATCTCAACCCTACCTTATACCTCTAGCCAATGTAGTTTTGTTGAAATGGTCCACGTCGAAGGACATTTCGTTTAAGTTATGATTCCGGACACCAATTGTAGAACTAACGGAACTACAATAAACGATTCAAAATCAGAAAGTGCGGTTGAGGCATGGAGTACAAGTGTACATGTATGTCATTCGTAAATTGTAAACCCCTCCCTCAATGCTAACGAAGTTTTGTGTATATAGGATAGGAATCGCCCCGCCCCGTATGTTTGTCGGTTTGTGTATATATTTGTCCCTCCCAACTGCCTGTGTATTTTGTCTAAACTTTATACAGCTCCTGACAATGATGTGAAACTTCAATGTAGATAGGATGCTCCGGTTCATTGAGATCTCTTGCCTATTTCAATTCGTCCAACTCGGGTTAGTAGAGTCTATTGAGTTTACTCGACTGACAACCGAACCCCCCGAGTTTGACCTTTTGAACCTACCCGAGTTAACTCGACACCAACCCTGGGTCGGGGCAGGTTTAGTCGAGTTTCAAGATGGCGTCAAGTAGTTGCAACAAATAAAAGTGATACAAATAAACTGGTTTTTGACAAAATACAGCCGAAAAATAAAGCTGACAAGGGGAATTTATTATTGCCTGTATTTCGGAATCAGCTAATATTGTTCATGTGTATATCAGCTGTGGGTGGTGGTTAGAATTGAAAAAGATTTTTTTTTTTATCTTTTTTTAACTCACTAACAAACTATTTTTCAAAAGCAATCAGGATCAGGAATTTTCTTTGTGAAACACTATGTAATATTTATTTTTATTTCACTGCTCAGCAGAAACAATTTTTTCACCTCCCTTATAATAGTCAACTCGATGGAAGAGTTTTTACTTCGATTCGGAACGGTTGCGCACATGTGCATCCGCACTGACCTTTCAACTAGAGTTAACCCGAGTTGGACGAATCGAATTAGGCATACGAGTCCCTTTGAAATTAAAAGTTTGACTGTATATAGTATGCACCTTGTCACAGTTACTCTAAAGTTTCAAAAAACCAGTAACTAAGGGAAAATATTTTATAAGTGTTAGTGCACTTTGGAATTTTACTCTTTCCAATATAAACCTTAGCATCGCAACTCCTTACAATTGATTTCAGATACACGTGAAAGTTGGTGGGTCGGTAGACACATGACCTACATGAAGGAATTATATTGCAGTCCATCAATTTTCCAAAATATGTACAATATGAAAACAAGGACAACTATCCATCAATATTCAAATAAAGGGATGTTAGCAATCATTGGCAACTTTACGGCCTTCAAAAAACAGAAAAACCTATACGGTACCGTAAAGTCGGATACAGAAGGCACCGTAATGAATAGTATGAAACCATTCAATTATTTATATAAGTGTATTAGAATATTAAATTCCATAGTTTTTGAGAAGGAATTTCGAATTGTAATCATCCTACACATAGCTTTACTCTTGCATTTGCAATTTATTTTATTCAAAACATGCTAGTCTAAAGCAAAACTTGTAAATATACGCTTCAACCTTCAAGGAAATGTCTACACACAATAAAATTTCCAAAATACCATATACATATACACCGAACTTATAAGAAAATGGTAAATGACATAATCAAAGACAGAAAGCAAAGCCCATAACCCAAATGGAAACTTCCTTATGTCACAATTGGTCAGGTGTACACTATACAGTGTGATATATTACCTAACACACTTATTGAATTGGGTTTGTAAGAATTAATATACAACCTTATCACACAGATAAACAGTTGCATGTTACTGCTATAAATTGGCTTAATTTGATGTGAATCTAAATACAATGAAAATTAAAAGAGTAACAGATAAGTAATAAGATCATTTGGATATTTTCATTGATTAATGATTAATTGGAGGTGACCAGACCCAATATTTTTTAGATTTAATCGTCAAACATACTATATGGCTATACTATATATCAAGGGATTCAGAAAAATGAGTACTCTGGAAATATAGATGTCATCAAAAAGAAATGTGGTAACAGTTTTGCATGAAATAAGGTCAAAGATCAAATTCTGTGTTTACTTGTTTTCTACAATACTTTCAAAATTTGAAAATATATATAACAATTTAGGTTAAATTTAAGATACAGACATTTTTTTCAAATCAATTAACAATGAATTATCTCAAAAATGTGAAAAAAAAAAGGAATTAAAAATCGATTTATTTTGGAAACTGGTGTTTTTCAAACATTTGTTCTATTATACAAGATCAACGCATATTCTATTAAAGTTACAGTAGTTACCTTGCCGGCTGACATGCAACCTCATCAATAAATGAAGGTTGATTTTACCTGAAGCCTACTATCATGAAGGCGTATTTTGCATAAGCTCATTCATGTAATTCATTAAAACTAAAAAGAACTCAGCACCTCGAAAACAATTCCAACATCAGAGATCCACACAACATAAGTATGCCAGCAGTATCTTCTGGTTCATCTGTCAAGGAACATGAAATGAAATTTCTACATAATTCTTATCCTTACTGGAGCCATGTAAGGTTCTGTTGAGAACAAACACATGACTTTTTTACCTGAAGATTTTCCCCTCAATGAAAACACAAGATCCTACAAGAATTCTGCTGATATATGCCAAAATACACGGGGTGTAATAAATCATGAAACTCAACCGTATTCTAAAGGTGATCGGATAGGGGTTTAGCAATGTGTAATACGGTTCAATTTTTTGAGTTTGAAACGAAGTAAGTAAAACATGCTATTGTAGTGCCGTCTCACAGGGAAGTTACCTGACTAAACTTTCATCTGTACTGGTGGCAAGCTTGAATAATTATTATGATGGAACGGTTTTAAAGAGATTGTTTTATCATAAGGCTTTGAAATTACCTTTCATGCCCAAACAAGGGCTTCATATTTGTCAATACTACCGAATCTCTAAAAACCACTTAAATAGCCGTGCGTGTCCTTCGAAGTCTTGTAGACAGTCAGTTTGTATACCTAATCCAAACACAGACGAAGTTGTGTTTCCAGTTTTCCAGTCAGGAATACTTCTCCCCTCTATAATCTGATAAAATTTGGTGGAAGCTGTGCGGCGTTCCCTTTCGGCAGACTTTATAGAGTTTTTCATGTCGTAACGGGCAAAAACATCAGCTGGTACAGTGGAGATCAGTTCTAACCTCTCATAAATTCTGTCAGAATCTGTCAGGAGAACAGTTTTAGACAGTTCTAGCTAGAACTGACCAAATCTTTGGTCAGTTTGGTCAGTTCTACTTCTAGAACAGTTCTACGGTTAGAATCGATTTCAAATTCTACGGCTAGAATTGATTTATAAATTCTACGGCCAGAATTAAATTATAAATTCTACGGCTAAACTTGATTTATAAATCCTACAGCTAAAATTTATTTATAAATTCTACGGCTAGAATTGATTTGGTTTAAATTTAAGAACTCTTTGTCTAAATATAAAGGCTTCGGCAAAATAGCGATTAATATTATAAAGAGTTTTGCTATTTTGCCGGTTTTAACCCCGCCATATTCTGCATGTATGTGACTGACTGTTCCAAGTCAGGAGCCTGTTATTCAGTGATTTTCTTTTGTTGGTGTGTTACATAAATTATTTGTTTTTCTTTCATTTTTTTAACATAAATTAAGCCGTTAATATTGGGGGGGGGAATTATTATTTCATTTATTTTACATTTGTCATTAGGGGAGTCAGAATGACTCGTTTTACATAACAAAATTATCTGACCTTAATGAAATACGTTATTCCGGCCCAAACCACCAGGGACGGGCCCAGCAGTTTAAAAAAAAAAGGGGGGGTCCAACTAAAATTTATTGTCCTCATTCAAATTCATTGATCGTCCATAAAAAGGGTGCTGTACAGAAATTCAGTTATAATTTTAGGTCAAGAGGGACTGTAATATATACAAGTTATAGCAATATTGGATAACAATGACCTCAAAATTTTGTTCGCAGGAATTTATAGTGCCAGCATATCCTCTTTTTATTCAAAGTATTGAATCGTAAACAAATATCAGTAGTTTGCATACTTCAGACTGAGTCGTGTAATGAAATCTTTTGACAGCATCTATCTAAACTGACCTTATTTGCTCTTTCTTTTTGCAAATCTATAAAGCTGCACAGTAATTCAGTTATAATTTTAGGTTAAAAGGGACTGTAATATACAAGTTACAGCAATATTGGAAAACAATGACCTCAAAATTTTGTTCACATGAATTTATAGTGCCAGTATATCCTCTTTTTATTCAAAGTATTGAATCGTAAACAAATATCAGCAGTTTTCATACTTCAGACTGAGTTGTATAATAAAATCTTTTGACCGCATCAACCAAAACTGACCATATTTGCTTTTTTTTATGTGAGTCTATATAGTTGCACAGTACTTCAGTTATATTTTTTTTTACTGTAGTATATTTAAATAACTGAAATATTGGAAATTGAACAAACTTCAGTAGTTTTCATACCTCAGACTGACTCATGTAACAAAAATATGTGTCTGCATCAATCAAAACTGACCATATTTGACAGCATCAACCAAATCTGACCATATATGATGACTGCATCAGCTAAAACTGATCATTTTGCTTTTTTTAATGTAAAAATGTGCAAAGCGGGTTTTTTAATAGTGTGCACCACATGTTTTACGTTATTTCGAATAGACAGAAAAAAAATGATAAGTCATTTCTTATAATTTTATTCTAAATTCCATTTTAAACCTTGCCAAACCATGAAAAAACGTTGATGACATTACGGTCACATGACTAACTTAGGTCTATGGGCGCTGATAACACAATAACGACAGAAGACCTGTTACATCCAAACTTAAATTATTAAATAATGAACCGTCACAAAAAGTGACTTTTTAAGTCAGTAGTTCATGATGTTTTTTTTAAACAAAACTATTTAACGGCATCATCCAACACTCACATCACTGATTCATATACTTTATTTTAAAATGAAAAGTACATGTATGAGAAGTTCTCTTCTTGGAAAGGTATACTGACTTTACTGTTAATATAATTTGAAGAAGGAAAATGATTGGTTCTGTTTGTAGCCTTACGTCCAGTGGCAAATATTTCATTCATGTTCAGATCGAGTATATTTTTCTGACGTTCCAGACTCCCAGATATTATTCATTATCGTTATGGATAAGTTTGGCAACGAGATAATGCAAATCTGAGACCTCAGTGCAAATGTACATAGTTTTCTTGCGTTTAACATGTTTAACAACGCTGTGTTCATTACTATGATATCCCATAATTCATCCACACTGTACAATTTTCGTTTGAACATTTGTCAAAACAGAATCTTAAATCATGAATGTAAATCCAAGGCAAACAAGGTAAATTCAGATTAAATTTACTTGAATATTAAATGCAGAGTTATATTTACGAAGAGACTGTTAAAAACGGGGAACGAAGAAACGTAAACAATGATGTTTCATTTGCAATCTCATAAAAATATTTCTCCGATGAGTTGGATAACCTCCTATCCACTTCGATATTTGTACATGTAACTTTTGATCAGTAAAAAATATAGAAACATCTGCTATTAGATATAGTAAAGTAATTGGAACTGATTTTTTCTTCTAAATTCTAAATTGCCCTTTCTGCAGTGACGTCATTTAGAACTGTTCTACAGTCCTGACTGATTTAGTCAGTTCTGCTGACAGTTCTACGGTTAGAACTGATTTGGTCAGTTCTACCTAGAACAGTTTTAGACAGTTCTACCCTAGAACTGATCCTGACAGTTCTACCTAGAACTGATTTAGTCAGTTCTACCTAGAACTGATCCTGACAGTTCTACCTAGAACAGTTCTAGGGTAGAACTGTTCTAGAACAGGTTAGAACAGTTCTATGACAGAATATTCTGACAGTTCTAATGAGAGGTTAGAAGTGATCTCCACTGTATGTGTGCTATAGAAATTCATTGGGACATTTTTTTTAATAGTCAGCTGTAAGGTGACCGAATGTTTTACCTTTCTTAACATCAATACATTGAACCAATGCCATACCATCTCTGATGTAAATTGTGAGTGATGGTACAAAGGAAGGTATGGGAAAGTGCACAAGAGACTTCAGATTCTAATTGCTTAACCAAATCCAACTTGCATGATTTTCTCATGATGCCGTCATCTTGAAAAAGGGAAATTGGAATGCGACAGCACATGTTCTAATGCAACATCATCTCTATATTTTGCCAAAATCAGTGCACGTCTAAATACAAGTTCTTGATTTGAGTGACCTGACAGTATTTCCCTCCGATTTATATTCAAGATTTGTTTTTGTGGTCATGTTTTCAAATATTTTTAGTTTGGACTTTTATATTGGACTATAAAAACTCCTTGACTGATCTAAAGAAAGAGCACTAGTGATAAATTGTTTGACATGTTCAAGCCTCCCTCGACAGCTCTGAGCAAAGCATCTTTAACATCTCTTATAGCATGCATTCTAGAAGATATATTGATAAGCCATGGAGGATGGGATTCTACACCAAAGGGATCAGTCATGGATCATTTAAGTGGTTCACAATGGGTATAACATGTTCTTCATATCTTTTTATTGCTGTTGGTTTAGTTTCCTCTAATTTGCATAATTTGCAGCAATTCCAGTTCTTTTAAGCTTAACATGACTAAGGGATTCTAGGAAATGTCTAGTAAGGATTCACCTAGGTTGGTCCCCTCCGTAAAACATTCAGTATGCCTTCGGAATATACAAATATTGTCAAGAATTTCAATAACGGCCGGGAAACAGACTAGGGTTCACCTAACAAGCGCCTTTTGATTTGTTACGCCTACAGTGCCACCTGTTCCTCTCGAGGCTTTTATAACGGTGTTTTCTGTCGCCATGTCGGTCCATGTACTGTAAAAATGTTCATCTAAAAGCAAAGTAGCTATCTATAAAAGGTGATCGATTGTTCTCAGCAAGTTGAAGCATATCGAGTATGTAAACTGGCAAGCACCTTCAGTAATTGGTACGGTTGGTTACAAAAACATAAGGTTACATTTGAGATGACGATCTCAAGGAAGTGACCACTTTCCCTCTCGCTCTGCTCTTACATTTGACAGAAAAATGCCTACTGCTTCGTGGAACATATCCCGGTATTTTAATGTAAGTGATACAGCACATCACCATTGCGTATATGTATCTATAAGAGGCTGTTTTATGAGCTTCGAATAGCTCCGTCATATGAGCCTAAGGACTTGTGTCTGGCTTGAATTGCTGAAATAAGACTTCTGAGATAAAGGAATTTCATATTATTGATCAATAAAGATAAAAATATATGAAATATCATATAGATGTTGATTATTTTACATTTTGCGTTGACAGAAATTGATGAAATTGAATGGAGACGTACTCTTTTAAACGCAAAGTATTCGTAGTGTTAATCTTTTACATAATCTCTTTAATAACGGATTAAATTTGCTAAACTTTATTTAAAATCGTTAAAATAAGATGTAACAACAATGTATATAATAACATAAATCATATCACGGATGTTATTTCACAGAGTAGACCTCAAAACTTTTCTAAGTCAACTAACGTACTTCAAAGCCCATTTTACAAAAATTGCACCGTACAATTTTTTGACGACAAGTCAATATGTTAAGTTTAACCTTTGAAATACCAATACTGTGATTAATAGCCGTATAGTCCGAATGACAATTAAACTCCTTAAATAAGCGACTTTTCCTTACTCGGTCACCGTACGTACTATAAGTTAAAACATAACCAATAAGATTGCCTACATAGACATGAACTTGTTCGATCCAAAATTTTGTTTAAAGTCATATTTCGGTATTGTATACGATGATAATTTTGATCCTGTTTTATGAAGTCTTTTCACCTTATACATTTAATGTGAACTAATGGATATTTAAGTCTGGGAAGCATGATTTATTTGTTTTGTGTTACTACATTTCATTTGACTTACCGATTAGTTACTGTGAGTAGTCCTAGATCAACAATTTCCATAAGACCTTTTATTGTATAATATTGTTTTCTGTCATGCTGATTAGATAAACCCGGTTCAACTTAGTTTTTCTGCTTATATTTCTTTTATTCTTTCTCTGTTTCCAGTTTGGTGGATAGCGCGTTGGCACCTTTTTGTATCGTAACCTCATTATGTGAGTTACAGGTCAAAGCCAGGAGCCTTAATTCAATAGTTATCGTTGGACGCTGTTTATCATATTTGATTTTCAGTTATTTGTTTGGTATATAACATAGAACTTCGGTTTCTATTGTTTGAATTGATTTACATTTTAATATGTTGTGGTCTTTTATAGCTTGCTGCACGGTATTGATTTGACCGACATTTATTTTACGCTGCTTATATATCTCGGTCATGAGCCACTAATATGTTCGGGAATCACACCACATCTTATTTTTGTAAGCTCTGTATTTTATTAACAATCTCAATATAAAATTTCAGATTGATACAAATTTAAATTTGATTTCAGACCCTCCAGGATCACCATTCATTACACAGATACCCCAGGGCTCTGTAGTTGAGAATGAACTGATAGTTTTGAGTTGTGAAATAATTGGCGGTAATCCTCCAGCAACCATAGTATGGCAGTGTAGTGGAACATCACCTGTTACTCCCACCGGTATACCACCGACTAACAAAACAGTGTCAAGTGTTGAGTTAACAGCAGCAAAAATACATAATGGTCAAGTCTGCATATGTATTGGTTCCCATCCAGCTTGGACACAAACTCAATCATCAAGCATAACATTACAAATAAGATGTTAGTACTCTAAGTATTTTATATTATTTAAAACATTTGTTACCATATAAATCTACGTGGTCAAGTTAAGATTTATAAGATAAACACTGGTTAACATATTGTGTGCGTATCATATTTCAGATTACAGAACAATTCCTAGTAGTCTCCTAGTTAAATAAAACTCATCATGTCTTTTATAATATATATCTTTACATACTATAAATCGATGTATGTTTTCGACCTGTTGAAGGCTTATTGAATAAAGATACACATATAAACAGGTCCGTTATTCGTACAAATAAATATGGTATGTCTGTATTACAAACGATTTTTTATTTTCTTATCTTTCAAAAAGGAAAATCAATATATATTTTAGATGCTACGTCTTCATCACTGACAATTACACAGACACCAAGTGCACTTGTGAGTGAAGGGAATAAGTTAACATTAACCTGTGAAATATCAGGAGGTAATCCATTACCTACTATTGTTTGGCAGTGTAATGGTTTTACAAAGGTCATTCCGACGGGTGTCCCACCTACTGACAAAGTCGTGTCTAGTATTGAGCGTGTTGTTACCAGATTGGATAATGGAAAAGAATGTTTGTGTAAGGGTCAGCATAATCTGTGGACAACCACCAAGGAGGTCAAACATATCGTGATAGTCAACTGTAAGTTACTTTTTTCATGATTTAGCACACAACAAATAATAATATTAAGAACAAGAAAAAAAATACATGTTTATGTATTTTAAAAGAGGTTTACATATGCATTTATACTGACGGTGATAAACTTATGGATTATGGAAGTGGAATTCTTCACATTAGTAAATTATTTAAGGGCATCCGATACAGTTTCTCGATATAAGTCATTTTTATAATTTTGAAATATGTTGTAGGCCTTGTCGAGTTATAAAATAAAACACAAAATAAAACATAGGTCACCGTGCTTGTTTTCGAGAAAATTGAGGCTGAAAATTGGGGATTTGTGCAATTTTGTAAAAAAAAGTTAAGCAATGATATAAAATTTTTGAAGTAGATATTCTTCGTCGTAAATTGAAAAGATCGGGTTCAATCTGAAGCTGTAATAAGTGACAATAAGGAAAAAATAAATCCATACAAGAATGACTATACAATTATTCAAGCCTTGCTTGACATTGCGGACCAGATGCTCAAAGTGGTATTTTTTTTAACCTAAAAATATGGAAATAAAGTGGTTCTGAAAATGTCATTTTTATCATTTTTCTACATTAACTGCATTTTGTCATGCTTTCTCCAAATCTCAAATAAAAAAATATATGTCACCGTGGTGGATTCGAAGATAAACGCGATTTATCTTAAAAATGCGTCCCCCCTTGGTAACCTCAACGTAAGCGCTAAAATGCACGACGTCGCTGGCAGACAATTTCGACGTCTCCCGCCAATTATCTCTGCAAGTTATCGGAGACATTTTTCAGATGTATAAATATTGCTTATTAAGAGCTTCCTATAATATAAATTGATAATATTGTTTTCGGAAATAAAATCATGTGAATCATAAATACCTCTCTATGTTTGTGGTCCAAGTGAGAAACATCTTAAAAAAAGTTATTACGGACTGTTGATATTTTTTACGGCTTTTAAAATTTAAAGACTCGCGGCAATTTAGAACTTGACATGCAGGAACATGTACTGTACACACTCGTGAATGTTTTATACCATATGTTGACCTCTAAATGTTTTTTTGTGTTGTTTTTTTTTTGGTGTGCTGCTATTAAAAAAAACCTTAAAGTCCTTGTATTCACGTTTTAATCACTTTTAAGAATTTCACATTTATTCATAAAATCAAGCTTTTATTCGGGTCAATGATTACAGTTGAATAAAATTTGCAGGCTCCTAACCAGTTTTAAAGTTCACGTTAAGTATATACTTATTTCCACTGGATTACGTACATGAGGTCTTTTCCTGCAAACGGAACTTGTCAGAAAAAAAAAATATCTTATAAAGCAGAATCTTCAATTTGCTAACGGAGGCTTTTACCAGAGAGAGAAACTATACCATAATTTTGAAATTTTTCATAATTTTCATAACTTTTGATTTGTCAAAAACGATTAAATTAATATATAATAATAATAATAATAATACTTTATTCAGAAGCAATACAGCTTATAGAATATACAATTTTACAATATTTTGTATCAGTGAAATATAAATACAATAATTATACACAATACATGTATGGCGGAGAATGAAAATAAATTCATATGATAAATAATTAATACAACTACATATTACGAATTTTTTCAATATTAAACAAAAATTTACCTAACTTATTAAGTTCTTTCACATTGTGAACTGATAACAACTGTATAAGTTTAAAAGTGGATGGATATTGCCAATAATATTTCTTAATGTATAGTTTTCTTACATCACTATATCTATTACATTCTAGAACAACATGGTATTCATCTTCTACAATATTGTTATTGCACATAGTACATAATCTATTTTCTCTATCTACATTGTAATATCTGCCTGTTTCTATGTTGAGGCTATGGGCGGATATACGATATTTACATATAAAAGGTTTATATATTTGATTAACAGGTCTATCTAAATAAAATTGCAGTATATCTGTGTCATATATATATCTATAAAGTATACATTTTGATGAATTATTAAAAAAAGCATTAGCATCAGCAATAAAGGTATCTTTCATTCTTTGTTTTAACTCATGTATGAATATATCAACATTATTTACGCTTTGTTTTAGCCATACATCATGAAAACCATATCTACATAAAATATCTTTGACTGAACATGCCCAATTCGATTTGTCATTGGGTTTTTTAAATGAACTCTCCAACATATCTTCATAACATGCTTTAAGTATACAGTTATCAGTATTTAATAATTTAAACCAAAACTGAATCAGTCTTCTTTGTCTTTTATAATACATTGGATAACGTCCCAATTCACAGTAAACCATGTTATTTACAGCAGTTTTTCTAACCTTTAGAATTCGTTTTAAAAAATATAAATGTACTTTCTCTATATCATCAGCTTTATGATTACCCCACACTTCACAGCTATAATTAAGTATACTAGATACATAAGTATCAAATAAGGACAGTAACGTTTCATAGTTATAATATTCATCTACAATTTTACTACATAAAGCAAAAACAGCTTTTCTTCCTTGATTGGCTAACATTTTTTGTGTATGTAAAAAACTGCCATTATAATTAAAAAGAATACCCAAATATACAAAACTATCACATATATCTATTTGGTTGTTATTCAAAAACCATTTTTCTTGACTTTTTACACTACCTCTATTTCTAAACACGACCACTTTAGTTTTAGACATATTAATACATAAACCATATTCCTCTGCAGAAGTGTTTACAGTATTTATCATATTTTGCAGATCATCTATGTTCTCACTAAATAAAACAGTGTCGTCTGCATACATAAGTAAAAATAAATTTAAGGATTTCAATTCATATGACTGACAGCCATTACTGATTAGCTCTACTTCCATATCATTGACATACAACGAGTATAATAAAGGGGATAAAGATTCCCCTTGCATCAAGCCAGTATTACAATTAAAAAAATCTGAAATTTTTCCATTACACTTTATACTAGTTTTCAATTTAGAATACATAGATTTAATTACAGTAAGAAGTTTACCAGTAACGCCACATCTAACTAATCTCAACCACAATTTTACATGAAAAACACTATCAAACGCTTTAATATAATCGATAAAACAGCAATATAAGCGTTTACCTTTTCTTAATGACTTAGAAATCAGGGAATGAAGACAGAAGATGGCATCAGAAGTGCCGTATCCAGGACGGAATCCAAATTGTGCATCTGTCAGAGTGTTGTTAATCTTGCACCATGTTATAAGTCTTGAATTAATCAACGACGTAAATAGTTTTCCTAAATGTGACACCAACGAAATACCTCTGTAGTTTCCAGGATCGTCAGGATTTCCTTTCTTAAAAATTGGAATTAAAATACATTTCACCCATATTTCAGGAAAATTTCCAGAACATAAAATATTGTTGAACTTTTTGCAAAGTACAGGTTTCAATAACGTTTTACCAAACAGTATATACTCATTCATTATATCATCATAACCAGTCGACTTGTCTCTTTTTAGTTTTTTGATGCACGAATCCAGTTCTTTTTCTGTAAACGGAAGATCAAGTTCCTCAAAAACTGTTTCCGGAGTATCACTCGTTCCAACATTCACTTCGGGCGGTTTAGACATAAGTTTTTTAAAATGTTCCTCGAATTGGTCCAATGAAATGTTATTTTTAACGCGCTTTTTACGTTTTTTAAAATTCTTATAGAAACGTTTCGGATTTTTCTTCCTTAGTGACGACAGCATATTTCCTCGTTGGTTCTTATAATGTCTTTTAAGTCTTGTTTCGCAGCACTTATACTTTTGCTTTGAAAGGTTAAAGTTGATTCTGTTTTCATCCGAGCGGTATTTGTTAAAACTGTCTAATGCATTTTGATATTGTATGTATAATGTTTTGCATTCATCGGTAAACCAAGGCTTGTCCGCATTAGATTTATGAACTTTATCGCCATTTTCACAAAATTCACACTGTTCTTTGTATGTTACTTCAGATTTCGTATACTGTTCATATATATCAGTTAAAAGATTATTAAGTCTTTCTACACACGTATCTATATCGCTGTTTTCGTCAAAATTTACCAGTAGATCATCAAACTTTTGTGTGTTGAGTATCAATTTACTTCTGATATCATCTTCTGACCCTTCATTCCAGTTAAATATATTGAACTTAGTTTTATTACAATGACACTGACCGTAAGACTGATTATTACCCTTAAGGTACAATTCAACTACTATTGGAGCATGACATGAATACATATTAAATGGTTCAACATAAAAAGATTTTAAACATTTAAACATTTCACTTTGTGTAAACAATAAATAATCAATAACGCTACTACCGTTTTTATTATTAAATGTTATTTTCCCACTATCTGTTCCAAATCTGCCGTTACATATACGTAGACCGGACGACTGGCATAACTGCAATATACGCTGACCAAAACTATTTGGAGGTTTAATGTCTTCAGATTTTCTATTACAAATATAACTATCATTTACATAGTCAATAAAAGAAATATTGTTAATCAGTTCTTTATCCAATGTATCATTAACTATATTGTCCGCTTTTAGACTTACTCGTCCATTCAAGTCGCCTATCACAGCCACAGTTCCTAATGTACTATAATGTTCAATATTTTCTTGCAGTATATCGAAAACATCTATATCATATTTACGGTAAAATACATTTTTATCAGGCGGCATATAAATAGCACAAATATACAAATCTAAACCATTTAAACATACATTTTTGTCAATTTTTAACCAGATCATACTATCTGCACAACAATTCAATAAAGTAGTATAGGGAGTTAACCATTTCTTATAAAAAATAACTACACCTCCTCCTTTACATTTTTCTCTATACACAAATTCTTTTTCGTAGCCTTTCATTTCAAATTCATCGGGACATTTAAGCCAGCATTCATTTAGACACAATATATCATATTTATTTACTAAATTCAAGAAATTTCTATCTGACAATTTCCGGATCAACCCTTTTGATATGTTCCAAGAGCAAATTTTCAAGGAACTACTATTTTTAGCACAATCATTCTCCGCTACCTCCTATTCCTTCCATATAGAAGACTGGACATGTTACCTATACATCCACCCCCCCCCCCCTAACTTTGGGTTTGTTTTTGTTCCATTTTATTCCTCTCCCAACTTTCAACACTATACCCACCCAAATTACGATTTTAAAGGCCAGGGAAAGAGTATAAATAGCAGCCAATGAACGAAATAGTGGTATTTTCAAATTTCTTTGCCACATTCATATCAGGGACATATTTTTTAGAATAACATTGTTCAAAGAGTGATTTTTAGAAAAAAAATTGTCACAGAACTTAGAACTGAACTATGTTATCTGTTGCACGAAAAATAAAAATTATTAACTAATTCTATTTTGTTATATTCCTAAAACAAATCATGAAGCAGAGGTACTTTTCATTTGAAATATACTTTGATTGATAGCTGGGCGGATATATACATTGTTTTTGTTTACACAGGAAGTAGATGTTGCCATGCATGCAGCCATGCTTCCATGCAAAATATCAACAAACACCTTACCTGTTGTGATAAATTCATTCCATTCCTATTTAATCCTCATATCCATTTTATATTTCTTTCATAATTCAAAGAACCAAATAAATATGCAGCTAATTTGCCCAAAAATGTAATTACAGTCATAATATTGAATTTTATCCAGTCACAATCATTTTCCCTCCAAAACTGTATTATATACAGAACAAAGGATTTCGATATAATTAATAAAAAATCCTGCAGGAGAATACAAAAAAACTATTCCCACATGTGTCCCATATATGGAAACCCACCAGGATTAGGAAACCAACAACGCACAAGTGTCACAACACATTTTGGCATAATGTCTCTCTTGTGCCAGTCAAATCTTTGGCTTTTGTGGTCCCTGGTCATGGCATCTGCTTTCATAAGCATATATCTATCATCATTCCAGGCACCACGATGGAGAAGCATAGTCCAAAATCTTTTGTAGTGTTCCTTTCTCAAACTTGAGTTTCTTTGATGGGCTACTTCTGACTGACCATGCCACCACATTTGTCTGTTTTGATCATCAGTAATGCATGGCCTACAAAAGCAATATCTGCATTCTTCTTTGGACGGGTCTTGCTGTATAACATATCCAGGCTGGTCATTGTCTTCATCATCTTCATCTTCATCATTATTGTCTGTTTGAGTACTCTGTTCTGTGGTCATCTGTAGATTTTGTGCATTCCCGCCATTTTCAATAGCAACAGCAGAGTCATCAAGAATTTTAATTTCCCAATCATTATGCCCAAACAAATGTTTTATAGTTTCTAATTGAAGATCACTTAATTCCATAGTAACTTTCTTATCACTCATTTTTAGGATTATTTAGAAAGCACACAAACAAAATATTTACACTGACTTCAAAGATAATCTGGTCTGGATTTTATCACCAGGTTATGTGTACAGAAAGTTGCTGACTCTGCAGGTGACCTCATAAATTTGTTCAATAGATGTAAACAAGTCCAGAGGCAATTAGGGGATTGCATGTCAATTCCAGAGGCAATTAGGGGATTACATGTAGTGATTCATTTAGCAAGAAATGAAATACTATTTTTTTACAACAAATCACAGAAATTTAAAAAAAAAATAATGATAGTTTATTGAAAAAGCCATGTAATGATCAAAGAAATTTTGCATAGATCACTTTTATTTATATAAAAATCAATTATCATGAACCCTTCAGACACATTTTTCTAAGTTGAAACTGAATATCATGAAACATAATCTCCTGATTATTTCATATCCAATTTCTGCTCATTTCTTCAGTTTCTTCAGTCATGGCTACTGAAAAACAAGATTCTTCACGAAAACGTCCACCCAATTTTAGAATAGAAATTCCTGGTGACGAAACTGTCAAAAGTAGAATTTTGGAAAAACTTCAAAAAGTAAAGGGTTATTTGACTTCAACTTTGAATAAGCCAGTTAACAATAGTTTAATTATAGAGGAACTTTTAGACTTTTGGATTAAACAACAACTTGGAAGTGACAATTTGAAAGAACTTCATCCTTTTCCATCCACCTATTCCCAAACAAGAAGCCAGGATGTAGACCAAGGACTGTTTGTTACTGCAGAAAAATATTTGGACACATATGGAGAACTCTTTGAGGCACATACCAGTATTTGTAATGGAAAGCTAAAAGTATTGAAAAGAACTATGAAAGGACATGTAGCATCTGTAAGACTGATGTGTACCAAGGAGAAATCACATTCCTATTTATGGTCGTCATCATCTTACCTTCCGAATGATGAGTTCTTGGTCAATCACAGGATTTGTCATGCATTTTATAGCAGTGGACTTTTGCCAGTACATTACACTAGATTTGTTAATGGGGCAGGAATTGGCTGCATCACTAAAGAGAGAAGATCAAAATTCTTTAGAAAATATAAAGAACATGCTGAAAATGAAAGTGTTCAATCAGTTGACAATGCCATAAATGATGAAATTTCTTCATATGACGACATCATGACAGATGCTAGGCACGGTTGGAGGAAAAATGCAAAAGATACTACAGTTGTAGCATTAGGAGAAAAAACTCACAAAGTGATGGACTGTGAACATATTACAAAGTCACAGGATAAAGTTGCCCAACGACATGAAAGACTTGGAACACAAATAATTTATGAAAATTTGGAGAATAAAAATGTGTCCATAAAAATTCATGCACATGATAGAAATTTGGCTGTAAATAAATTTGTGAGGGACACTCAATTTACTGTCAATCAGAATGACTTATGGCATGCTGTCAAGGCTGTAAAAAAAAACTGTCACCAAGATTTCCAAGGGTACCAAACGTTCAGAGGGTATAAGTTGGAGTGTACAGCTAGGAGATAAAGTTGAACCCATAGCAACACACATTAACTGGGCTGTCCGTAACTGTGAGCAAAATTCTCTTAAACTGAAGGAAAGTTTGGATAACATTGTTAACCATTATTGTGATAACCATGAAAATTGTCATCATTCATCAAGGTGCAGATTTGATTCAAACTATGAACCATCTAGGACTGTACTTACAAATTTAAAAGCCAGAAAAATGTTAGAGATTGCTATAAAAAGTTCAACTATTTATAAATATCCTCAAGATTACATTCTTGCTAAAGACACATTTTATGTTGAAAGTTTCAATAATGTTGTGAACATATTTCAAGACAAAAGAATTTGCTTTGGTGATGATCAATATAAATTGAGATCAAATTTGGCAGTATGCCATTGGAATGAGAATGTGGACAGAGGCTTTACATCAGTGTGGAAATCAAGGAATCCCAATGCACCAGCTTCACAGAAAGGAAAGAAAATTTACAAAAAACTAACATATAATTACAGGATAAACATTTGGAACCGCTACATTTCTAGTTTCTATTAAAAACAGAATAATTACACTAATGCATTGAATTTACAAGTGTTAACTATTATCATGCAAATATTTTTGATCATCATAATCTTGTTATTTGTTAGTTATTAGTTTTAGTCTGGATTATAAATTTCTACACAAAGGTAAATTCCACATGTGTTTGTTTTCTTTAACCATGCTGACTTCTATAAATAATTGATAAGATAGTTAGGCCCCTCCCATTTCCTTATTGGCTTAATTGCTCTCCAACCGGATTTCTATCTAGGTCAGTCCTGGCCTTTAAAGCAAGTCACTTTTTAAAGCATTTATAATCTTGTACTATTATATACTTTCTCCTCATGATCAGTATTTAATGCTGTTTTTTTTTTGGGGGGGGGGGGGGGTGGAAAGTTGCAATTAAAATCCAAATACTTCTCTTATAGCGTAATTTTATTGGTAAATAACTATACATATTTTTTCACCACCACGCGACGCATTGCGGAGTACATAAAATATCGCATGTCCATTCCTCTGTCTGTCTTTCGAAAATCAGTGCCTATCAACTATTTAGAAAAAAGGAGTTATGCCAATCGGAAAAATTAATTATATCGGAAATTGCATTGTATTTGCTGTCAATCAGTCATTTCTCTAACATATTTGTAAAAAGTTTTCAAAGAACAAAAAAATATTGTTGGTTATTGCCTTTTGTTGGATAAAATACGTGCAACGCGGAGGAAATTGAAACTTTGTTCTTTTATTTAAGTTGTATCATTGTTAATATTAGCGGCATACCATTATTTATTTCACATAAATACATTGAATAAATTATTCAGTTAGGAAATTTACTTCTTCATGTACCTAAATTTTCGGTATTAGTTTTTAAAAAAAATTGGTTTTCTGTGCTGAAATAAAATGTCAGAAAATCGGATCCAAATCAAAATTTGATCATGAATGAAGAATGATAATAAAAATGATAATTGACATGCATTATATTAGTAACACCTAAAGGGTCAGCCGTCTTGGGATTGCTCACTATACGATATTTTGTTGAAGATCTCACAGAAACTTCAAAACAGTAATGTGTTTAATTTCTTATAATTTTATTAGACTGTTTTCCAGTTAGAATCAAATGCACTAATATTAATGGTGTAGACGTTAGCATGCGAGAGAAACAGAAATTTGAGCATCGATTATACAAAATATCGTTCTTATTACGGAAAATTACACGCATAACGTCCCGCAGAAAGTGACGTTTTGCGGGATTTCGAACGCTTAACGTCGCGCCAAGAGTTAACTCCCTTGAAACTGTATCGGATTTGTTATTGGGTTCTAGCAAATTAGTTTGGATATAATGCCTCATTATACATCTTCTCTGTCTATATGACAGCATTTATCTGGTTACATATCTATTTCTGGTGGTAAGCGGATGGCCGTAACGTAAAGTTACGGTTAGCCGAAAATGGGAGACAACTCTGGAGGTTAGTTCTTTTCCGATTTTCATGCAGTAGGTTTATTTGAGCGAAATCGCGGGCATATACAGCTTGTGAACTGTTGTAGGATGATTTTTTGTAAAAGATATTATGTATGGAGAATTTCATAAATGGTATCAAAAGCCCTAAGGCTCCCTTTTTCCAAAGTCCGATATTTGTTTCCTTTCTATTAAATTCAATTAATTTCGTGTTTCTGGCCTCAGACAACAGTTATTGTTCTCCTTTGCTACAATGCGCGCATCTTTTGGTAAAAGTCAAATTAAAATCAAAAATTTACACCGCTTCAAACATGAAATAAATGTAACTGCTTATATATAGACCATTATTAGTCTAATAAAATATGCTTCTAGGACAATCAATCAGCCCTTTTTCTTTTGAGAACCTTATTAACATGCCAATGGTAGGATATTAATCTTGTATAAATGATTAAGACCGACTAAGGCTAAGTTGAGGGGTGGTCGGAGGGATCCTGATCCCGAAATCCCGGGCTTTAAAACACTAAATCCCGAGATGCAGAATTAAAAAAAAATTCATATCCCGAAATCCTGAAAATTGAAAAATATATTCCCGGATCCCGTAAGGATCAATTGTAATCTCCAAATCCCGAACTTAAAACACCCGATCCCGACGTCTGAAAAAGGCCCTGCCTCCCTCTAGTCTCTACCCTACATTCATTTTTGCCAAGTCACTACTTTCACTTTCAACAATAAGTTTTTATGCCCCATTTATGGGCATTATGTTTTCTAGTCTGTGCATCCGTGCGTTCGTTCGTTCGTTCGTCTGTCCGTCTGTCCCGCTTCAGGTTAAAGTTTTTGGTTGAGGTAGTTTTTGATGAAGTTGAAGTCCAATCAACTCGAAACTTAGTAAATATAGTGCCGATGTGGCATCCGTGTACTATGGACACATTCTTGTTTCAACATGTTTTACTTATTTTAATATATATATGCAACTGGTATGACCCCTTAAATAGTAAACATTTCAAAGAAAACAGTAGACAGAATACAGAGAGTCTCTCTATATAAAAGTAGTATAATCGTAGTTTACATGTAGATAAACGCGAAAAATAATTGTCATCTCTAAGGAGGTATAATAGTTGTGGTTCTTGCGATCTAAACACCATGATATGGAGAACACTCTGATTGGCTTATTTATTTTTCATTTTTGTTATCTATCTTACGATTGGTTGTACTTGTGCATATATATATATGCAACTGGTATGACCCCTTATAGTAAACATTTCAAAGAAAACAGCAGACAGAATATAGATAGTCTCTATATATTAAAGTAGTATCATCGTAGTTTACATGTAGATAAAGCCCCAGTCCCACTAGACCACGATCGCACCACGCTCTCCGCGATCTAAAATAAAGTTAGATCGTGGTGAGGTCGCGGTATGAAAATGTAAATTTTCGTTGCTTTCACGATGCTACTACGTCCTCTCTGCGCTTCTACAAAGATCCCACTACGATTATACCACGTTCTCACCGCGCTTATTCTGCGACCTCACTACGATTATCAAGATCTTTCTACGCTCTTCACGTTCTCACTACGACCATACCACGAGTTATCCGATTGCAACACGATCTTACTGCGATTATAACACGTTCTTACAACGATTATACTACGTTCATAGCGCGATCTTACTACGTTCTCAGCAATAACGTCAACATCGAGTTCCATATCAATACAGTCCATGACAAAGATGTATCAATATATATAGGAAGATGCGGTATGAGTGCCAATGAGACAACTCTCCATCCAAGTAACAATTTATAAAAGTAAACCATTATAGGCCAAGGTACGGTCTTCAACACGGAGCCTTGGCTCACATCAATCAGCACGCTATAAAGGACCCAAAATATTACAAGTGTTAAACCATGTAAACGGGAAAACCAACGGTCTAATCTATATAAAAACGAGAAGCATGGTTGAGCCGTTAGAGCAAATGGATAATTACATTCAAACAAACAAAATCTAGGGAGCTTTTTTATATATTTTATGTGAAAATGACAATGAGAATGATGGTCGTAGTTTGAACGTAGTCAGGTCGTAAGAAGAGCGTGATGAGGACGGCAAGGGCGTGCTAGAATCGTACTATGGTCGTGAACAGCGTGGTATAGTCGTAGTGGAAGCGTAGTTGGGTCGCAGTGAGAACGTGATGTTCGTAGTGAGGTCGTGATAACGTCGCTGTGCGATCGTAGCGCAGTCTCTCCGAATAGAAACACGCTTTCGCTACGCTCTCGCTACGATTGTACAGCGACCTTTGTGATCTTACTACGATCTTAGTGCGCTCTCACTACGCTTCTACTACGACCTGATTTCACCACGACCCCACCACGATTGTTTTGAACATGTTTAAAGTTGGCCACGCTATTTCGATTTGAGCGTCACTGATGAGTCTTATGTAGACGAAACGCGCGTCTGGCGTATTAAATTATAATCCTGGTACTTTTGATTTATAACTATCTTCACGATCTTGAAGACCTCACCACGACCGTGATACGACCTTACTGCGATCTACACGATCGCACTACGATCATCAAAATTTGCATTTTTTTCACAGATCGTAGTGCGATCGTGGCCTAGTGGGACTGGGGTATAAACGCGAAAAATAATTGTCCTCTTTAAGTAGGTATAATAGTTGTGGTACTTGCGATCTAAACACCATGATATAGAGAACGCTCTGATTGGCTTATTTAATTTTCATTTTTGTTATCTATCATACGATTGGTTGTACTTGTGCATGTTTCAAACCGGAAGTCTTATCTATGACTAAAATTCAATCTAATGACCGAATCAATATCCGGACTCCTTTTTTGTCGTTTTTTCTCCAAAAATAACTCAATCTGAATAATCATAAGAATGGATGACAAATGCGACTATGCATGTTACCTATAGAATACAGAGGCATGATGATTAATTTATCGTGGAAGGAAGAGAAGCGACACCCAAAATGAGGTCTTCTCGTTTAATAGTATAGATGTATAACATAAACCAAGAGGCAGATAGTTGTAAGCGGTTTAATTCAATAACAAAAAAAATAGTTTTCAAACGTGGAGAATTCATTTCAAAATAAAAAACACAGCTCTGGTTATGATCATTCTTAGTTAGGAATTAAAAAGCAAGAAATGTATCTAATCATTTTTAACAACAAATTGCCTCCGTTGAAATTATGCAAACATCCTAATATGAGGCAGGCATAACCTGTGAATGGGGACGAAGTTTGTATAAATTAGTTTTTATTTCAATTCAAACATGTTTAAATTAAAAGAAACGGAAATACCGTAAC
The DNA here is from genome assembly GCF_963676685.1 of Mytilus edulis. NCBI lineage: Eukaryota > Metazoa > Mollusca > Bivalvia > Mytilida > Mytilidae > Mytilus > Mytilus edulis. Next base: position 76,439,522 of record NC_092348.1, read on the forward strand.
GTTCCCGACTTTGGTTCTGTTGTTACGGATTTAGTTGTGACGTTGTGACGTTATTTTAGTTATGACGTCATGTTCAATGTAAACAAAGAAACGCTTTCATCAGGTAACGTTTATTTCATATCAAACAATTATTAAAAATGAAATTGGTATTGCGTTCCTTCCTATTTTATACTAGACCGATAAATATATATTAAATACTAAAAGTTTCATTCAAACGAGACCGGAAAAAGGAAGTACATTGTAGATTTCTGCGCCGGTCCGGGATTTCAAAAAGGCGACAAAAAAAGATTTGAACGATTTTGAGTTCATTAGTACAATGAAAAATTCGGGAAATTTTCCCGTATTTTTTTTTTTTATTGAATTTTCTACTGTTATTGAACGTTGTGTTTGCCTCGAACGTAGGAGGTTGTTGATATCTATTTTACACTGCCATCCGCTATACACACTGAATGAAAGAATTAGATAAAGTACATGTATGAAAAAGGGGCGAAAAATACCTGAGGAACCGTCAAACTCATAAATTGAAAATAAACTGACAACGCCGTGGCTAATAAAGAAAAAGACAAACAGACAAATAATAGTACACAAGACACAACATAGAAAACTAAAGACTAAGCAACACGAACCCCACCAAAAACTGGGGTGTGATCTCAGGTGCTCCGGAAGAGTATGCAGATCCTGCTCCACAAGTGGCATCCGTCGTGTTGCTCATGTTATTATGAACCTGGTAAATAGTCTGATTCGATAGATTACACTCGTTAGAAGCTTGAAGCTAGATAGGTAGATCGTTATGCTTCAACTCATCGTGCTGGTCTTGTAATGAAAGGCAACAGTAGTATACCGCTTTTAAAAGCTGAATACAATCATACAACATAAGTATATAGCATACACATACTCGAGTTACGAACATCTTCTAAAAGTTACGACCATCTTGTGTCGGTAACGATCAACATTAAAAATACTATGAGTTCACGTTACAACCAACACACATTTAATTTACGACCATCATTCTCGAATGACTATTTTACGAAAATTCGAAGGATTTTATGTATCAAATGTTATTTCATATCAACGCACACGACTTATGTGTATGATACAAGCGGTATGAACCTTTTACTGCACGAAAATCGGAACAGAAAAACTTATCTTTAGAGTTGTCTCCTATTTTCGGCTCACCGTTACTTAACGTTACTACCATCCACTTACCACCAGTGTCTATTGGTATCTTCACACAGTTTCAACATGTCACAGAACACAATTCATCTATCATGTATGTAGTGTCTGTATTATTCTTTCATTTTGATAATGTTATTATTCCTAACTTAACCAGAAAAAAATAATTGAAATAACAATTGAGTTTCTATTCTCATAATTTTCATATTCAGCCAACGCTGAGGTTGTGAGTTGGAATCCCGCACGGGATATTTTATTTTATGGTTTGGTCAAAGTCTGCATAACCGCATGTATAATTATTTGTATTTCGCTGAACATTTAATTTCGTATTTTACCTATATCCACGAATTCAACGAATATTGGTGTTGAACGAATAAAAATGAATCCACAATACTTTATCTTTGACTATATCCTAGTAAAAGTTTGCCAAGATCAGTAATGATCTTTCAAACGACTCGTTCAGAGTTTCCCGATTTGCTTGCGTAATTCCGATGACTATTATTTTGTAATGGTACGTCGATTATGGATAGAAACAGAACGTGTATAGATACTCTCTGTTCGGCGACCGCTCTATGTTTGTATGTAAACTGTTTATTTATCTAAGCGTCGTTAGATGTTGTTTCCATCTCCAAATGACAATGCAAATGTAGTTCTAAAACTTGAGTCCCCTCTCTACGTAAATTTAGTTATCCTGATAAATTCTCTGTAGCAAACGATATTTGTATTCCCTCATCAAAACATTTACGAGTATTTTAACAAACGTTGTATGACCATACAGGTGATACGACAGTTTTCAAAAATGCATGTGTGAGTACCTTAATAAGTTAGCTGACGATGGGTGTAAAATTGTTTCTTATACGTATGATTTACAAGATGCACAGATTTACATGTCTGATTTAACGTTGATGCATAAGTTGATTTGTACCATGCAAACTCATACCTTGCCTGTCATTTTATATTTTGCTGGATTCGTCTACTAGTGTCATTAGCATGGTTAATGCTTTTGTCAAATTGGCGTTCATTACCTAGACGTGTGTGATGTCTATATTTGCAATTATGGCATCAGAGTTTTTTTCATTTGTAGTTGTGCTTTGAGATATTCAAATATCTGTACATCTGTCAATAAAGAATGCAAATATATTGGACGTTTGACACCCTTGTGAAAGAAGGAAGTGTGATTTTAGGAAAGCAATGGTTGAGACTAAATGGATGTATTATAAAAAAGAAGATGTGGTATGATTGCCAATGAGACAACTATCCACTAGAGACCAAAATGACACAGAAATTAACAACTATAGGTTGAAAGAGTGATTTTTGTTTGAATGGTAGCATTGTTTCTATATAGAAAACAATTTAAATCAATGAAAGGACATGATGCAGGAGAAAATGCTTTGGGTCTTTCTAGATATTTCTTACATTTTGGCGACCGATACGAACGAACGTAAAAGGAGCATGTATTACATTCCCGTGATAACGCTATGAGTCTATGTTGAATCCTGTAAAACAGCATCATTTACACCCACGTCCGCTACATTGCGTATGTAAAACATGATTACACACATTTGCGAGTGAATAGCTCAAGCGTGCATTTTGCAAATTTTTATATCATTATATTTTTTAATTACATACTTGAAGTAAATTTAACACCCACATTCACAAGTCTTTGGCTTAGATTGACATTTAAACATTAGACCTATATATTTGGAGATCTAGAACAGACTATTGGACCACATTTTTGTATGTATGCTGAGTAGAGACACATCAGAAGCGCCCTACTCTTATATCCGCCCTTGAACTCTAGTTAAAGATGAACTAAGCATGGATTTTATTTCATTACTTCTTACAAATACATGTTTTTGGCAAACCACAAAAAAATACCTTTGGTAAGCCTTATATCTTACTCTGGTGCATGGACTTACAATAAGGCATCGAACGGGTATTACCCAATTGCAGGAATATCTGCATAACTTATAAAACTAACACATCATATAGTGTGGGTGTAAATATTAACCTTTTTTAGGGATTTGGATATTTCGAATTTAGAATGCATTTATTAAAATTTATTATTCTATTATTTTTTTTTGGGGGGAGGAGGGGGGAGAAAGGGAGTATTTCCAATATATTTGCCTCTGTTCTTTCTTAGGTTAACAATGCAATGATGTATTTCGGGGGGGGGGGGGGGGTTCTTATTTTCTTGTTGAATACAAAACTTACAAACACATTTTTTGGGGATCTTTTTTTTCTTCTGCTACAGCGTCTACGTTTAGAAAATTTTGTTGAGAAATTCAATTGCACCGCAATTCCTAAGTTGCACATAAATTCAAGTTTGACCTGTGTTGTTGCATGCAGTACAATAGTCTTATTTTGGAAAACGCGCCGTAAAAGTCTCGTGACAGGCTAGATTACGATTTCACAAAATTGTTCCATTTAAATAAAAGAATTCAAAAGACAAATAAAGAATCCCTCAAACGGGTATAAAGTATGATGCGTCCAGCGTACGTTCCTATTGTCAAATTCTAAGAAGGCTCTATTGATTATTTATATCGTATTCATATCCATTATGTGTACAACAACAAAATCAAAAGGATGATCAGTTAAGTGTTTGTCAGTGATATCGGGTATCATTAATGTATAAAATTCAAATAGTGCATGGTGGATTTAAATTTCAGACCTTCCAGCAGCAACATCCATTAAACAGATACCACAGGGTTCTGTTGATAAAAATGAACTGATAATATTGACCTGTGAAATACTGGGAGGTAATCCTCTAGCTATTATTGTTTGGCAGTGTGCTGGAACATCACCTGTTATTCCTACTATTGTACCAACGACTAACAAATCAGTTTCAAGTGTTCAGTTAAGAGCAACAAAAAGTAAAAATAACCAGGTCTGCACATGTACTGGTTCCAATTCTGCATGGACACAAAATGTTACATCAAATATAACCCTACAAATCAGATGTAAGTAGACTAATTCAAAACAAAATAATACTAAACACGATTGTGACCTGTGACTAGTAGCTTAAAAAATAGAAAGCGTACTGGCTAACAACAGATGAATACGAAAATTATCTTTATTATCAAATATATCTATATTATCTATATTTAAAGGTCAACAAGAATTATTAAAATCATTATCTTTGAGGTACAACGTCTAAAAAATCTGATTAATGAAGTATTTCACTATTTTGTTTAACTTTGTCTTAAACAAAATGTAAGACATATTTACAGGTTTTAAATGCCAATCTATGATCTGTAATACATTTCTGAATGAAAGTATTTATATATAGATGTAACTGATAATGGGGTAAACGCGAATTATGACAAACCATATTTTTAATCTGTATCGAGTGATTCACGCTATCCGATTTTTCATACGTTTATTCCACGAGTCATATTATGCATTACTTAGAAAGCTTAGAGCTTTGACTCTTAAAATAAATAAAACCGAACATCAAGTATTAAATTTGAAAATGTATCTGTCTAAGGCTGTTGTTCTGATGGGTTTTATTTTGAAAGCTTCAACCCTTATCATGATTCCTTTTGGGATCATTTGGGCGGAAAACGAAAATAAAGGCATCCAGATATTTTTCCTGTCATCGGATGGACTTTTAAGTCATCGCAAAGACCTCCGTTGAGGGGACTTTTTAAATTACACATAATTTTCATAGGTACATGTTCTTGGGGACAGGACAATAATTTTCGCGTTTTTCTGTAAACTATGAACATACATATACTTTAAATAAAGTGCATTTTCTATTTACTATAAATTCCATGTTTACTATCCACGGTGGTCACTGATATAAAATTTAGAGACTCTATATAATATATCAGTGAACGCCGTGGATAGTAAACATGGAATTTATAGTACTGATAGTAAATATCAAATACACTGCATTTATATATTTTATATAAATTAACAGAAGGAAAACAATTACGTATTTGGGGGTGGGGGCTTAAAATAATTGTCCTGTCCCCAAGTACCTATTACTTTTGATACCTTTTCTGAAATTCTTCAGTCATAAAATCTTTAACAAAAAATCACTCTACAACAGGTCACATACTTTAAACCACACACTAAATGCCCGCGATTTCGCGGGTGTGTTCTAGTAAACATTTAAATTAAGAAACTGATTATAACCATCTTTACAAGAAATCAAACCAAGTGCTCTTCAATCCTGAATTGCGCACCATTATCGAGCGCCTCAAAGACATCTTCCCTATTGAATCCAGGAAATAACACCAAAAACTAAAATGAAGCTGCGATTCAACTAATTTGCCGTTTCAGAATCTAATGCATTCTGGGTAATATTTTCAAAAGCGTACACCAAAACGTTGTGATTGGTTTAAAATGTTTTAAACAATTACAATTCAACCAATAACGTAACGTTGCTTCCATTTTTATGTACGAACATTGGAATTACCCATAGTTCTTTAGATTCTCAAAAGGCGAATTATCCAATAAAAGAATATCAACTGCCAAAAAAACTCGTATGTGTACCCGACTGATAACTGGCTTTAACATTTTAGATTTATATACTTTTTAATGTTGCCAAGCTTTTCAAATTTTATTGGTTTCTATTTAATAACAGCTTATTCTAGGACGAATAATAAACTATTATAGTTATTGTACAATAATTCTGCCCCTTCAACAACATCTGATTGCTTATGTTTTTAAAGATGCTCCAACTACCTCTCCGGTAGTTACGCAGATATCAAGCAAACCTGTGAGTGAAGGAAATAAGGTAACATTGAAATGTGAAATATCAGGAGGTAATCCATTACCTACTATTATTTGGAAGTGCAATGGTTTTACAAATACTATACCAACGGATATGCCACCAAATAATACAGTCGTTTATAGTATAGAGCGCATCGTTACCAAATTAGATGATGGAAAAGAATGTATTTGTACATGTAAGCATCCTCTTTGGACACCCGACAGGGAGGTTAAATATATTTTGAATGTGTTCTGTGAGTATAGTTTGAAATTATTATTCTATAGATTATGAAGCTGAATTTAAAAAAAAACCAAGATGTATGTGCATATATGTTTGTGTCAAGAAATAATCTCATATAAATAGAGATTAATAAAAAGGTGCATTCTCCCAAAACTATATACACTAAAACCGTCTTACGGTGTTTATATATCCGAAATTGTTTGCTATGCCCGTATCAGTTGTGACGTTTTGGATTTCAATGAGCGTAATATATGTAATATGTTTTCTCGAATTCTTAAAACCTATACTAAATTCTGCCAAACATACACAGACGTTGTTTGCAAGTTTGGTTGTACATATAGAACACTTATTTCAAACGAAATTGAACATCCTAAAGGATACAGAGATTTTTTAAACGATCCCGGAGAAATTTAAATACGATCCGGGTAAACTTATTACTCCTTTAAATAAACTTATTCTAAAAAGTTAACAGTTCATTTGAAAATAAATCTTTGAAAATTGTTTTATAGGTATGCACATTGATTTTGTTTTCAGTAAATTAAAACCATACTACATGTAACTATTATTGTTTTACACATAATATACTTTCAAGGTACTACAATCTGTCGATACCTATATTAAGCATTGCACAAGGTCATGTTTTTCTCTGACTGTTAATGCACTAAATTCAGTGGATGATGGATGTATTCTGATTGATTTTTAAGTCCTTGATACTTGATTTTGTTATTAAATGATATTGGCTTTGAATTAGCTATCAGTAAATTTGAGTAGTCTCACATCTGTACAGATAAAATTGAGAATAGAAATGGGGAATGTGTCAAAGAGACAACAACCCGACCATAGAAAAAAAAACAACAGCAGAAGGTCACCAACAGGTCTTCAATGTAGCGAGAAAATCCCGCACCCGGAGGCGTCCTTCAGCTGGCCCCTAAACAAATATATACTAGTTCAGTGATAATGAACGCCATACTAATTTCCAAATTGTACACAAGAAACTAAAATTAAAATAGTACAAGACTAACAAAGGCCAGAGGCTCCTGACTTGGGACAGGCGCAAAAATGCGGCGGGGTTAAACATGTTTGTGAAATCTCAACCCTCACCCTATATCTCTAACCAATGTAGAAAAGTAAACGCATATCAATACGCACATTAAAATTCAGTTCAAGAGAAGTCCGAGTCTGATGTCAGAAGATGTAACCAAAGAAAATAAACAAAATGACAATAATACATAAATAACAACAGACTACAAGCAGTTAACTGACATGCCAGCATCAGACTTCAATTAAACTGACTGAAAGATTATGATTTCATCATATGAAAATCAGGCACAATCCTTCCCGTTAGGGGTTTAGTATCATACCATGATCATAACATATATGAGAAGAACATAACCCGTCTCATGCCAACAACTGTTTTTAGAATAAATGTGTTTAGTTCCGACGCAAAGACCTTATCAGTGACTCAATATTAACGCCAAAATATGCAATCTTTAATGACTTGACAACAGTATCGTAATTATATCCCTTCTTAATAAGTCTATTCAAAGGTTTTGTAAGTTTCTGAGGTGAAGATGTAGCTTTTAAAACATTTGTATCACGTTAAATAATATATTTAATATTATATAGAACATTTGAATAAAATGTGTGTCAACGTTATTCCAATTAATAGTACTTGTCAGCTGTAACATTTTGGAATGATCGAGTACAATTGTCTATAGATACAAAGAAAATTGCGCCATCACGAGTTGGTTGGCCGTTATGGAATAACCGTTTCACAGATGATATCGGATATGTTCCATATGTATACAATATCCTTCCCTTTTCACGAATGTGACCTACCGAATTAGACTATTTACCGGATTTGTAAATACATAAGCAACACGAAGAGTGCCACATGTTGAGCAGAATCTGCTTACCCTGCCGGAGCACCTGAGATCACCCCAATTTGTTGGCGGCGTTCGTGTTGCTTAGTCTTTAGTTTTCTATGTTGTACTATTATTTGTCTGTTTGTCTTTTTATTTTTTAGCCATGGCGTTGTCAATTTATTTTCAATCGTCATGCCGGCTAACACATTGGAAACTGTACTTATTCGCCTAATTTAAGTCTAGATTTTTAGTATTCGTATTGTTATCATACAAAGTGATGCTGATTAAAATACTACAATAGGAAACAATGTGACAATGATTAAATTCAGTAGTGTCAACCCAATGTTTATGACCCGTGTATATAGCAAATCCTAAATTGACCGTTTGATGGTACGCCTGTCAGATGCGGAACGTACAGATAAGGTAATAGGTAACAGGTGAATATACAATTGGTATCGGTATTGGATTCGACCCGGAACTTGTTAATTATTGGCAATATTAATTATGTGGAAAACAAAAGGGTCTGGAATGGTGTAATTTTTTATCAACACCATTTTCCTATATTGTATATCATATAACCCCCAAGGGTAACTGGGGAATAGAAATATGGTCACTTGGTCTTCTCCCGACCGGCAGTAAAACGCTTGCCGAAGTGGGGCGTCCGTTTGGCTGTGCTGGATGTATCAAATTCGCAGTCACGTCCGATCAGAATGGGTACGTTAAATCCGATGCCTCGTGTTAAGAGAATACCACGCTCTTTGCACGTTAAGAACCCTTGCAACAACTCTTTGAGGGGTCCGTAGTTGGCCTGTTGCAAGGCAAAATTTCTGACCCTATCCAAACCCTCATTTTCCAGTGGCAGTCCAAATTTCCCCGACCATCATCCCAAATGGCCTCTATTATGACAAAACCTACCTATTGTATTTATTGTTAACTTGTTCTCGTCCTGAATATGCATGAAATTTTTGCCACTGGACGATAATCAACCAACAATCAATCAATCAATCAATCAATCAATCAATGTATATTATATATTTAGGTCTTTCCACTTTTCTGTGGAAAGACCTATTGTATTTGTTCTGATTATTAGGTCTTTCCACTTTTCTGTGGAAAGACCTATTCTATTTGTTCTGATTATTATTATTATTAGGTCTTTCCACTTTTCTGTGGAAAGACCTATCGTTTTTCTTCTGATTATTATTTTTTTCTTCCGCCTAATTTTGTTCTTGCGATAAATATGTGTTTCGCAATATGTCGCTTAGATATTTGGTATATGATATCAAACAGTTTATGTGCTTTTGAAATTTACCCTGCGTAACCGAATACTTTTCTTTGTAGGAGTTATCTCCCCAAACACTGTTTTCCTTGTGTCCAATACTCCTTCGCAACCATAAAAGATTACGACAAATTTATTTTACAAAATCGCTCATTATATCCTTCGCATGATTGGTCCTATTTTGACCGAAGCGATATGAACGCTCCATATGAGAGTTATTTCCCCTTATACATTTGTTATAAGTGATATGCATTTCTATATTGTAAACCATTAGTGATAGATACCTAGGATCTTTTGATTTGAGATCCTTTGTGCAAAAAAATGAAAATTAGGTCAAGGTCAAAGGTCAAGGTCATATTCTAATTTTTGAAATTGGCTTATTTCCACTCATTTCCAGAAACCGTATAAGATATCGTCAAATTATTTTTTCTAAATTGTTAGTTGCGACATGTGGTAACATGTAAATTTTGATTGCAAAGGTACGTTGAACGTAAAAGGGAGTTTTCTCCACTCTTGTATTTATAAATACGCGTATGGTGATATAACTCATTAACCAAATATAATTGAGACCGGTAGTGACCTTGTGTAAACCGGAAGTAGCTATTTTTTGTACTTTATTAATAGAAAAGTATATAGAACCAGATATTTTTGGAATCAGTGTCAATTAAATATTCAAATATTATCGAAAGTAACATTTTTCAAACCGGAAGTAAGAAATTATCTCCCGTATTTAAAAAATATTGTAGAGAAACCATATATTTTTGGAATCAGCGTACAATAAGCTATCATTTGACGATAAAAATATGGACGTCAAGTTGGTTACCTATTCCCTATTCCCTATTCGTTACCTATTCGTTACCTATTCCATATTCCCTATTCGTTACCTATTCCCTATTCCCTATTCGTTACCTATTCCCTATGCCCTATTCGTTACCTATTCGTTACCTATTCCCTATTCCCTATTCGTTACCTATTTGTTACCTATTCCCTATTCCCTATTCGTTACCTATTCGTTACTTATTCCCTATTCCCTATCGTTACCTATTCGTTACTTATTCGATTTTTAATATCCTTCCCCCTTTTTAATTAATTATTATTCTTCTTCTTCCTCTTCTTCCTCTTCTTCTTCCGCCACTTTAAAAATGAACTTGTCCGCAGCATTTCTCCAAAACTACTTGTCAGATTTACTTAGGGTTTCATAAAATGTTAGACTAATATGTCTAGGTGAGCCATCAATCGCTCATTTGTGCATTGGGGTCTATTAAGAGGTATTTTGGGGGGCAGAAAGAAGGGAGGGGTTTACTATAGAACCCTATGGGATTTTATTTTCTAAAATTTTCAAATGAATATAACTTGAAAACTGTAAGTGATAGATACATGCAGTCTTCAAAAATGATTAAAGGACAATAACACAAATCACTTGAAATATAGGGGAGTCCCTGGGGGGTCATCCCTACCCCCTTCAATTCAAGGATATGCTTTTAACTTGTAAACGGTCCAGATCCCCACCCCTAAACCATATATATTCTTGTATGGGACAATAAAACTAATCAAATGAAATTGAATAAAAGTTCCTGGTGGTCACCCCACCCCGTTCAATTTGAGAATGTACTATTATCTTGTAAACGGTCCAGATCCCCACCCCTAAACCATATATGTTCTTGAATAGGACGATAAAACAAATCAAATGAAATTAAATGGAAGTCCCCGGGGGTCATCCCCACCCCGTTCAATTTTAGAATGTGCTATTATCTTGTAAACGGTCCAGATCCCCACCCCTAAACCATATATATTCTTGTAGGGGACAATAAAACTAATCAAATGAAATAAAATGGAAGTTCCTGGGGGTCACCCCCACCCTGTTCAATTTGATAATGTACTATTATCTTGTAAATGGTCCAGATCCCCACCCCTAAACCATATATTTTCTTGTAGGGGACATTAAAAAAAAAATGAAATGAAATAAAATAAAAGGAAAGTCCCTAGGGGGTCACCCCACCCCCTCTTTTTTTAAACTTATAAACGGTGAACATCCCCACCCCTAAACTATATATATTCTTGTAAGGGACAATAAAACTAATCAAATGAAATTAAATGGAAGTTCCTGGGGGTCACCCCCACCCCGTTCAATTTGAGAATGTACTGTTATCTTGTAAATGGTCCAGATCCCCACCCCTAAACCATATTTTCTTGTAGGGGACAATAAAACAAATGAAATGAAATAAAAGGAAAGTCCTAGGGGGTCAGCCCACCCCCTCTTGTTTGAAAACTTGTAAACGGTCAACATCCCCACCCCTAAACTATATATATTCTTGTAAGAGACAATAAAACTAACCAAATGAAATTAAATGGAAGTTCCTTGGGGTCACTCCCACCCCGTTCAATTTGAGAATGTACTATTATCTTGTAAATGGTCCAGATCCCCACCCCTAAACCATATATGTTCTTGTAGGGGACAATAAAACAAATAAAATGAGATAAAAGGGAAGTCCTGAGGGGGTCATCCCACCCCTCTTGTTTGAAAACTTGTAAACGGTCAACATCCCCACCCCTAAACCATATATATTCTTGTAGGGGACAATAAAACAAATAAAATGAAATGTAGGTAAAGTCCCTGGGGGTCACCACCACCCCCTCCTGTTTGAATACTTGTAAATGGTTGAGATCCCCACCAGTAAGCCATATATATTCTTGTATGGGACAAAAAAAGCAAATCAAATGAACATGGGGCCATATGAATTGCGAGTTATGGGAGCTTTGTTTGGGAGACTTCGTAACAGCATCCTGTTACAATTACTTCTTGTTGTTTATACTCTTATATCTGGTACTAGTTCTAAATTTGTTGAGGTAAAATGATCTTTTTATGACCTATTTATATGTGTTTGTGCTCAACCGATCCTTTTACTTTATGTTCGATACTCATTTGTTCCTTATTTGATATTTATACGTTCTACCTTTTAACTGCTTTATGTCCGTATGTTTGAAGATGGATCTTGGTTCGAAGGGATGAAATCACCGTGTTAGCGCTTGCATAAAAAAAAAGATGTGGTATAATTGACAATGAGACAACAACCCACAATAGACCAAAATGACACAGAAACTATCAACTATAGGTCAATGTACGGCCTTCAACAATGAGCATAGCCCAAACCGTGTAGTCACCTATAAAAAGCCGAGATATGACAATTTCAAACAATTCAAACAACAAAACTAACGGCCGTATTTCATATACAAAAAAATAACGGAAAACAAATATGTAACACAAAAACAAACGATAACTACTTAATTTCAGGCTCTTGTCTAGGGAGAGGCACATACTAACATAATGTGGTGGGGTTAAACATGTTAGCAGGATGTACATCGTTTCGGAGCATGCTATTACCTTGTTTAATTCGTTCCATCACTCGCTTATAATTCGCTTATAATACGTGTATCATACGTTGCATCTTTTAAAACATGATTTTCAATTGTTTTGTTGTCCCTGGTGGTAGATTTGGGTTCTTAGGGGTGATATAACTCTATAAGCGCATATGTACCCGTTCCAGCGCTCGGATAATACCCTGTTACTTATTCGTTCCTTATTCGCTTTTAATGCGCGGGGTAAGTATACGTTGCACCTTTAAATAAATCGTTTTTTAATTGTGTTCATGTCTCTGGTGGTAACAATGTGTTCTTAGAGAAGTAATGACCCTATTAGAGCGCATGTACCCGTTCCAGCGCTCGGTTAATACCCTGTTACCTATTCGTTACCTATTCATTTATAATACGTTTGTTGTACGTTGCACCTTTTAGAAAAGGATTTTCACTTGTGTTCATGTCTCTGGTGGTAACAATGTGTAATTAGAGACGAAATGACCCTATTATCATGCATGTACCCGTTCCAGCGCTCGGATAATACCCTGTTACTTATTCGTTCCTTATTCGCTTTTAATGCGCGGGGTAAGTATACGTTGCACCTTGATATAAATCGTTTTTTAATTGTGTTCATGTCTCTGGTGAACCTATTCACTTATAATACGTTTGTTGTACGTTGCACCTTTTAGAAAAAGGATTTTCACTTGTGTTCATGTCTCTGGTGGTAACAATGTGTTCTTAGAGAAGAAATGACCCTATTAGAGCGCATGTACCCGTTCCAGCGCTCGGTTAATACCCTGTTACCTATTCGTTACCTATTCGTTACCTATTCACTTATAATACGTTTGTTGTACGTTGCACCTTTTAGAAAAGGATTTTTACTTGTGTTCATGTTTCTGGTGGTAACAGTGTGTAATTAGAGATGAAATGACCCTATTAGCATGCATGTACCCGTTCCAGCGCTCGGTTAATAGCCTGTTACCTATTCGTTACCTATTCGTTACCTATTCACTTATAATACGTTTCTTGTACGTTGCACCTTTTAGAAAAGGATTTTCACTTGTGTTCATGTCTCTGGTGGTAACAATGTGTAATTAGAGATGATATGACCCTATTAGCACGCATGTACCCGTTCCACTGCTCGGTCATTACCCTGTTACCTATTCGTTACCTATTCGTTACCTATTCACTTATAATACGTTTGTTGTACGTTGCACCTTTTAGAAAAGGATTTTCAATTGTGTTCATGTCTCTGGTGGTAACAATGTGTTCTTAGACATGAAATGACCCTATAAGCGCGCATGTACCCGTTCCAGCGCTCGGTTAATACCCTGTTACCTATTCGTTACCTATTCGTTACCTATTCGTTACCTATTCGTTACCTATTCACTTATAATACATTTGTTGTACGTTGCACCTTTTTGAAAAGGATTTCCACTTGTGTTCATGTCTCTGGAGGTAACAATGTGTAATTAGAGATGAAATGACACTATTAGCGTGCATGTATCCGTTCCAGCGCTCGGTTAATACCCTGTTACCTATTCTTTACCTATTCGTTACCTATTCACTTATAATACGTTTGATGTACGTTGCACCTTTTAGAAAAGGATTTTCAATTGTGTCCATGTCTCTGGTGGTAACAATGTGTTCTTAGAGACGAAATGATCCTATTAGCACGCGTGTACCCGTTCCACCGCTCGGTTAATACCCTGTTACCTATTCATTACCTATTCGTTACCTATTCACTTATAATACGTTTGTTGTACGTTGCACCTTTTAGAAAAGGATTTTCAATTGTGTTCATGTCTCTGGTGGTAACAATGTGTTCTTAGAGATGAAATGACCCTATTAGCGCGAATGTACCCGTTCCAGCGCTCGGTTAATACCCTGTTACCTATTCGTTACCTATTCGTTACCTATTCACTTATAATACATTTGTTGTACGTTGCACCTTTTAGAAAAGGATTCCCACTTGTGTTCATGTCTCTGGAGGTAACAATGTGTAATTAGAGATGAAATGAACCTATTAGCGTGCATGTACCCGTTCCAGCGCTCGGATAATAGCCTGTTACTTATTCGTTCCTTATTCGCTTTTAATGCGCGGGGTAAGTATACGCTGCACCTTGAAATAAATCGTTTTTTCATTGTGTTCATGTCTCTGGTGGTAACAATGTGTTCTTAGAGACGAAATGACCCTATTAGAGTGCATGTACCCGTTCCAGCGCTCGGTTAATACCCTGTTACCTATTCGTTACCTATTCGTTACTTATTCGCTTTAAATACGTTTGTTGTACGTTGCACCTTTTAGAAAAGGATTTTCACTTGTGTTCATGTCTCTGGTGGTAACAATGTGTTCTTAGAGAAGAAATGACCCTATTAGCATGCATGTACCCGTTCCAGCGCTCGGTTAATACCCTGTTACCTATTCGTTACCTATTCAGTTATAATACGTTTGTTGTACGTTGCACCTTTTAGAAAAGGATTTTCACTTGTGTTCGTGTCTCTGGTGGTAACAATGTGTAATTAGAGATGAAATTACCCTATTAGCGTGCATGTACCCGTTCCAGCGCTCGGTTATTACCGTGTTACCTATTCGTTACCTATTCACTTATAATACGTTTGTTGTACGTTGCACCTTTTAGAAAAGGATTTTGAATTGTGTCCATGTCTCTGGTGGTAACAATGTGTTCTTAGAGATGAAATGACACTATTAGCGCGCATGTACCCGTTCCAGCGCTCGTTTAATACCCTGTTACCTATTCGTTACCTGTTCGTTACCTATTCACTTAGAATACGTTTGTTGTACGTTGCACCTTTTAGAAAAGGATTTTCATTTGTGTTCATGTCTCTGGTGGTAACAATGTGTTCTTAGATATGAAATGACCCTATTAGCGCATATGTACCCGTTCCAGCGCTCGGTTAATACCCTGTTACCTATTCGTTACATATTCGTTACTTATTCGCTTTATATACGTTTGTTGTACGTTGCACTTTTTAGAAAAGGATTTTTACTTGTGTTCATGTCTCTGGTGGTAACAATGTGTAATTAGAGATGAAATGACCCTATTAGCGTGCATGCACCCGTTCCAGCGCTCGGTTATTACCCTGTTATCTATTCGTTACCTATTCACTTATAATACGTTTGTTGTACGTTGCACCTTTTAGAAAAGGATTTTGAATTGTGTCCATGTCTCTGGTGGTAACAATGTGTTCTTAGAGATGAAATGACACTATTAGCGCGCATGTACCCGTTCCAGCGCTCGGTTAATACCCTGTTACCTATTCGTTACCTATTCGTTACCTATTCACTTAGAATACGTTTGTTGTACGTTGCACCTTTTAGAAAAGGATTTCCACTTGTTTTCATGTCTCTGGAGGTAACAATGTGAAATTAGAGGCGGCACTCGCACCCGAAAAGTGGAAAGGGGTAAATATAAGTTGCAAAACTTGTTTCCCAATCCACTATAAATCAATATATTTAAATTAAAAAATAAAACGTGTGTTATGCGTTGCTCTTTAAAAGAACACATTATTACCACCAGAGACATGAAAACAATTGAATATCCTTTTCTGAAAGGTGCAACGTACAACAAACGTATTATAAATGAATAGGTAACGAATAAGTAACAGGGTATTAACCAAGCGGTGGAACGGGTACATGCACGCTAATAGAGTCATTTCATCTCTAAAAAGACATTGTTACCACCAGAGACATGGACTTAATTGAAAATCCTTTTCTAAAAGGTGCAACGTACAACAAACGTATTAAAAGCGAATAAATAACGAATAGGTAACGAATAGGTAACAGGGTATTAACCGAGCGGTGGAACGGGAACATGCGCGCTAATAGTGTCATTTCATCTTTAAGAACACATTGTTACCACCAGAGACATGAACACAATTGAAAATCCTTTTCTAAAAGGTGCAACGTACAACAAACGTATTATAAGTGAATAGGTAACGAATAGGTAACGAATAGGTAACAGGGTATTAACCGAGCGCTGGAACGGGTACATGCACGCTAATAGGGTCATTTCATCTCTAATTACACATTGTTACCACCAGAGACATGAACACAAGTAAAAATACATTTTTAAAAAGTGCAACGTACAACAAACGTATATAAAGCGAATAAGTAACGAATAGGTAACGAATAGGAAACAGGGTATTAACCGATCGCTGGAACGGGTACATGCGCTCTAATAGGGTCATTTCTTCTCTAAGAACACATTGTTACCACCAGAGACATGAACACAAGTGAAAATCCCTTTCTAAAAGGTGCAACGTACAACAAACGTATTTAAAGCGAATAAGTAACGAATAGGTAACAGGGTAATAACCGAGCACTGGAACGGGTACATGCACTCTAATAGGGTCATTTCGTCTCTAAGAACACATTGTTACCACCAGAGACATGAACACAATCAAAAAACGATTTATTTCAAGGTGCAGCGTATACTTACCCCGCGCATTAAAAGCGAATAAGGAACGAATAAGTAACAGGGTATTATCCGAGCGCTGGAACGGGTACATACACGCTAATATGGTAATTTCATCTCTAAGAACACATTGTTACCACCAGAGACATGAACACAATTGAAAATCCTTTTCTAAAAGGTGCAACGTACAACAAACGTATTATAAGTGAATAGGTAACGATTAGGTAACGAATAGGTAACAGGGTATTAACCGAGCGGTGGAACGGGTACATGCGTGCTAATAGGGTCATTTCGTCTCTAAGAACACATTGTTACCACCAGAGACATGGACACAATTGAAAATCCTTTTCTAAAAGGTGCAACGTACATCAAACGTATTATAAGTGAATAGGTAACGAATAGGTAACGAATAGGTATCAGGGTATTAACCGAGCGCTGGAACGGGTACATGCACGCTAATAGGGTCATTTCATCTCTAATTACACATTGTTACCACCAGAGACATGAACACAAGTAAAAATCCTTTTCTAAAAAGTGCAACGTACAACAAACGTATATAAAGCGAATAAGTAACGAATAGGTAACAGGGTATTAACCGAGCGCTGTAATGGGTACATATGCGCTAATAGGGTCATTTCATCTCTAAGAACACATTGTTACCACCAGAGACATGGACACAATTGAAAATCCTTTTCTAAAAGGTGCAACGTACAATAAACGTATTCTAAGTGAATCGGTAACTAATAGGTTACGAATAGGTAACAGGGTATTAACCGAGCGATGGAACGGGTACATGCGCGCTTATAGTGTCATTTCATCTCTAAGAACACATTGTTACCACCAGAGACATGGACACAATTCAGAATCCTTTTCTAAAAGGTGCAACGTACAACAAACGTATTATAAGTGAATAGGTAACGAATAGGTAACAGGGTAATAACCGAGCGCTGGAACGGGTGCATGCACGCTAATAGGGTCATTTCATCTCTAATTACACATTGTTACCACCAGAGACATGAACACAAGTAAAAATACTTTTCTAAAAAGTGCAACGTACAACAAACGTATATAAAGCGAATAAGTAACGAATAGGTAACGAATAGGTAACGAATAGGTAACAGGGTATTAACCGAGTGCTGGAACGGGTACATATGCGCTAATAGGGTCATTTCATATCTAAGAACACATTGTTACCACCAGAGACATGAACACAATTGAAAATCCTTTTCTAAAAGGTGCAACGTACAACAAACGTATTCTAAGTGAATAGGTAACGAAAAGGTAACGAATAGGTAAAAGGGTATTAACCGAGCGCTGGAACGGGTACATGCGCGCTAATAGTGTCATTTCATCTCTAAGAACACATTGTTACCACCAGAGACATGGACACAATTCAAAATCCTTTTCTAAAAGTTGCAACGTACAACAAACGTATTATAAGTGAATAGGTAACGAATAGGTAACACGGTAATAACCGAGCGCTGGAACGGGTACATGCACGCTAATAGGGTAATTTCATCTCTAATTACACATTGTTACCACCAGAGACATGAACACAAGTGAAAATCCTTTTCTAAAAGGTGCAACGTACAACAAACGTATTATAAGTGAATAGGTAACGAATAGGTAACGAATAGGTAACAGGCTATTAACCGAGCGCTGGAACGAGTACATGCATGCTAATAGGGTCATTTTATCTCTAATTACACACTGTTACCACCAGAGACATGAACACAAGTGAAAATCCTTTTCTAAAAGGTGCAACGTACAACAAACGTATTATAAGTGAATAGGTAACGAATAGGTAACGAATAGGTAACAGGGTATTAACCGAGCGCTGGAACGGGTACATGCACGCTAATAGGGTCATTTCATCTCTAATTACAAATTGTTACCACCAGAGACATGAACACAAGTAAAAATCCTTTTGTAAAAAGTGCAACGTACAACAAACGTATATAAAGCGAATAAGTAACGAATAGGTAACGAATAGGTAACAGGGTATTAACCGAGCGCTGGAACGGGTACATGCGCTCTAATAGGGTCATTTCTTCTCTAAGAACACATTGTTACCACCAGAGACATGAACACAATGAAAAAACGATTTATTTCAAGGTGCAGCGTATACTTACCCCGCGCATTAAAAGCGAATAAGGAACGAATAAGTAACAGGGTATTATCCGAGCGTTGGAACGGGTACATGCACGCTAATAGGTTCATTTCATCTCTAATTACACATTGTTACCTCCAGAGACATGAACACAAGTGGAAATCCTTTTCTGAAAGGTGCAACGTACAACAAATGTATTATAAGTGAATAGGTAACGAATAGGTAACGAATAGGTAACGAATAGGTAACGAATAGGTAACGAATAGGTAACAGGGTATTAACCGAGCGCTGGAACGGGTACATGCGCGCTAATAGGGTCATTTCATCTCTAAGAACACATTGTTACCACCAGAGACATGAACACAACTGAAAATCCTTTTCTAAAAGGTGCAACGTACAACAAACGTATTATAAGTGAATAGGTAACGAATAGGTAACGAATATGTAGAAGGGTATTAACCGAGCGGTGGAACGGGTACATGCGTGCTAATAGGGTCATTTCGTCTCTAAGAACACATTGTTACCACCAGAGACATGGACACAGTTGAAAATCCTTTTCTAAAAGGTGCAACGTACATCAAACGTATTATAAGTGAATAGGTAACGAATAGGTAACGAATAGGTAACAGGGTATTAACCGAGCGCTGGAACGGGTACATGCACGCTAATAGTGTCATTTCATCTCTAATTACACATTGTTACCACCAGAGACATGAACACAAGTAAAAATCCTTTTCTTAAAAGTGCAACGTACAACAAACGTATATCAAGCGAATAAGTAACGAATAGGTAACGAATAGGTAACAGGGTATTAACCGAGCGCTAGAACGGGTACATGCGCGCTAATAGTGTCATTTCATCTCTAAGAACACATTGTTACCACCAGAGACATGGACACAATTCAAAATCCTTTTCTAAAAGTTGCAACGTACAACAAACGTATTATAAGTGAATAGGTAACGAATAGGTAACACGGTAATAACCGAGCGCTGGAACGGGTACATGCACGCTAATAGGGTAATTTCATCTCTAATTACACATTGTTACCACCAGAGACATGAACACAAGTGAAAATCCTTTTCTAAAAGGTGCAACGTACAACAAACGTATTATAAGTGAATAGGTAACGAATAGGTAACGAATAGGTAACAGGCTATTAACCGAGCGCTGGAACGAGTACATGCATGCTAATAGGGTCATTTTATCTCTAATTACACACTGTTACCACCAGAGACATGAACACAAGTGAAAATCCTTTTCTAAAAGGTGCAACGTACAACAAACGTATTATAAGTGAATAGGTAACGAATAGGTAACGAATAGGTAACAGGGTATTAACCGAGCGCTGGAACGGGTACATGCACGCTAATAGGGTCATTTCATCTCTAATTACAAATTGTTACCACCAGAGACATGAACACAAGTAAAAATCCTTTTGTAAAAAGTGCAACGTACAACAAACGTATATAAAGCGAATAAGTAACGAATAGGTAACGAATAGGTAACAGGGTATTAACCGAGCGCTGGAACGGGTACATGCGCTCTAATAGGGTCATTTCTTCTCTAAGAACACATTGTTACCACCAGAGACATGAACACAATGAAAAAACGATTTATTTCAAGGTGCAGCGTATACTTACCCCGCGCATTAAAAGCGAATAAGGAACGAATAAGTAACAGGGTATTATCCGAGCGTTGGAACGGGTACATGCACGCTAATAGGTTCATTTCATCTCTAATTACACATTGTTACCTCCAGAGACATGAACACAAGTGGAAATCCTTTTCTGAAAGGTGCAACGTACAACAAATGTATTATAAGTGAATAGGTAACGAATAGGTAACGAATAGGTAACGAATAGGTAACGAATAGGTAACGAATAGGTAACAGGGTATTAACCGAGCGCTGGAACGGGTACATGCGCGCTAATAGGGTCATTTCATCTCTAAGAACACATTGTTACCACCAGAGACATGAACACAACTGAAAATCCTTTTCTAAAAGGTGCAACGTACAACAAACGTATTATAAGTGAATAGGTAACGAATAGGTAACGAATATGTAGAAGGGTATTAACCGAGCGGTGGAACGGGTACATGCGTGCTAATAGGGTCATTTCGTCTCTAAGAACACATTGTTACCACCAGAGACATGGACACAGTTGAAAATCCTTTTCTAAAAGGTGCAACGTACATCAAACGTATTATAAGTGAATAGGTAACGAATAGGTAACGAATAGGTAACAGGGTATTAACCGAGCGCTGGAACGGGTACATGCACGCTAATAGTGTCATTTCATCTCTAATTACACATTGTTACCACCAGAGACATGAACACAAGTAAAAATCCTTTTCTTAAAAGTGCAACGTACAACAAACGTATATCAAGCGAATAAGTAACGAATAGGTAACGAATAGGTAACAGGGTATTAACCGAGCGCTGGAACGGGTACATGCGCGCTAATAGTGTCATTTCATCTCTAAGAACACATTGTTACCACCAGAGACATGGACACAATTCAAAATCCTTTTCTAAAAGGTGCAACGTACAACAAACGTATTATAAGTGAATAGGTAACGAATAGGTAACAGGGTAATAATCGAGCGGTGGAACGGGTACATGCACGCTAATAGGGTCATTTAATCTCTAATTACACATTGTTACCACCAGAGACATGAACACAAGTGAAAATCCTTTTCTAAAAGGTGCAACGTACAACAAACTTATTGTAAGTGAATAGGTAACGAATAGGTAACTAATAGGTAACAGGGTATTAACCGAGCGCTGGAGCGGGTACATGCATGCTAATAGGGTCATTTCATCTCTAATTACACACTGTTACCACCAGAGACATGGACACAATTGAAAATCCTTTTCTAAAAGGTGCAACGTACAACAAACGTATTATAAGTGAATAGGTAACGAATAGGTAACGAATAGGTAACAGGGTATTAACCGAGCGCTGGAACGGGTACATGCATGCTAATAGGGTCATTTCTTCTCTAAGAACACATTGTTACCACCAGAGACATGAACACAATTAAAAATCCTTTTCTAAAAGGTGCAACGTACAACAAACGTATTATAAATGAATAGGTAACGAATAGGTAACAGGGTATTAACCGAGCGCTGGAACGGGTAAGAACACATTGTTACCACCAGAGACATGAACACAATTAAAAAACGATTTATTTCAAGGTGCAACGTATACTTACCCCGCGCATTAAAAGCGAATAAGGAACGAATAAGTAACAGGGTATTATCCGAGCGCTGGAACGGGTACATATGCGCTTATAGAGTTATATCACCCCTAAGAACCCAAATCTACCACCAGAGACAAAAAAAAAAACAATTGAAAATCATGTTTTAAAAGGTGCAACGTATGATACACGTATTATAAGCGAATTATAAGCGAGTGATGGAACGAATTAAACAAGGTAATAGCATGCTCCGAAACGATGTACATCCTGCTAACATGTTTAACCCCACCACATTATGTTAGTATGTGCCTCTCCCTAGACAAGAGCCTGAAATTAAGTAGTTTTCCTTTTTTTTTGTGTTACATATTTGTTTTCCGTTATTTTTTTGTATATGAAATACGGCCGTTAGTTTTGTTGTTTGAATTGTTTGAAATTGTCATATCTCGGCCTTTTATAGGTCACTACACGGTTTGGGCTATGCTCATTGTTGAAGGCCGTACATTGACCTATAGTTGATAGTTTCTGTGTCATTTTGGTCTATTGTGGGTTGTTGTCTCATTGGCAATTATACCACATCTTTTTTTTATGCAAGCGCTAACACGGTGATTTCATCCCTTCCAACCAAGATCCATCTTCAAACATACGGACATAAAGCAGTTAAAAGGTAGAACGTATAAAAATCAAATAAGGAACAAATGAGTATCGAACATAAAGTAAAAGGATCGGTTGAGCACACACACATATTAATAGGTCATAAAAAGATCATTTTACCTCAACAAATTTAGAACTAGTACCAGATATAAGAGTATAAACAACAAGAAGTAATTGTAACAGGATGCTGTTACGAAGTCTCCCAAACAAAGCTCCCATAACTCGCAATTCATATGGTCCCATGTTCATTTGATTTTATTTTTTTGTCCCATACAAGAATATATATGGCTTACTGGTGGGGATCTCAACCATTTACAAGTATTCAAACAGGAGGGGGTGGTGGTGACCCCCAGGGACTTTACCTACATTTCATTTTATTTGTTTTATTGTCCCCTACAAGAATATATATGGTTTAGGGGTGGGGATGTTGACCGTTTACAAGTTTTCAAACAAGAGGGGGTGGGATGACCCCCTCAGGACTTCCCTTTTATCTCATTTTATTTGTTTTATTGTCCCCTACAAGAACATATATGGTTTAGGGGTGGGGATCTGGACCATTTACAAGATAATAGTACATTCTCAAATTGAACGGGGTGGGGGTGACCCCAAGGAACTTTCATCTAATTTCATTTGGTTAGTTTTATTGTCTCTTACAAGAATATATATAGTTTAGGGGTGGGGATGTTGACCGTTTACAAGTTTTCAAACAAGAGGGGGTGGGCTGACCCCCTAGGACTTTCCTTTTATTTCATTTCATTTGTTTTATTGTCCCCTACAAGAAAATAGGGTTTAGGGGTGGGGATCTGGACCATTTACAAGATAATAGTACATTCTCAAATTGAATGGGGTGGGGTGACCCCAAGGAACTTCCATCTAATTTCATTTGGTTAGTTTTATTGTCTCTTACAAGAATATATATAGTTTAGGGGTGGGGATGTTGACCGTTTACAAGTTTTCAAACAAGAGGGGGTGGGCTGACCCCCTAGGACTTTCCTTTTATTTCATTTCATTTGTTTTATTGTCCCCTACAAGAAAATATGGTTTAGGGGTGGGGATCTGGACCATTTACAAGATAATAGTACATTCTCAAATTGAATGGGGTGGGGGTGACCCCCAGGAACTTCCATTTAATTTCATTTGATTAGTTTTATTGTCCCTTACAAGAATATATATAGTTTAGGGGTGGGGATGTTGACCGTTTATAAGTTTTCAAAAAAGAGGGGGTGGGGTGACCCCCTAGGGACTTTCCTTTTATTTCATTTCATTTTTTTTTATTGTCCCCTACAAGAAAATATATGGTTTAGGGGTGGGGATCTGGACCATTACAAGATAATAGTACATTATCAAATTGAACAGGGTGGGGGTGACCCCCAGGAACTTCCATTCAATTTCATTTGATTAGTTTTATTGTCCCCTACAAGAATATATATGGTTTAGGGGTGGGGATCTGGACCGTTTACAAGATAATAGCACATTCTAAAATTGAATGGGGTGGGGATGACCCCCGGGGACTTCCATTTAATTTCATTTGATTTGTTTTATCGTCCTATTCAAGAACATATATGGTTTAGGGGTGGGGATCTGGACCGTTTACAAGATAATAGTACATTCTCAAATTGAACGGGGTGGGGTGACCCCCAGGAACTTTTATTTAATTTCATTTGATTAGTTTTATTGTCCCATACAAGAATATATATGGTTTAAGGGTGGGGATCTGGACCGTTTACAAGTTAAAAGCATATTCTCGAATGGAAGGGGGTAGGGATGACTCCCCAGGGACTCCCCTATATTTCATGTGATTTGTGTTATTGTCCTTTAATCATTTCTGAAGACTGCATGTATCTATCACTTACAGTTTTCAAGTTATATTCATTTGAAAATTTTAGAAAATGAAATCCCATAGGGTTCTATAGTAAACCCTCCCTTCTTTCTGCCCCCCAAAATACCCCTTAATAGACCCCAATGCACAAATGAGCGATTGATGGCTCACCTAGACATATTAGTCTAACATTTTATGAAACCCTAAGTAAATCTGACAAGTAGTTTTCGAGAAATGCTGCGAATAAGTTCATTTTTAAAGTGGCGGAAGAAGAAGAGGAAGAAGAGGAAGAAGAGGAAGAAGAAGAATAATAATTAATTAAAAAGGGGGAAGGATATTAAAAATCGAATAAGTAACGAATAGGTAACGAATAGGTAACGAATAGGTAACGAATAGGTAACGAATACGTAACAGGGTATTAATCGAGCGCTGGAACGGGTACATGCGCGCTAATAGGGTCATTTCATCTCTAAGAACACATTGTTACCACCAGAGACATGAACACAACTGAAAATCCTTTTCTAAAAGGTGCAACGTACAACAAACGTATTATAAGTGAATAGGTAACGAATAGGTAACGAATAGGTAACAGGGTATTAACCGAGCGGTGAAACGGGTACATGCGTGCTAATAGGGTCATTTCGTCTCTAAGAACACATTGTTACCACCAGAGACATGGACACAGTTGAAAATCCTTTTCTAAAAGGTGCAACGTACATCAAACGTATTATAAGTGAATAGGTAACGAATAGGTAACGAATAGGTAACAGGGTATTAACCGAGCGCTGGAACGGGTACATGCACGCTAATAGTGTCATTTCATCTCTAATTACACATTGTTACCAAGAGAGACATGAACACAAGTAAAAATCCTTTTCTTAAAAGTGCAACGTACAACAAACGTATATCAAGCGCATAAGTAACGAATAGGTAACGAATAGGTAACAGGGTATTAACCGAGCGCTGGAATGGGTACATATGCGCTAATAGGGTCATTTCATCTCTAAGAACACATTGTTACCACCAGAGACATGGACACAATTGAAAATCCTTTTCTAAAAGGTGCAACGTACAACAAACGTATTCTAAGTGAATAGGTAACGAATAGGTAACGAATAGGTAACAGGGTATTAACCGAGCGCTGGAACGGGTACATACGCGCTAATAGTGTCATTTCATCTCTAAGAACACATTGTTACCACAAGAGACATGGACACAATTCAAAATCCGTTTCTAAAAGGTGCAACGTACAACAAACGTATTATAAGTGAATAGGTAACGAATAGGTAACAGGGTAATAATCGAGCGGTGGAACGGGTACATGCACGCTAATAGGGTCATTTCATCTCTAATTACACATTGTTACCACCAGAGACATGAACACAAGTGAAAATCCTTTTCTAAAAGGTGCAACGTACAACAAACGTATTATAAGTGAATAGGTAACTAATAGGTAACAGGGTATTAACCGAGCGCTTGAGCGGGTACATGCATGCTAATAGGGTCATTTCATCTCTAATTACACACTGTTACCACCAGAGACATGAACACAAGTGAAAATCCTTTTCTAAAAGGTGCAATGTACAACAAACGTATTATAAGTGAATAGGTAACGAATAGGTAACGAATAGGTAACAGGGTATTAACCGAGCGCTGGAACGGGTACATGCATGCTAATAGGGTCATTTCTGCTCTAAGAACACATTGTTACCACCAGAGACATGAACACAATTAAAAATCCTTTTCTAAAAGGTGCAACGTACAACAAACGTATTATAAATGAATAGGTAACGAATAGGTAACAGGGTATTAACCGAGCGCTGGAACGGGTAAGAACACATTGTTACCACCAGAGACATGAACACAATTAAAAAACGATTTATTTCAAGGTGCAACGTATACTTACCCCGCGCATTAAAAGCGAATAAGGAACGAATAAGTAACAGGGTATTATCCGAGCGCTGGAACGGGTACATATGCGCTTATAGAGTTATATCACCCCTAAGAACCCAAATCTACCACCAGAGACAACAAAACAATTGAAAATCATGTTTTAAAAGGTGCAACGTATGATACACGTATTATAAGCGAATTATAAGCGAGTGATGGAACGAATTAAACAAGGTAATAGCATGCTCCGAAACGATGTACATCCTGCTAACATGTTTAACCCCACCACATTATGTTAGTATGTGCCTCTCCCTAGACAAGAGCCTGAAATTAAGTAGTTATCGTTTGTTTTTGTGTTACATATTTGTTTTCCGTTATTTTTTTGTATATGAAATACGGCCGTTAGTTTTGTTGTTTGAATTGTTTGAAATTGTCATATATCGGCCTTTTATAGGTGACTACACGGTTTGGGCTATGCTCATTGTTGAAGGCCGTACATTGACCTATAGTTGATAGTTTCTGTGTCATTTTGGTCTATTGTGGGTTGTTGTCTCATTGGCAATTATACCACATCTTTTTTTTTATGCGAGCGCTAACACGGTGATTTCATCCCTTCCAACCAAGATCCATCTTCAAACATACGGACATAAAGCAGTTAAAAGGTAGAACGTATAAAAATCAAATAAGGAACAAATGAGTATCGAACATAAAGTAAAAGGATCGGTTGAGCACACACACATATAAATAGGTCATAAAAAGATCATTTTACCTCAACAAATTTAGAACTAGTACCAGATATAAGAGTATAAACAACAAGAAGTAATTGTAACAGGATGCTGTTACGAAGTCTCCCAAACAAAGCTCCCATAACTCGCAATTCATATGGTCCCATGTTCATTTGATTTGATTTTTTTGTCCCATACAAGAATATATATGGCTTACTGGTGGGGATCTCAACCATTTACAAGTATTCAAACAGGAGGGGGTGGTGGTGACCCCCAGGGACTTTACCTACATTTCATTTTATTTGTTTTATTGTCCCCTACAAGAATATATATGGTTTAGGGGTGGGGATGTTGACCGTTTACAAGTTTTCAAACAAGAGGGGGTGGGATGACCCCCTCAGGACTTCCCTTTTATCTCATTTTATTTGTTTTATTGTCCCCTACAAGAACATATATGGTTTAGGGGTGGGGATCTGGACCATTTACAAGATAATAGTACATTCTCAAATTGAACGGGGTGGGGGTGACCCCAAGGAACTTCCATCTAATTTCATTTGGTTAGTTTTATTGTCTCTTACAAGAATATATATAGTTTAGGGGTGGGGATGTTGACCGTTTACAAGTTTTCAAACAAGAGGGGGTGGGCTGACCCCCTAGGACTTTCCTTTTATTTCATTTCATTTGTTTTATTGTCCCCTACAAGAAAATATGGTTTAGGGGTGGGAATCTGGACCATTTACAAGATAATAGTACATTCTCAAATTGAATGGGGTGGGGGTGACCCCCAGGAACTTCCATTTAATTTCATTTGATTAGTTTTATTGTCCCTTACAAGAATATATATAGTTTAGGGGTGGGGATGTTGACCGTTTATAAGTTTTCAAAAAAGAGGGGGTGGGGTGACCCCCTAGGGACTTTCCTTTTATTTCATTTCATTTTTTTTTATTGTCCCCTACAAGAAAATATATGGTTTAGGGGTGGGGATCTGGACCATTTACAAGATAATAGTACATTCTAAAATTGAATGGGGTGGGGATGACCCCCGGGGACTTCCATTTAATTTCATTTGATTTGTTTTATCGTCCTATTCAAGAACATATATGGTTTAGGGGTGGGGATCTGGACCGTTTACAAGATAATAGTACATTCTCAAATTGAACGGGGTGGGGTGACCCCCAGGAACTTCCATTCAATTTCATTTGATTAGTTTTATTGTCCCCTACAAGAATATATATGGTTTAGGGGTGGGGATCTGGACCGTTTACAAGATAATAGCACATTCTAAAATTGAATGGGGTGGGGATGACCCCCGGGGACTTCCATTTAATTTCATTTGATTTGTTTTATCGTCCTATTCAAGAACATATATGGTTTAGGGGTGGGGATCTGGACCGTTTACAAGATAATAGTACATTCTCAAATTGAACGGGGTGGGGTGACCCCCAGGAACTTTTATTTAATTTCATTTGATTAGTTTTATTGTCCCATACAAGAATATATATGGTTTAGGGGTGGGGATCTGGACCGTTTACAAGTTAAAAGCATATTCTCGAATGGAAGGGGGTAGGGATGACTCCCCAGGGACTCCCCTATATTTCATGTGATTTGTGTTATTGTCCTTTAATCATTTCTGAAGACTGCATGTATCTATCACTTACAGTTTTCAAGTTATATTCATTTGAAAATTTTAGAAAATGAAATCCCATAGGGTTCTATAGTAAACCCTCCCTTCTTTCTGCCCCCCAAAATACCCCTTAATAGACCCCAATGCACGAATGAGCGATTGATGGCTCACCTAGACATATTAGTCTAACATTTTATGAAACCCTAAGTAAATCTGACAAGTAGTTTTCGAGAAATGCTGCGGATAAGTTCATTTTTAAAGTGGCGGAAGAAGAAGAGGAAGAAGAGGAAGAAGAGGAAGAAGAGGAAGAAGAAGAATAATAATTAATTAAAAAGGGGGAAGGATATTAAAAATCGAATAAGTAACGAATAGGTAACGATAGGGAATAGGGAATAAGTAACGAATAGGTAACGAATAGGGAATAGGGAAAAGGTAACGAATAGGTAACGAATAGGGAATAGGGAATAGGTAACGAATAGGTAACGAATAGGGCATAGGGAATAGGTAACGAATAGGTAACGAAAAGGGAATAGGGAATAGGTAACGAATAGGGAATAGGGAATAGGGAATAGGTAATGAATAGGGAATAGGGAATAGGTAACCAACTTGACGTCCATGATAAAAATGACACTTTAAACTTAATTTTACAACGTTCATATTAAAATACATTGTTTTTGGTGGAAAGACCTTCAATTGTGCACTGAACAATTGGTTTTTAATTTTTTTTTTCTTCCGCCAAATTTTGTTCTTGCGATAAATGTTTGTTTCGCAATATGTCGCATAGATATTTCTCATATGGTATTGTATAGTTTATGCGCTTTTAAATTTCACCCTGCTAAGGCGAACCATTTTTTTGTAAGAGTTATCTCCCTATTCACTGTTTATCATGTGTGTGCATTTGCTTCGTAACAAAAAAAGATAGCGACAAAATTCCTTTTATAAATTGTTCGTTACATCCTCAGAAATTTTTGGCTAATTTGGATGGAAGCGATTCGATGACATTTTATAGGAGTTATCTACCCTTACACAATAAATTTGTCGGTATGTGTTTTCAACTCATCAACCGTTAACCGTATAAGCCTGGGATATTTTTATCTGAGGCCCCTAGGTCCTAACTTAGAAAATGAGGTCAAGGTAAAAGGTCAAGGTCAAGCTCTCAATTGTGACTTTTGCTTGTATTTGCATTTTCTCCGACACTTTGAAAGACACATATAAAAGAACAAGTGCAAAATGTTTGATTTATTATAATAAAGATATGCTAAATTAAGTCTGATACAATTTAATGTCATCTTATAGGAATTAGTGCCCCTGAAATGTCTCGATATGAGGTGTTTTGATAATAACTTCATCTAAGTTTATAATAAAGCCTTTTGACCTTGTACAAAGGTTAGGTGATATATGAGCTTGAAAAATGACTACCGGAAGTGACCTTGAGAAAACCGGAAGTAGCCTTTATGCAATTTTTTCATATAAAAGTACGTAGAATCCATATATTTTGTCATATAGATACATAAACTGAATACTGAAGACTAAAAATGACTTCCAACAAACCGGAAGTGGCCAATTATCTCCCATTCTACATACAAAAGTATATAGAAACTTTATATTTTTGAAATCAGTGTAAAAGAAGCTATCATAAGAGACCAGAAGTGGCATTTATTTCACCAGAAGTAGCATTTTATCTCCCTTATTTCACTCAAAATTAAAATTAAACATTTCTTTATGAAAAAACTATCTTATCAAATGTTTTTTGATTTATAAAGACTTTCAATTGTTCACTGAACAATTGGTTTTTAATTATTATGTTTTTTTTCCGCCAACTTTTGAAATTTAAAAATTTTGGTTTTGCAATATGTCACTTAGATATTTCTTATATTGTATCGTACAGTTTATGCGCTTTTAATTTTTAACCCTGTTAAGACCAACAATTTTCTTTTAAAGAGTTATCTCCCTATTCACTGTTTACCATATGTGTGCATCTCCTTCGTTACAAAAAAAGATATCGACAATATTTCTTTTACAAATTGATCGTTACATCCTCAGGAATTTTTAACTAATTTGAATCGAAGCGAGTAGAAGTAGCCAATTATCTCTTGTTCTACTCACAAAAGTATTTAGAAACTATATATTTTTGAAATCAGTGTGAAAGAAGCTATCATATGAGACCGGAAGTGATATTCACTTCACCGGAAGTAGAACATCATCTCTCTTATTTTACTCATAAATATATAGGAACCATTTATTTATCCTATCTGTATGAAGAAACTTATGATTGGATGCCAATTTTAACTTTGAGTAAACAGGAACTAGCTTCTCTTCAATACCTTTGAACATTGAGGTGGAAATACCTTTAATTATTATTATTAGGTCTTTCCACTTTTCTGTGGAAAGACCTATTGTTTTCTTCTGATTATTTTTTTTTCCACCTAAATTTTGTTCTTGCGATAAATATTTGTTTCGCAATATGTTGCTTAGATATTTGGTATATGATATCGAACAGTTTATGCGCTTTTGAAATTTACCCTGCGTAACCGAATACTTTTCTTTGTAGGAGTTATTTCCCCAAACACTGTTTTTTCTGTGTCCACTACTCCTTCGCAACCGTAAAAGATTACGACAAATTTATTTTATAAAATTGCTCGTTATATCCTTCGCATGATTTGTCCTATTTTGACCAAAGCGATATGAACGCTCCATATGAGAGTTATTTCCCCTTATGCATTTGATATAAGTGATATGCGTTTCTATCTTGTAAACCATAAGTGATAGAGACGTAGGATCTTTTGATTTGAGGTCCTTGGTGCAAAAAAAATGAAAATTAGGTCAAGGTAAAAGGACATATTCTAATTTTTGAATTTGGCTTATTTACACTTATTTGTAGAAACCGTATAAGATATAGACAAATTCTTTTTTCTAAATTATTAGTTGCAACATGTCGCAACACGTAAATTTTGATTGCAAAGGTACGTTGAACGTAAAAGGGAGTTTTCTCCCCTCTTGTATATAAAAATATGCGTATGGTGATATAACTCATTAACCAAATATAATTAAGATCTATGGTCTTTTGATTTGAGGTCCTTGGTTTATGACCTTGAAATTGATCTCAAGGTCATAGCTTAATTTGACGTTCTAGATTTTGACCTTTGCTTTTACTTCATATGTATACATGATAAAGCCATGAGACTTTTGGCAAAAGGTATCAAACCATTTATTCTTGAAAAAACAACCGGAAGTGACCTTTTGTAAACCGGAAGTATCATTTTTTTGTACTTTATAAATATAAAAGTATATAGAACCAGATATTTTTGGAATCAGTGTCAATTAAATATTCAAATATTATCGAAAGTAACATTTTTCAAACCAGAAGTAACAAATTATCTCCTTTATTTAAAAATTATTGTATAGTAACCATATATGTTTGGAATCAGCGTACAATAAGCTATCATTTGACGATTGAAATGACACTTTAAACTTAATTTTACAACTTTCATATTAAAATACATTGTTTTTGGTGGAAAGACCTTCAATTGTTCTCTGAATTATTTAATTATTATTAATTTTTTTTTCTTCCGCCAAATTTTGTTGTCGCGTAAAATTTTTGTTTCGCAATATGTCGCTTAGATATTTCTTATATAGTATCATACAGTTTATGCGCTTTTTATTTTCATCCATTCTTGACCAAACAATTTTCTTTGTAAGAGTTATCTCCCTATTCACTGTTTATCAAGTGAGTGCATCTCCTTCGTAACAAAAAAAGATATCGATAAAATTCTTTTTCTACATTGTTAGTTAAATCCTCAGAATATTTTGGCTTATTTGGATCGAAGCGATTCGATGAAATTTTATAGGAGTTATCTACCTTTACTAAATAAATTTAATGGTTTATTTTTTTAACTCATTAACCTTTCACCGTATAACCCTGGAACCTTTTTATTTGAGGTCCCTAGGTCCTAACATAGAAAATGAGATCAAGGTCAAAGGTCAAGGTCAAGTTCTAAATTTTGACTTTTTCATGTTTTTGCATTTCCTCCAACACTTTAAAAGATATCTATAAAAGAACAAATGCAAAATGATTGTTAGATGGTAATAAAGATATGTTACATTTGGTCTGATACCATCTAATGACATCTTACAGAAGTAAATGCCCCTGAAATATCTGGTTATAAGGTTATTTGAATACAACTTCAACTTGGTTCATTATAAAGCAATTTGACCTTCAACAAAAGGTTAGGTGAC
The DNA here is from genome assembly GCF_963676685.1 of Mytilus edulis. Taxonomy (NCBI): domain Eukaryota; kingdom Metazoa; phylum Mollusca; class Bivalvia; order Mytilida; family Mytilidae; genus Mytilus; species Mytilus edulis. The sequence continues at coordinate 76,472,845 of NC_092348.1, forward strand.
AAATGACCTTGAAAAATGACAACCGGAAGTGACTTTGAGAAAACCGGAATACATATTTTGCACTTTTTTCATGTAAAAGTACTCGGAATCCATATATTTTGTAATAATAGATACATAAACCTATCCCTCAAGACAAGAAATAACTTTCGATAAACCGGAAATGGCCAATTATCTTACGTTGTACACATACAAGTATATAGAAACTATATATTTTTGGAATCAGAGTGAAATAAGCTATCATTTGAGACCGGAAGTAACATTTCCTTAACGGGTAGTAGTACACTATCTCCTTTAGTTCACTTTAAAGCATATCAAAACTATTAGTTATAGAATCAGCTTGAGAAACTAGCTTCTTTTCAAAATTTCTTTGATGTGGAAAGACCTTCAATTGTTCTCTGAACAATTAGTTTTTAATTTTAATTTCTTTTCTTCCGCCAAATTTTGTTCTCGCGTAAAAATTGTGTGTCGCAATATGTCGCTTAGATATTTCTTATATAGTATCATACAGTTTATGCGCTTTTTATTTTCACCCATTCTAAACCAAATACTTTTCTGTGTAAGAGTTATCTCCCTGAACATTGTTTTCCATGTGACTACATCTCCTCCGTAACTGTAAAATAAAGTGACAAATTTATTTTATAAAATTGCTCATTATATCCTTCGCATGATTTGTCCTATTTTGACCGAAGTGATATGAACACTCCTTATGCATTTGATATAAGGGGATATGCATTTCTATCTTGTAAACCATAAGTGATAGAGACCTAGGATCTTTTGATTTAAGGTGCTTGGTAAAACAAAATGAAAATAAGGTCAAGGTCAAAGGTCAAGGTCATATTCTAAATTTTGATTTTGACTTATTTTGACTTATTTTCAAAAACCTTATAAGATATCGACAAATTATTTTAACTAAATTGTTAGTTGCGATGTGTCGTAACATTTTAATTTTGGTTGAGAGGGTGAGTAAACAATCAATGGGAGTTTTCGCCCATCTTAAATTTAGAATTGGAACGGTGACCCAATTATTTGTCCCATTGGAACGCATTGAAAATCATAGTAAATACATAGGGTCCTGTTCAATAAATAATTTTGATAGCCACCTTGGGACTTCCGGTTCATGTTATGCATTCATTTTGAAGGGTCTAAGCACAATCTCAGTGCCTCATGACCGGCATTCCGTTGCAAAAATTTGTTTTTATTGACAACAGGGTCAGTCTGTCTACTTCCAGGGAAGAATAAAGGCTAGACTTTAGGCAATTTACTCTATGTACTGACGCCAGATTACATTTAAATCAATCAAATTTTTTACAGAAATTCAAACTAGAAAGCCTACCCTTTCAAATAAATCTACATTCAGTTACAGAACTAGTGAAATAATAACACTACAAAATTTATAACAAAAGTTATATATTTTTTTTTAAGAACTACATTCGTGGGTACCGGACTGGTTGCCATAACTGGGATCCTATTCCAATTATGCGTAAAGTGATAACTCATTAACCATACATATAAAAGACCAATGGTTTTTGATTTGAGGTCCTTGGTTTATAACCTTGAAATTGAGGTCAAGGTCATTGGTTGATTGGACGTTCTAGATTTTGACCATTGCTTTAAATTCATATTTATACATCATGAAGCAATAGGAACTGACATTTTAAACTGAAGTTTGGTGTTTTCCTATCAAAATATATTGTTAGTTGTGGAAAGATCTTCAATTGTTCTCTGAACAATTGGTTTTTAATTATTTTTTTATTTTTTTCTTCTTCCGCCACTTTTATTTTTTGCGTATAAATTTTGTTTCGCAAAGTGTCGCTTAGATGTTTGGTATATGATATCGAACAGTTTATGCGCCTTTGAAATTCACCCTGCGTTACCGAATACTTCTCTTTGTAGGAGTTATCTACCATTTAACCGTCTAAAAATAAACTCAAATGTTAAACACACATGTCCACTGCCACTTCCAAAACATTTAGCAATTTATTGTCTGAAGAAAATGAAGCTGTGCGGTTGCTTAAACGCAGATCATGGGGCGAAATTTTAATAAAACCAGCAGATAAAGGCAGCGCACTTTTGTCGTCATAAACATATCAGATTACATTCAAGAGTCGGAAAGCTGTGCATAATAAAACAATGAACATTCATTGTTATACATATTTGGCATCTTCTTCTCATATAAAAATTAATAAAATGAATTTATTTCAATTACCTAAAATCTTGAATTTTCATATACTGCAGAAAATAATAATGTAGATCTGCAGAAACTCATGTAACAATCTCAAAATCATATCATATAATGGACCAGCTTAGTGCCGGCTCATAATAATTCGTCTAAACATCAGCCCAACAATGTTAGATCTGTCAATTTGCGGTAGTAAATTTTTTGTTCCTCGCCGGGATTCGAACTTATGCTACTGAGATATCGTGGCACCCAATCGCATTGCACTGTGACCGACGCGCTAGAATACTCGTCTACATAGGCTCTTAAAAAAGAGCTTTCGATGGCCGGTTGTTACTTTTCCTCGTCAGTTTTAATCTAACGTCGTAACACAGTACATGATATATATATGGTCACAATTCGATTATGACGTCAAATTTTCTTGCTTTCCTCTGAATTTCATATTTTGAAGGCATGAAAAAGGGCGACATTGCCTGATGACGTCACATAGAAAGAACACATCTTTTTGAAACTCATTTGAAAAGAAGGAATAAGTTTGCCTGCATATTGTTTTAAAATCATTAGTGAAACAGATTCCACAATTAAATCTCGTGTAATACGATAATTATCCACTCTCGACAGTTAAATTTTAAATAAACGCTCGGCCATTTGGTGAAACAACTGATGTTTTTAAACCCTGCTGACGGCCATTGACGATTGCTAAATAAATTAATCACGAGATGTAACATGGATCATAATTAGTAATTAAATACCAAACAGGAAACAATAAACTTGCGGAGAAGATGGTACCGCAAACATGACATCCGGATTTCGACAATAAACGTCTCTTCAGTAAAGGTATTTGGAAGGCATATAATTTTTCTCAATTTAGGATAGACTTTCGAATTTTAGTCGAAATAGAATGAACATTCACATAAACCCGAAGGAAAATATAATACAAGCCGAAATGAAAAAATATAAACAAGTTTATATTGAAAACAACGTTCAACCTATGATTGCGTTGGATAAAAACCGCAATTTTTATACGTGTGCATGTAAAACAAATATATATATTTTTATATGTACGGAGAAAGAGTAGATTTGATGCGTTGCTTCATTCCTGACATCGATTGGAAACTGTTCTTTTCAAGAAATTGGCTAAACAATCTCCATGGAAATGATATGTGCCAATGCTAATGCAGCTGCATACAAAATACCATTGACTTATCATAAGTAGTTCCCTTTAAACAAACCTAAACACAAACTAATACATGTCAACTTAGCAAAATTTCAAAGTCAATAAACTATAACTGAGGGGGCGGGGTAAAGTAATCTCCATGGTAATGAGATGTGCCAATGCTTATTCAACTGCATACCAAATATCATTGACCTACTACTGGTGGTTTCCCATAAACCAACCGAACTACAAACTAATACATGAAAACTTAAGGAAATGTTTCAAAGTCAATATACCATGACTGAGGGGGCGGGCCAAATAATCTCCATGAAAAAGAGATATACCAATGCTTATACAACTGCATACCAATTATCATTAACTTACCACTAGTGGTTTCCCATAAACTGACTTATTCACAAACTAATACATGAAAACTAAGCAGAAATTTCAAAGTCAATATACCATAACTGAGGGGGCGGGGTCAAATAGTCTCCATGGTAATGAGATGTGCCAATCCTAATACAACTGCATACCAAATATCTTTGACTTACCACTAGTGGTTCGCCATAAACTAGCCCTAATCACAAACTAATACACACGCCAGAAACAGCATACCTATGTCTCGCTTTTTGACTCCGTCAAGCGAGACAAAAACTAAAAACTAAACAACACAAACACCACCAAAAACTAGGGTTCATCTCACGTTTTTCGGGAGAGTAATTAGATCCTGCTTCACATGTGGCATCCGTCCTATTGCTCATGTTATTAAAAACCCGGTTAATAGTCAAATTCGGTAGGTCACATTCGTGAAAAGGGAACGGGATTGTATTTAAAACATTAGGAGCCTATCCAATACCATCTGTGAAGCGGATACTAGTATTCAATGGTCAACCAACTCATTTTTAAAGGTAAAAGACATAATTGTTTTAATTTTTTTCAGATAAACCTTTTCTTGACAATACAAGACCATATTCTCTTTCAAATATTCCGGCCATGGAAAACAAAACTATTCAGATAGTGATAACGATACATGCTAAGCCGACCCCTACAATTGAGTGGTTATTTAAGGCGGAATCGGACTGGAAATCATGCAATTTTAGTAAAATATCATCCAACACAAGTACCATTGGATTTATGACTTCATCTTCAATATTGATCGATAATATACATAGCCAAGATTTTGGCGATTATACGTTTACAGCTACAAATACAGCTGGTATCTTTTTTCGAAGATTTATTGTGACCTACATGGAAGAAAGTAAGTTTAAGTTTATAAAGTTTGACGTATTTATAGTATAGTTTATGGGGTGATGTCTGTCTCAGCTGTGTAGTTCATATCTCAACGTTATATGTTTAGCCTAGAGATGGCAACGAGTACTCGTAAGTACTCGAATACTCGTTTGCCTGTAATACATTTTGAGATATTTCTCCTCACATTTCCACTCACTTTAGTTCCGTTGAAATATGTCGTTCGTAATACTAAATAAAATCAATTAACAACATAAATATGTTCATCATGGGGATAATATTTGTTATAGAAGTACCAGCAACCTCCTTTCCTTCCGAGGGAATGTTCTCATGTGCACTACTTGTAACAAAAAATAAAAAAAGTCAAACAGTCTTCCGTCTAAATTGTTGATCTGATCATATTTCTAAACAAGAACAAAATCAAAGTGACCTGCGGTGAACCCTACGCAACTGATTAGAGACATTTTAACGGTGTTTATACACGGATCAACACTTTCATGGATTAATATTTAATTCATCACAAGCCGTAAAAACTATCCTTTGTTTGTTAATCAAGACTTCTATGTAAACGTGATTGGTTTGAGATGTACTTTGAATTAATTAAGTTGCTCTGTATTTGAAACTTAACTATAATTGTTGTTAATTTACAATTTAAAGATAGGCGTAAGTACGAGAGGGACATTCAAACCCAAAAGTCGAAAATAAACTGACAACGTCATGGCTTAAAAAAAACCAGGAAATCAGACAAACGACAGTGTAAAAAAAACACACAGACTGAGCAACACGAAAAAGCGCAAGTAATTTGAAGTCCAATATTGTTGTTGACAAATTAAGTCGTATTATAAAAATTACCAACTCCTCAGCAACAGAATATACATATATTGTCAATCTTTTTGATTTAATTCGAATTTGGTTCATGAACACTTACACAAACAATAATTGCTAAATATGATAGGTTGTTTGTAGAAACGGAGGTCGGTAATTCATTGTTTTATTAACACAAAAATAAAGAGGATCAATCTATGTTTTTGTGCGGTTGTCTTTCGTTAATATGGATATGAAAGGTAATAACAAAAGCAGTGCATTCTACCTAAAATCTAAACTTTTCAATAGACGTTTAAGATTCATCCGAGTACTCGCGAGTACTCAAGTATCATGACCGGGTATCAGAGTATTAAATTTCAGATCTTTTGACATTCCTAGAACTTTACCTGATGTTAATTTATGGAAATTATTATCAATGGTTAATGTGCCGTCAGTTATCAAAACTGTGACTATAAACCACGTAATTTGGTCGTGAGATACATTATGTTTTCACTTATCCCAACAAATGATTGATTTCTATAACCATAAAATTTGTAAATGAATAACCGTGTGTGAATAAAAGGACTTATAACAGTCTCCGGGACAAGTTTGCAATTCCGCTGAGTGCAAAAGTTGTCACCTTAATTTTTGAAGTTAAGTCAAAATGAAGTTGATAACTTGGTTGGTATTGGTTCCCTGATATTTGTCCTAAAAAATTTTGGCTGTAGCACCACTGTTGAAAAAGTTATGCCCCTTTTTTCAACAATTTCCTCAGAGGAAAAGTAGTTTTCCTCAAGGGAAATTATTTTTTCCTCCAGGGAAAAAGATTTCCCTTAGGGAATTCTCTGCTTAAATATTTCCTTTGAGGAAATACTATTTCCTTTGAGGAAATTCTATTTCCTCTGAGGAAATTTATGGCTGCAAATTTTCCTTTGAGGAAATTCTATTTCCTCTGAGGAAATTTGCAGCTTCAAATTTTCCCTTGAGGAAATTTGCGGCTTCAAATTTTCCTTAAAGGAAATACTTATTCCTGTGAGGAAATTTTGTCAACTACAATTTCCTTTAAGGAAATGTTTGACAAACACTTTTCCTTGAGGGAAAATTCAAGACTATACATTTCCTCTAAGGAAAACATTGTTTTCCAAATTTCCTCAAAGGAAATTTCTGTACATTAAATTTCCCAAAAGGAAATGTTTTCCCCTATATTTTTTTTATCGCTATAGTTTGAAAATAATTTTTACAAGACTAAATAAAATTGATACAAATAATATTTAAAACTTTAATAAATTTTGTACCCAAAATTATCATGACATATTCAAACAATAGGTTTGGGTATTGTTATACTTTATATATATGTGACTTTAACTTTGATTTATAAATTAATTTTTTTAGCAAAACATTCTGTTTTCTTTGTTATTGTTTCAATGCAATACATTAGTAAGCAACCAATTTGAATGACAAACCATTTGTGGTGTTCTTAAGAATGCTTTCACATTTGCAGATCAAATAATAAAATAAACACTTTTCTTGTTAATTTAAATTTTCTTCTGTTTCAGCTGCTGTGTACAGTTATTCAATCCACTACATAAGAGTTCATTGCATAAATTATTCCATTCTTTAAACATTTTCCTTCAATTCTTAGAGAAAACATTTTTGCAATTTGTTCTTCAAAGATCTTCTTTGGTAACGGGTATAGTTGATATGCGCAGTGATGTTAAGGTTGTTCGCCACATGAAAAGATACAAAATTGCAGTGTTTCCAATTTCAGTGTCCGGTAAATAAATAGTTGTCTCCAATCATGGTATAGTCGGTGTGTATAAAGACAATAGATGTAGATTTTGAAAAAAAAATACAAATCTATTTTTAGACCAAGGGAAAAGGTCACGTGACCACCCGAAATAGAAAGTAAAATACTGACAAATAAATCGTAGTAGAACAAGGGCATGCCGACGTTTAAATTTAAAGTTTAAGACACCTTTCGGTAGCCTACGATCTAAAGTTCATTAAAAAATCATGGCAAAGTGTTGTTTTTAAAGATAATGCATATAAACCCAACTTCAAAGTCAAATCGTTTCACATTTCGTGCTTTTTCGGAGTTTCGGACACATTTTTATCACTTCTTATAATATCTGTATTCTTTGCCATATGTTAGGGAAGTGTAATTTCAAATTCTCTTTCTGGGAAACCAAAAAATATCGACCTTAGTGGCCAGTATGCCCTTGTTCTACTCGTTTTTATAACCGGCTCTTCAGAATTTCAGTTAAATCGTCGATATTAAAACGCTCCATTGACTTTCAATGTTCCAAACGAGTTACTCCCCTTTGTTAACAGAGAACGCTGATTTTCTTTCTAATAATCAAAATTAAGCTTGGAATACTTGAGAGCGCCTTCATTTCATACAAATTGTATTTTTTTATGTCTAGGTAACCTTTTCTGTTATTTACTGTTTTGCCTGATAATCATTACAACAGACAGACACTAACCAGCACTATCTTCCCTTTTTATTTTTGTGCAGTGAGTATATAATTGGTCATTATTATCCCTTTCAGACTCTGATACATGAATCATGAATTCTTGCTCAGAGAAATGTTGAATTTATTTTGGTGTACTTGTTGCATTGTTATTCTAATAATGTCATGTTCTCCCTAGATCATAATGGAATTACCCATTGAGTAGCAATTAGCTATATATTTAAATGGTCTGCTGTAGGTTCATTAATGAGCAAATACTTTAACCTATAATGGTTTCTTTTTAAATTGTTATTTGTATGGAGAGTTGTCTCATTGGCACTCACACCACATCTTCCTATATCTAAATACATTAACAAACAGGGCACTATCAGCCAAGGCTTGTTTAGGCTTTTGACTTGGCCACTAAATATGTTTAATTGCAAATATCCTTAATGCTTATACTTATCTTTCATATTTTTCACAAGTTGGGCCCTATATTGATAATATTAGTTTTTCCCCTTGCTTTATACCCCTGTTATAATATTAAATATATATCTGCCATTAAATGCTAGTGCTTATTTTTATTTATTTATTGTTTGTATGCTTTTAGTTTGTTATATTTTATGATCGTCAAGTGATTTGTTGATTCCCCCGCTTCAATGCACATAGAGGCGCTTGCCACATGAGCTTTGACTCTGGAGGCTCACAAATCAAATAGAAGTTTGCTTTATTATATTGCATGTTTTATTTGGTAGTATTTGCATGATGCTGCATGATTTTTATTGTGATAGTCGGTTAAAGAGCTCACCAGAGCTCATGTTTTTTTTTCTCTGTTTTAATGTATATATATGCCGACTCTAAATAAAATTTACTTACTTTACTTACTTACTTACTAAATAAATTTACTTACTTACTATTCAGCTGGAGAGGTTTTTGCATGGTCATATATATGTAATTTAATATCATGCTCAAATGAGAACCATTTTGATATATAGGTATAAGTTCAAAATCAGCATTATAGGAGTAATAGTGGTTCTACTCAGAATTGGTTTATCTGTATAAAGAATTGGAAATATTGTCTAACATAAGAACACTTTCATTTTTATTGCTAAAAGTAAAAAAAACTACATTCAAGTTTTGAATAAAATACATTCATTTGGTAGTTTTACTAATGTCATAGACAAAGAATGTTACCTGTCAAACTGTTGATAAACATTTCCAATAAACAGTGTAATATCCTAGAAGGAATAATGTATACTTCCTACCTCCTTAATAATGAATGATTTCCTACACATTTATTTTAATCACTGAATCCTTGTAGTACATGAATATCACATTGAATTTTCTTTTTCTATTCACATTGATTTATCACTTTTTATTCTCATAGCAATTTTGAAGTAAAAATAACACATGACTTGTGATGAATATTTTGGAATCAATCCTTCCTTTTTAGGGTTTATCCAGTTGACATCATAAAAGCTATGTTTTACTTCTAGTGTAAATATATAGGTCACTTTAACACAGTTTGGATATATTCATTTGATCTGAAATATAATAATAATGAAAATTAACAAATCATTGATCATTATGCATTTAACTCACTGTAAACAAGTCAACCACCATTATTCATAATAATTAAACACAAAATTTCAAACAAGTCATGTACATTGTAGATGTTTCAAATGCATTGGAATATTTTAACTAATATACAAATATACTATGATCATTATAACTTCTCCAAAGATTGTGATCACCTTCATCATAAATGCTTGTTCAAAACACACTATCAGGAATTCATCCTGTCAACAAGACTTGTGAAATCAGGACCCAAGAAAATACATGTCATATACCATTTATACATATGTAATGAAACTGTTTGTAAAATCTAATAATGTGCAGCTCTAAATTATTAAAAGTCTTGATTGTTTTGAAATTTCATAAAAAAATTAGCTGATCATATTTTAAAAAGTGTTATTGTGTTCTGACATGTAAATATAATGACAGCAATGAACATGAGCTTGAAGTTATATAATTAAAGAGATGCATTTTGTTCAATGGAATTTCTATAAATTCAAATCTAGTACCATATTTAAATTATAATCATTAATGCAAACAGTCCATTAAATGAAATTATTGATTTCAAATTTAGTTTGAAATGACAAGAAAACTAGAGTTTAGGTTAAACTACTGATAAATTAATAAAACAGAATACATTTTGTAGTACAGATGGAAAAACTATCATTATTTAATCATGATTGGCAATCACACCTCTTTTTTATACTGAAATTTACCTGTTTAGTCAATTCCAATTGATGACATATTAATTTCAAAGTACAGCACAGTTTGGTCACATCCTGTATTAAAGAAAACAGAGAACACATGAATAATTGAAAAACTTGATATGCCAAAATTAAATCAGATAATTTATCCAAACAATCTTGATCAATCAAATAAATGATTAAAGATCTATCTATACCTTTTATATTGCAAGGCTATCTTTTTTACACCTTTTTTTATATATTTATTTACTTATTCATGCTGTGATATGATAAAGGATAAAAAAAAAAAGGCATTTTTCCTTAAACTATGAATACTTTGTACTTGCTAGCTAGCTACACAGACATTTATATAATGTGCACACACTTACAACTTTTTAGCCTGATACTGGATAATTATAATTTATAGAGAAATAAATGAAACATTTATGAAAAGGGCAATTATGATCCTCCTCTTTCTCCTGAATGAAAGTTATAGTTATTTTGACAAAGATTTATAAACAATGAAGTAATTAAGTTTGTCATACAATATATTTGAACTCTCAATATATTCAGAGTTATGGTTTTTTTATACATCAATATTTAAAATTGATTATTCATAACTTTTCATTTGAAAAATATCCCCACATTTTTATTTCTATACTATTTTCCATGAAATAAAGTACCGATGAAATAAATACAAATTCAGGTTTGTCTAATGATACATGTCAGTCTGATTAGACAATCAATCAGTAAATTTTTGTAAATATTTATAATTGAATTTTTCTGAAATCAAATGGCAATTTATTGTAAGTAAATAACGAACACTACAAATAACAAATACTGTTATATGCCCGAATCCAGATTTATTTTCGACTTAAAAAACGAACACTTCATAGTGATCACGCGGTTAGATTATAAAATTAACATGGTCAAGTTGGAATTCGATAACACCTCCCCCTTTTTTGTAAAGAAAAAGAAAACAACACCTAACGTTTCGCGAATTTAACACATCGTATGAAAACAAACATGACATAAGTCATATTGTACTTACAGTTGGATACTTGAGTCATGTTTTCCGTCAGGAACATCATCAAATTGTATGAAAAACTCATAAACAGCTGACACGCACTTGCTTGTTTTGATGCCTTTTCAAGCTTTGAAATGACGTTGAGTGTAAGAATAAATGTGCTGACAACCAATAGAAACGACTACATGACGTCACAATTAGATTGCGATAGAATCGTTGAAAACTTATGGAGAACTGCCTTAACATTACTGCGTGAGGGAGCGATGTGAATGAGTGGATAAAGCTTGTGTTCCTTTCAACAACAAAATACTAATTTTTCTACATTTCTCCTTCTTTACACGAACATTTGTTGTTGCATTTATACAATCGTGTTTTTTGTGCATCTATGATAGAACTCCATTCTGTTTATAGCCATTATCATTTGATTATGATTGAATTTCCTATTTCTTTTTTGCAGGAAAGCTTACATCCCATTTCACATTAATCTGTTAATCCAATTGGCGCACCATGTAGATAAATATCAACTTTTAGTTTCATCTTCAGTATTGACCTATTGATCCTGAAAACCAAGATGTCTGACCTATAAATACAAATAAATAAATAAATAAAATGTTATAAATTTTTGGACATGATGGAAAGAGAAACAGCAATAAACAAGAGGCTCTCAAGAGCCTGAATCGCTCACCTGGTAAACAATGCCTTATTGAACATCTTGAACCATGCCAGGCAAACATGTACAGCTAACAATTCTTCAATATTACAAATATATATGACTTACTGTTTATAAATAAAGAATGTCAGCTAGACATGTACACCTTACAATCATTCTATACACCAATTTTAGTAGACCTATTGCATATAGTATAAGAAAAACAGACCAAAACACAAAAACTTACCCCTATGTTCTATTTAAAGTAAGGGCGGCCATGTTTTTTGACGGATCAAAAATCGAAGCACACACTTTGTGCAGGATAATCTAAGGAACTATCATGCTAAGTTTCATCCAAATCCATTCAGTAGTTTCAGAGGAGAAGATTTTTTAAAGTTAGCAAATATGATGAACAAATTGTGAAAAATTGTCATTAAAGGACATTTTACCCCTTAAGGGGTCAATTGACAATTTTGGTCATATTAACCTATTTGTAGATCTTACTTTGCTGATCATTTTTGCTGTTTACAGTTTATCTTCATCTATAATAATATTCAAGATAATGACCAAAAACTGCAAAATTTCCTTAAAATTACCAATTAAGTGGCAGCAACCCAACAAAGGTTTGTTTGATTCATCTGAAAATTTCTGGGCTGATAGATCTTGACCTAATGAACATTTTTATCCCATGTCAGATTTGCTCTAAATGCTTCCGTTTTTGAGATATAAGCCAAAAACTGCATTTGACCCCTATGTTCTATTTTAAGTAACGGCGGCCATGTTTTTTGACGGATCAAAAATTGAAGCACACACTTTGTGCAGGATAATCTAAGGAACAATCATTTTAAGTTTCATTCAAATCCATTCAGTAGTTTCAGAGGAGAAGATGTTTGAAAAATTGTTAACGACGACAGACGACGACGACGACGGACGCCAAGTGATGAGAAAAGCTCACATGGCCTTTTAGGCCAGGTGAGCTAAAAAGCTTATTTGTCATGTTTATGAACATTTACAGAATATTTCCTTTCTAATTTGTGAGTTCTCTTAATTCAGGGCTATTTTGTCTATCCAGGTTTTTATATCAGTTGATTTTGTGCATTTTATCAGTCTTTTCAGTTGAGGAAATTGAAAAGGTTATCTTAGTTTGTTCTTTATATGTTGAGCTGTTAAACCAGTCCAAAGTTAGGGTAGGGTTGACTGCTCACAAACTTGGTTTTTTTTTAAACATATGTATTAGTTGTTCTTGATTTAAAATTAACTGTCAGTAATTGTGAGTAAATGTACTAACAGATCTTTGTCTCTTTTCGATTAAGGAAAATATATAAATTTCCTTCTTAGCCCGGTCAGTGTTTTTTTTTTTGCAGGAAATTTATGTCATTTGTTGTCTGGTGAAGAGTTGTCTAATTGCCACATCTTCTTATTTTTATATAACCTTGTCATATTCTTATTGTGCCTGTCCCAATTTCTGAGCCTGTAGTTTAGTATGACACTAAAATTTAGTGGTTGTTGTTATTCGATATTTTTCTCATTATCGAAGGCTGTCTTAGAGCCATGATCAAAAGTTTTCATATTTAATATATGACATCTTTTTATTTTTATAATAATCATCTTTCAAGTGCAATAACTTTTATAAAAGTGGCCTTACCATTTAAGTTTAGTTGACTATCATTTTTGCTGTTTATAATTTCTCTGTATCTTCTTTAATTCTTGTCCTGTACATAAAAAGAGTTAAAAATATTATTCAATGACATCTTGTATCAGTAATTATTTTGCTGTTTTATGTATATATTAATGCAGGTTTAATAAAAAGTTGTACCAGAGTGCCTTATAAGTAGCTGGTCGTTGGCTTTAAATGAATTTTAATGGTCAACTTGAAAAACTGTGAGCACTGTGCAAATATTGGATGGAGAGTTGTCTCATTGGCACTCATACCACATCTTCCTATATCTATTTACATAACTGTAGAACGGTAAAAGTGACAGGTAGAGGACGGAAACTAAAAAATCACCAATTTTCCATTTGTAAAGGACATATTATTAACTCTAGAACAGTAAAGTGACACCACCAAAATTCAAACTTAATTTGTACTTTGTGGTTAAAAGCATTGTGTGCAAGTGTCATAACATTTGGTTGAGGCAAACTTAAGTTAGGAACGAGAAACCAAAAATTCAGCAATTTTTTCCAATTGTAAAGGGGCATAACTCTACAAAAAGTTACACTGACACTACTAAAAACTCACACTTGATCCGAGTTTTGTAGTTATAAGCTTAGTTTCAAAACATTTGGTTGAGGCAAACTACAGTTAGAGAACATAAATTGTTATCACAGATATATGTCTCACTTTTTTGTAATTTCGATAATGCAAATGTTGAAATTAAAATAGCAATACTTTGACATGTAAGTTTTCAAATATTTAAAGTCAATGAATCATGACTGAAAGTACATGGCTAAACAATCTCCATGGAAATGAGATGTGTCCATTGTAATACAACTGCATACCAAATACCATTGACTTATCTTAAGTACTTCCCTTTAAACAAACCTAAACACAAACTAATACATATGTAAACTAAGCAAAATTTCAAAGTCAATAGACCATGACTGAGGGGGCGGGGCCAAATATTCTCCATTGAAATTAGATATGCCAATGCTTATCAATTATTATTAACTTACCACTAGTGGTTCCCCATAAACATGATAAACTGACCTTTTTATAAGATTAAACCGTTGGTTTTCCCGTTTGAATGGTTTTACACTAGTAATTTTGGGGCCCTTTATAGCTTGTTGTTCGTAGTGAGCCAAGGCTCCGTGTTGAAGGCCGTACATTGACCTATAATGGTTTACTTTCATTAATTGTTATTTGGATGGAGAGTTGTCTCATTGGCACTCACACCACATCTTCCTATATCTACTAATCACAAACTATAATACATGAAAACTAAGCAAAAATTTCAAAGTCACTTGACCATGACTGAAGGGGCAGGGCCAAATAATCTCCATGGAAATGAAATATGCCAATGCTTATATATATACAACTGCATATCAATTATCATTAACAAACCACTAGTGGTTTGCCTATAAAAAATTCAACAGACCATAAATGAGGGGGTGGGGCCAAATAATCTCCATGGTAATGAGATGTGCCAATACTTATACAACTGCATACCAAATATCTTTGACTTACCACTAGTGGTTCTTTTTGACTCTGTCAAGCGAGACAAAAAAACAACTTTGGGACAGACAGACAGTCTGATATTTTCAGTATATAGTCTTTTTTGCACCTCATTTTTGCGCCTGTCCCAAGTCATGACTGACGAGCCTTTGACTTGTTAGTCTTGTAATATATGATTTTTAATATTAGTTTCTTTCATATATTTCAGAGTTTAGTACATGTAGTATGACGTCTATTATCACTGAACTAGTATACATTTTTGTTTAGGGCCAGCTGAAGCATGACTCCATGTGCAGGAACTTTTTTCGCCACAGTGAAGACCCATTGGTGAACTTCAGCTGTTATCTGCTCTTTGATCGAGTGATTGTCTCTTTGACACATTCCCTTTCTCGAATCTCAATTATATTTTAAATTCTATTATAAATCATAGGCGGATCCGGGGGGGGGGGGGGGGGGGCCCTTTCGTGGGGAAAATTTTGTTGATTATATAGGAATCATTAAAGCATGACTGGAGCGGGCCCCCCTTAGGAAAAGTTCTGGATCCGCTACTGTTAAAATGTTAGGCTTCATGTTGATTTGTTTTACATAAATTTGTCATTTCGAGGCCTTCTATTATATTTACAGCTTTCTATATGGTGCGAATTTTGCGAAGCAACATCACAACTGTTTGTGGAGACCATGGACTATTTATCTCTCTGACTTCAAATCATATAATGATTTTTCATTAATATACATGTGCCTTTCCAATATGAAATATGTGTTAAAAAACCTTTACAGGATAGTTTCGCATTCTGAGAAATATTGATATGGTGGGTTTTCTCCACCATCAACATCATTGTCTACATCTACATCTACGTCAACCTATGACTCGAAAAGGGTGCAGGGGTGGATCCAGCCATTTAAAAAAAAGGGGGGGGGTCCAACTATATACTCCCATTCAAATGCATTGATCGTTAAAAAAAGGGGGGTTTCCAACCACCGGAACCCCCCCCCCCTCCCTGGATCCGTCAATGACACCCCTTTGACCCAACACTCAACATGCTCAAGTATACCATAGATGTGTATTACATCTATGAGTATACATTTTAGTTGTCCTGCGGAGGAAACGATTTTGGCGCATTATAATTTATATATTAAAAGATCATGTCTGTGGTGAGATGTTAGTGTGTGTGCATACCAATATTTGAATTTTCTGAGTCTTCTTTTTGAATAATTTTTCATTTTTTGGTACAATACTGACGTCGAGTGCTGCTGTTGTGCTGGTTGGTTTTTTTTTACAAAGGCGACAAAGAAATGCAGGGGAAGGAAACTTACTTAAAAGACCAAAATGAGCGTCAGCATATTTTACTATGCAGTCGGTATCCTGATTTACATGTATTCTCTTAGACTCATTTCACAACAAAAAAAACGTTCAAGTGAAAATACTCGTAAGGCATGCAACATTTTAGATCACGTCTTATCATAACTTAAATTACGACCATATTTAATTGAATGAAAATAATTTGGCAAATGAAACCCTGCATGGTCACAGTTCCGTGGGAAAAGGGGGGATAGGACGTTCCGCTGGAATAGGTTACTTTTACTGAACCAGCTTAAAAATATGGGAATAGGTGGGGAAAACTATCAGAAATATATATGATGAGGTTGATAAATAACGTTTCAATCTAGTTACTTGTATATGAAACTGATACATGTACTCAAGTTGAAGTCCGGTCTTTTTTTCATTGCCAAAAGTCTCGCCGAATGTAAACATTACACACAGAATCTAAGCCTTAAATATTCCACTTTTCCAACACCCCTCCCCCAAACTTAACCAATATGTGAAAAGGTTACAATTTTACTTACGCACTATATGAAAAGGTATACATATAAAAAAAATGTGGTATGATTTGTCAATGAGGCATACATGTTTAAGATCTAACTTATATGAAAAGGGTGGGGTAACAGAACCCCAGCGACACGGTCACATCCCCTATCAATGAAATATTTAAGTGCCCCCCCTCCCCGGGTCACATTCATAAACCCGGTGCTGCCTTTTTTGCACGCGTTATAAAACAGTTAAAAGTGCCGGGATCTTACAGTCTGAGAGCTTTCACGGACTTATTTTATCGTATTTATGTCTGTTACGGTGAATTTATTATATATTTATAAAAAAAAAGCTAATTCTAATTTCTTTTCTTTTAATTTGAAGAATTTGTATAGATTTGCATGCAACTAGGTCTATAGCTCTATGTTCTCATGGATCTCATAACCTTAAAAGTCAGCTAGATTATGTGTGTGTAAGTTTATTAGAAAATTCAACGAGACACGTCCTAATCAGGTAAAATCAAAAATACCAATTTACAAATTCAGATATACTGCCTGTTGTATATTACTAACTTTGATTGTATATTGCCAAACCCCAACATCGTACGTGTGCATAGATATGTGGGCAGAATCAATTTGCGCCAATTGCAGTTTTGAAAAGGTATTAATTGCGCCACTCTCTTTTATTTTGATGGTATTAATTGCGCCAATAAATGAAATGAAATTGCGCCACATTTACCTGTTAATATTTTTTACCTATATCATACCTGTACGTCATGTTTTACCTATATCAAGACAAGACAAGACAAATACTTTGTTAAAGTCTCGCCACTTGTTACATATAAAACATACAGCTTTTTAAAACACAAGTTAACAACAAGAGCCACTCTATAAAGAGTTTTGAGAGACTATAAAACATTTTTTTCTTAAAATTATAATGCAAATACAAGTCAACTATCACGAATATAAAATACATTTTCGCTTTATCAAAATTTCATAGCAGATTTTGGCAGTATAAAATACCATATTGTCATTTGTAAAAAGAAATATTTTTTTCGTTATTAGTGTCCAGAAATTAGAACGTCAAATTTTGAGAACTGCGTGTAAAAGAAAAGCAACCAATGTGTTGTCAGAGCGACCTACAAAAATAAATTCAGAGATCTTCAAAATTGTAGAAGAAAATTTAGAAAAGAAAGATTTAAAATATGTGTGTTAGCCTATGTATAGAGAGAGAAGAAAACTGCGTCCGGCTTAATCTAAAAATCGAGCAGAATTTCACAGAATATTGGATGATATTGGTGTTGTTACAAACAAAGATGATGACTTTGTATTGTGTAACGATCCAGAAAGCGGTATAATTTTATTAGGATGCGAGGCTAATTTGAAATTTCAGTGTACAATTTCAGATGAGTTTTTTGCTGTTGGTACCTAGACAATCATTTAGTTGTTATATATAAATAAAAATATATAAAAATGGCGCAATTAGATGATTATTTTATTGGCGCAAATGATACCTATAGTTTTGAAAATTAGGTGGCGCTAAAGAGGTATTGGCGCAATTAAGTTGTGGCGCAAATGAGTTACTTTTTGGCGCAAAAAGATATCGCCCAGATATGTTTGGTACGGGATGGCGGCTTCGAAGCGGAGACAAAAAAAAACCACCCAGATAAATGAAAGTGTAGAATTTGATGTTGATTTTTTTTTTAACAGAACTAGATTCATATATTAGAATTGGAATATAGCATCTCGTTTTCTTTAGATAAATTGTTAGCTGTATCTGGCTGTAATAATTACCCCATTCATAGTCATCATATCTGCACACAGGATGGATGAATATATTCGTTACACGCTGCTTATTTAAGAGTTAAATTTTGGTAGAATTTGAAATCGAACTTCGATAGATATGTTAATTCTTATGAAACAATGAGGGCACGTGGCACTGATTACACATCTACTGGGCCGTGAATTATCTAATCAACAAAAATTGATTGGATTATCTTTATTGTCTTGTCTTATCTTGAATTGTGTTGTTAGTACTGTGTTTCTTTAAAATGAATAAATTAAGTTTTGTGAAAGTTACAGTGAAGAGACTGAAAAACATTAACTTATGGAATGCACACTTTACGACGATATTCGTTATAACCTTTTTCATGAATGTTCAAAATTTATTCAAGATTTTCACAGCCTTAATAAAGATAACAAGTTTATTGAAATTATGAACTGTTCCTATATTTTCAATGACAATATTTAGAATTTAACCTAAATAAGACAGATCAGTATCTATTTATATGATTTGCTTAAGCCCCATTCCCACTAGACCACGATCGCACCACGCTCACCGCGATCTAAAATAAATTCAGATCGTGGTGAGGTCGCGGTATGAGCGGCATGGAAATGTAAATGAAAATGAAAATGTAAATAATGATGCTACTACGTCCTCATTACGCTTCTACAACGATCCCGCTACGATTATACCACGTTCTCATCGGACATATTCTGCGACCTCACTACAATTATCAAGATCTTTCTACGCTCATCACGTTCTCACTACGACCATACCACGAGTTACCCGATTGCAACACGATCTTACCACGCTTCTATTGCGATTATAGCACGTTCTTACTACGATCAGGCGCGGATCCAGCCATTTAAAAAAGGGGGGGTTCCCAACCCAGAGTAAAGGGGGGGGGTCCAACTATATGCTCCCATTCAAATGCATTGATCGACCAAAAAAAGGGGGTTCCAACCCCCGGAACCCCCCCCCCCCCCCCCCCCGGCTGGGATCCGCCACTGACGATTATACTACGTTCATATCGCGATCTAACTATACGCTCTCAGCAATACCATCAACATCGTGTTCCATATCAATACAGTTCCATTCCTTCTATTTCTGATTAATACGTAGATTTCTCGGAAACAATACAGTCATGCCACCAAAATCTACTAGACCACGTGGGCGTGGTCTAGTAGATGTTGATGTAGAGGCAGAGGGAGCAAGCAGAGATGTCGGACCTACCAATCCAACCGAAATTACAACCTATTGCTGGTCCATTAAGCTCAAATGACGATATTTTAGTGAACGATAGCAGAGATGACACAGATGTGTCAACATATATAGGAAGATGTGGTATGAGTGCCAATGAGACAACTCTCCATCCAAGTAACAATTTATAAAAGTAAACCATTATAGGCACGAAGACTAAGTTGTGGTTTGGACGGACTTCGTTTACTTAGAAATTATTTAGAAATAATACCCAAATATGATATATTAATTTTTCAGAAATTATTTTCACATTAGAATTCGTTTAAGGACAATAACTAAATGAGATTTGATTATTTGAAAAGCGTATGATATTTTGGTCAGTACGGCTTCTACAGTTAAGAACGGGTTCCATTTATAAAACTAAATCTTAATTCATGAAAAAGTATGACAAAATTTCCCTTTTCAAACTCGTTCAAGGATTTTTTTACTGAGCAAGAACGAGTTTTAAAAGGGGAATAAATCAAACTAAATGAAATTTTGATTGAATCGTTATGTTATACATACACAGCCTCTCATTGGTTAAAACGTTTTAATTATTTGAATGAATCTCAAAGACAAGAAAATAGAACAAAACATGTTTAACCCCGCCACATTATTGTGTATGTGCCTGTCCCAAGTCAGGAGCCTGTTATTCAGTGGTTGTCGTTTGTTTATGTGTTAAATATTTGTTTTTGAAATAAATAAGGCCGTTAGTTTCCTCCTTTGAATTGTTTTACGTGGTCATTTCGGGGCCTTTTATAGCTGACTATGCTCATTGTTGAAGGCCGTGCGGTGACCTATAGTTGTTAATTTCTGTGTCATTTTGGTCTCTTGTGGAGAGTTTCATAAGTGATCATACCACATCTTTTTTTTTATAAATAATAATTAGAACGCAATGATACCAATATTTTTTAATTCAACGCTATTTTTAGTGAGTGATCAGATTAACAGCTGTTAGCTTGAAAGTAAATTATTTATAAATAGTGTTTCACCGATTCTTTTTTTTTTAACTATGGAACAATGCAATTTAATTCTATTGTATATTATATATCTAGAGATATGAAAATACGAAAGAATTATTCTTCTTAATTTTTGAACTATAAAGAATAAAACTAAACTTTTTATTGCACGAAATTTTAATAAAATACGAAAACATACAAAGAAAATAATAACGATATTTATTTTTTTTATCGAACATTTCCCAACTATATATGTAGATTTCTCATATTTCTCGACTGGCTTCAATTGTTACAAACACAAAGAAAAATGATTATTTAACGTTTTTTTTTTCCTAAAAAATTATGAATATAACGGTTTTTTTCTAAAACAATATATCTTCATTGTTCTTTATTTTTTAAAAGACATCTTGATTTTGTTTGTTTGCCAAGCTTACTTGTATGAAGTTAGGACCATCACTTATCACCGGCGTTTTGCATTTGCGCCGATCTGCATTTCATTTGCGCCGATCTGCATTTCATTTGCGCCGATCTGCATTTCATTTGCGCCGATTTTTTCTTTCATTTGCGCCGATTTTTGTTTTCATTTGCGCCGATTTTATTACAGGTAAATTACAGGTGAATAGATATAAGAAGATGTGAGTGTCAATGAGAGAACTCTCCATCCAAGTCATGTTATTTTTCATTTATCATTATAGACCTCTTCCATTTGCCACTTGTACAAATGTAATGAATTGTCAATCACAACATGTATATAACTGTTGTCCCCTGCTCACCACTGGGAGGTGGAAGAAGGCCTACAAGATACATCTCCAGACTGTTTTCCTTGTTTACCGTATCCGTAGTTCTTTAGCATCTGTCTTTCAGACATTTACCTCATGGTTATGCTCGATCTGTGTTTTGACAATAGAATCCGTGGTAACTCTGGCTTTACACGAATTTATGGTACATTAGTAAGATATGTAGTTATGTTTGAGAACACTGACCTTCCGATATGTATGGCCCTCGATGATTAAAGAATTTACTTCTCGGTCCGTTTCAATGTGCAAAATGACCATCAAGTTACTACGAAGTTCCAGAACAATATGAATCAAAATTAACTTGAACATGGATGAAAAACAATTATAACCAGATTTTACCAATGGTATAGCACAGTACATGTACAAGTTTTAACTTACCTGTAAATCTAATTAGGAGCAAATATAAAATCGGCGCAAATAAAAGAATGAAAATTTTCAAAATCGGCGCAAATGTCATACGCCCCTTATCACTCCTAATTATTAAAGATCAAACGACCTAATCAACATGATAATTGTTATTCAATATAATCCTCGGTCATGCCTGACATATTTCACAAAAACGGCGCGTGCCGATGAAAATTTCAATAACTCCTTAATGTTAAAATGATTTTATCAAAACAAAAAGTATAAGATGGAGAATTAAATTATCTATCGAATGCATACCTTCACCACTCACTAAAACATATATGTCATGTCCTTAGTGCACTTTGTATGTCCTGAGTTTTGGTTAATTAATGTCCAGTGGAAAATATTTAATGTATGCTCAGGACGAAAACAAATTCAAAAAAATAGCAATAGATACGATAGACCGTCTTGTTGAGACCGGCCGTGACACGGTCGGAAAATTTTCGACTACCATTGAAAAGGGAGGGACATAAATTTGGCCTTATATTAGGCTACTTACGGTCTACTGCATGGTAGAGTTGTTGCAAGGGTTCTTCATGTGGAAAAGTATTGCACTATTGCTACACGAGCTAGGCATCCGATTATTCAACGTCCCCAGTTGGACGTGGCTTCAGCACAGCCCAATGGACGTCCCTCTTTACTTCTAAGTAAAGTTTTATTGCCGGTCAGAAGAAGACCTGTAACGACGTTTTTTCTATAGTTACCCTAGTTCGCTAACGAATTTTGCTTCTTGTTCCATTGATTATAAAGAAAAAAGTTATCTAAAATATGTATATTTTTCTTGAACTACTATAAATAAATTGATTTAGTTAAAAATGTATTCTTTAAAAGTCAATAATGATTAATTAATTTAAGCAAACAATTACTTAAAATGGCAGGTACGTAAATGGCTTCATGGATAATAAACACTTTCCTAAACTAAAAAAAAAAAAAAAATATAAATCTATTTTTAGAACTTTTTCTTATATATTTGAACAATTATAAACTAATTATAATTGACTAGTCTAGTTGTCCAGTTTAAAAAAAATTGATGAATTTCATCATTTATTAATATTTTTAATCATTGTTAATATATTTACTTCGGTAGAAAAGAAAGTTAAATTATATAAATCTTCATTTGGACTCTAATCTTTATGTCCATTCTCTTTTTTGGGATAAAAAAATATCTTTAAAAAATGCGGTTTCGAGCCTGTTTCGTCGTTTTAATTTGGTTACACTCTCAGCAATTAGTGAGACAAATATGGTACATTACCAATGATAAGGCCTTATATGTGAAGCTGTTCAAAATTTTGTTCTTTGGAGGTACGTGTATTAGATCGATTTTTTAATTGTCCTATATAAATAGTTAAAGTTATCTCAGGTCTAGTTATGTATAGTATGAAATATGTCCACTGGAAATAAGACCTTTAAAACACAAATCCCCATTTACTCAATACGAAGTTTATTTGTTAGTGTCTTTTTAATGATTTTATAATATTATCCTTTTTTTGTGATAATTTGAGTGGTTGAGCATGAAATGGACACCGATGCTAAAATGAAAATTTGTTTAATGTCCTCAGTTGCAATATATACTAAGTATTACACGTGTACAGGATGTTCCCTAGAAAATTAAGGTATTCAAAATAAGTTATACACACCCCAAGGGTAGTACACGCTACTGTCATATGGAAAATTACTGGGTCACCTGTATAATGGTAATCAGCCATGCAATTAATCAGTTAACTGACCATGCCACGACAATTTAAAAAAAAAGTTTGTCGTTAAACAAAATACTAATTCATTTCACACATTTTTTTGTTTTTTGTTATGAAATTTAAAATTGTTTTCATGAGCGCACTCCAAAATAGTGACCAGTTGACGGTGACTGCTACTGGAAGAAGAAAACGCAACATGAATATTTATTGAGGGATTTTTAAAGGGTTTGTCCGTACAACGTTTGTCAATGGTATTTATTTTCAAATGACTAATATGTTTTCGCGCTTCGCCTTGAAGCTCATTATTCTGAGTATTTCAGACAAGATGATGAAAACAACGTTCAAGGTACTTTTTCGAATATCGTGAAGTGGCAAATTTTTAATTTAATTCCCATTCGTCCTTGCACTCTTCCTCTTTTCAGTAATTGTATACTTATAATTTCTTGTCATTTTAAAACCCTCTCTGTGATATCCGTTATGCTAAAGTAACCCAACACTTGATAAACATGCATGCAATATCAGGGGCAGATCTAGTCAGGATAAAGGAGGTTCCAACTTATATGTCTCCATTCAAATGCATTGATTGTTCACAAAAAGAGGAGTCCTACCTTCGTATCCCATCCTCTTTCGATCCACAACTGAATATAAATATAATTTTTATTTAAAAGTTCTCGGAGGGTCCACTTCCTATATATACAAGGTGATTGGGCGTGCCGCTGGAATATGTCATCTTTTCAAGCTTGAAAATATGTGAATAGGTCGGGGAAACTATCATCTCGGCTATACACGTATCCCCCACCAAACGAACACAAAAAAAATGGAAAAAGTAACATTTTCACCCGTACGCAATATATCATATGAAAAGGTATATAGTTCAGAAATTTAAATTATATGAAAAGGGTGGGGTAACATAACACAGCGGTACCCCCTGTCAATTAATTATTGAGGTGCAACCGAGCCACCCCCGGCCCGACGAGAAAAGTCATAGACTAGTACTGAGGACTCAGGTTCACAATTTTAATTATGGTACCCTGTCCAGCAACGAGTATGATAATAAGCAAAAACAATATCTTGTAGCAGAAAAATACACAAAATTCTATTGATTGATTATTAAAATACATTGTATTCAGGAGCACGTACCTGTCAGCTGCTATAATTAACCGCAAATAACTGCGAGATAATGAATAATGCGCAAGTTGACAATTGTCTCTTCTCTGCTAAAAAATGTACTTGCAATATTCACATTAATTCAGATTCATTTGTGAGACCAACGACACTAATAATATTACCTCAAAGTTGGAGATTCTCCGTTAATGGGAACTTCATATCGGATCCGATCAATGTATTGGTTCCATTCCCCTACAATTTTATGGGCTGCCTATTATTAGCCATCCATTTGCACTGAACGATGAAAATCTAAAAGGTATAATTATTACTGTTGGGTTTGTATGATATATAAGAGACATTGTATTACATGTCTCTGGATTATATATATAGTATAAGTCACTTCACTTCTTTTTCCTACGGCTATGGCGTCACAGAAAAAATAAAATTCGGAAACTGACATGGCCTAAACAGGGACCTGGTTTTACTCATGAATGTGGAATGATTATGATTATGATTAATAAGTAACTCTTTACCTTCTGATATTTATACATTAAACAGACGCGGATCCAGCCATTTTAAAAAGGGGGGGGGGGGGGTCCCCAACCCAGAATAAAGGGGGGGTTCCAACTATATGCTCCCATTCAAATGCATTGATCGGCCAAAAAAAGGGAGGGTTCCAACCCCCGGAACCCCCCCCCCCCCTCTAGATCCGCCACTGTTAAATATGAAGATTATATATATATACATTATTTTATATTTATATATACATGAATCAGACATGGTATATATGGAAGAATTAGATATAAAAAAAATTACTTTACAAATTAATAAATTTGTATAAAAAAAATCAATTTGACATAAGCCTCCTCGCCCTTTAATTAAACATTGGCGGATCCAGGGGGGGGGGGGGGGGGGTCGGGGGGTTGGAACCCCCTTTTTTTTGGACGATGAATGCATTTGAATGGGAGCATATAGTTGGAACCCCCCTTTTTAAAATGGCTGGATCCGCCCGATTATAAATCTCTATTTTCAGACATAGGCTCATATAAATTTGATGTTTGAAGAATTAAAATAAATCTTGAGACAGCAAATGATATGAACATTAAAATATTTATGCATGTGACATACAAAATTATAAAGTCATATAGACATTAGACATTAGACATTATTTTATTTTTCCAATCATGGGCCCTTGTCAGGCAAGATACAAAAACATCATAATACAATGATTATATAAACATTAGTGAAATACACAATAAGTAATACATAAATAATAAATTGATAATATGAGCAATGTAGGATATAATTATGGTGAGAGACATTGAGTGTAATGAGGCGGATTTTATATTAAAAGGATATGATATTAAGTTTATTTTAAAGTACGGAAACTAAAAAATAGTAAAAATAGAACCGGGAATATAGTATCTCAATCTGCAGTAGTTCTCCTCATGACCAGTGCACAGTAGTGAGGGTCTTTTACATCACAACAATGCAAAGGTCATCAAGGGGAGATCATTCAGAACTAGCTACAGATACATGAGATTACTCCAATAGTGATTCTCCTCATGACTAATGTACAACAGCAAGGGTTAACATTGCTACTGGACAATATTCATCAAGGGACGGTGCTCTAGAACTCACTATGGAGAAAATATAAAGTTCAAATTACAAGTAGTAGAGGGAGATAAATCCCATTAAAACTTTTCATATTTCTTAATGAACATGCATAATTCTGATAATAAATTCTCATCTTCATTATTCATTAACCATATCAGTTTTTGGTTAGGGTCAAGATTTTGAAAATTCTTGCAGCAATTATTTATCATTGTTATCATGTCTTTCCTTTGATCTGATAAATTATCACAGTTAAAAAGAAAATGTGTTTCATCTTCGACCTCATTACTACAACATCTCTTACATATTCTATTGTGTCGGGGAGTATTACTATATCTACCTCTCTCTACAAGTAAATGGTGAGCAGATATGCGAAATCTTGTTAGACTACGTCTATCTTCAAATTTTTTAACAATATCAAGATATTTTTCACAACCAAAATTTGCTTTAAAGGTAACATATGTGCAAAGTTTTCCTTCTGAGTGAGTTTTGAGATTCTTTTCCCAATCTTTTAACATGGCAATTCTTAGTTTTTTGTTGTCAATTGGTTTAGCCGTGTCTGAGGATATTTGATGTTTATTAATCAGTGAAAGAAGTTTTTCAGATGACATATACCACGATGGTTTCTTTGACTCATACAATTTCTTTGATTCTATAAATGCATTGTATAACAATGGAAAGTTAGTGTCTGACTTTTCTAATCTGTAATAGTATTTAGTCATTGCTTTAATCATGTTAAACAGGGGCGTAGCTACCCGGAGGCACGACAGCACGTGCATCCACGTCGTTTTCACAAAAAAAAAAAAAAAAAAAAAAAAGCAGAAGAGAGAGAGATGAGTTGGTCAATTGGAATCGGAGACTGTTGGTGTCTTTTCCGTCTATCCCTGATATTAGTTTGCCAACCTAGTTACAAGTGTTGATGAAGCTGTTCATTCAGAAAAAGATCGTAGCTCTGAAGTTGCGTGCACATTGATTCGCCATGCAAAAAAAAGAAATGGCAAAATAAAAATTTATAAATTGAATGTTAAAGGAAACACCTATGTTGTCACTTTTTTTAATTGATGAAATATCATTAAATAACGACATTTGGTTTCAAAATAATTTTTTTTTTTTTGGAGATTATGACAAAATAGGAAGGTTACTTGTATCTTTTACAAGATTTTTACTTTTGAATTTGTAATAGTACTCAGTCTACGATATGTAGTTTTGGAGCACATTTTACAGTGTACAGTTCATCAGTTTGGAATGAGATGTACCAATCGGCATTAGAATTATCAGATCCCTTCGATATCGTTGAAAATATGCCGAGGCGATGTGGTTGACAGACTACCGGAGCCAATCACCTTGCAACCATGCCAAAACAGTATTGGAAAGTCTCATTATTTTTTGCGTTCATAGACCATATGATAAGGCAACTGGAGAGTGGAGTCGCTTCAAGTTATCAGAAAATCGCTTCTTTGTGCTGTATCTGCTTCATCGTGTTGTAGGAAATATCACAAACGAACAAATCTCAATATTGTCTGAAACATACGAAACTGACCTAGCATGTAATTTTGACTAATTCAATTGGGAGGTCGCTCGATGTCGAACACGTACGCTGGTTTATAACATCTCGCGAGTGCTACCATGCCATGATGGCCCTGAGATCTATCAGTCACGGTACTACGCATGTAATTGAAAACAAACTGTACGATCAACAGTGAACAACGAAAGTTGCATAGCATTACTGCATATTCATCGGGATTCAGTGTGAATGTTGACAAGGTAATAGAGAAGTTTGTTTCTGCCCAGACCCGAAGAGCAGATTTTGGACAATTTTGAGTAAATTCTGTATCACAAATATGTGTTGTTTATGTATTACTATATTCAGAAGATTTATTAATAGTTTTACATTCATAAATTTTATCTACATATAGCTCCTCTTTTAACCGTCCTATGACCGAAAACCGAAAAAAAATTTAAAAAATCTGCATAATAGGGTCCCAAAATTTTTTCGCATCGCTCCGCTCGGCGGTAGTTGCTTCCACATCGTTTCTTTCTAGCTACGCCCCTGTTAAAATATATTGGTTGTCTTCCCAACTCAGTTAATACTGCAAAATTGGTGCTTTTTTTTGGAGCTCCAAGAATAAATTTACAGAATTAAGTATGAAGTTTTTCAGCAGGTAATTTAGAATAAATATGGTCAAATGAAAAAATTCCATTTCTATATTTAGACGACATAGGATTAAAGGCACCCCATATCTCACAGCTGTATAGTAAGATGGGTTTGATGGTATGATCAAAAACATGCATGCTTGTTTTGACTGAAGGATGCAAGGATAAAAAATATTTAGATAACTTAAAATAGGCTTTTAGTGCCTTTTTATACAATTCATCCTGGGCTACTGTAAAGGAGCCAGATGCACAAAAATGTATACCCAAATATTTATATGTGTTAACACACTCTAGTTTTACACCATTTAGCATAAAATCATATTTGTTAATCAATCTACCTGCCTTGTTGAATATAAGAACCTTTGTTTTGTTTGTATTCACACTTAAGCACCAATCATTGCAGTAATTTTGCAAAATGTCCAATTTTTTTTGCAAACCATTCGGAGATGTTGACAATAAAACAATATCGTCAGCATACATAAGGCAGTGTAAATCTTGATCATTTATTGAAACTGGGTCTTCAGAGTGTTTTAAATAGTTTGTCAAATTATTAATAAAGATCTTGAAGAGGTTTGGACTAAGATTGTCTCCTTGTTTCACCCCCAGGTGTGTTGAAAAGGAATTTGTCAAGTTTTAATTTACCTTTACACATGATTTACTTACTTCATACATGCTTTTGATGATGTTGTAAAAAGAAGATCCCACCCCAATATCTAGTAGTTTCAATTTGATTCCAGTGTGAATAACAGTATCAAAGGCCTTTTTGAAGTCAACAAAGCAGGCATATAGTCTACTACCAGGGTTATTAAAATATTTATCAATAATTGTCTTGATTACAAACATGTGGTCAGAGGTCCTAGCTTTTTTTGTGAAGCCAATTTGGCAGCCATCAATTTTTTTGTGTTCGACTAGAAATTTGTCAAGTCGGGAATTTAAAATAGAATTAAACAATTTTCCTATTGAACTGGTTATGGTCAAACCACGATAGTTATTAGGATCAAGAATATCATTAGCCTTATGTAAGGGTGCTATATATCCTTCTGCCCATTTTTCAGGATAAATGCCATTACTCAAACAAGAGTTGAATATTTTTTTGAAGCAACCAACTAAAATACTTTGGCTGCATTTAATCATATTATTTGTAATATTGTCCAAACCAGGGGATTTATTCCACTTTAATTTTGAGATGGCAGTGATAATTTCATTATCAGTTATTACAAAATTTAATTCATTAAAACATTTCGGGGATATCTCTGCAGATTCTAAACTCTCCTCAAGATGTTTAACCCTATCTAAAAAATTATCATTAACCTAATTTAAATCTTGAAAGTGATGAAGCCAATCAGATGGTGATATATTGTTAACTGAGGAATCATGATTTTTGTCCTGTAACTTATTAATCAATCCCCAGTATAGTTTGGGATTGTCCTCATGAAGAGTTTCTAACTGTTCCAAAATATCTGCCTTAAAAACTTTCTTTTTGGTTTTTCTGCATTTGTTATATTCCCTATATAATTTGTAATTATGATTTGTAACCATTGGATCTTTCGGGTTAGAAGAGTAAATTTTTCCATAATTTATAAGATTCTTTCTCATTGAGTGCAAATCAGAGTCAAAGAAATTTTTGTGTTTCTTTTTCTTTTTCCTATATTTAGGGTTTTTTTTCAAAGATTGTTCAGCAGCCTCAATGAAAATGTTAGTTAGTTTAACTGAGGCTTCATTTATCTCTATTTTGGAAGTAAAATGCCCCTTAAGTATGAAATCTGATATTTTTTGAAGTACAGATGGAGAAGTTAGAGCCTCCTGAAACACTGTAGCTGAGTTCTCTGACCACATGTATCGAGAAGGCATAGTATGCAAATCATGATCAATACAATCATCTCTTAAATTAGCACTAAATTGGGCTGACATTTCCCATTCAATTTTACAATGACAATCAGATAATGTAGGTACAAATTCAGCCACTCTAAAGTACAAAATATAATCAAGGGCACTCTCCGACACAATAGAATAGTCTACAACACTTGCTCCATTAGGAGTATAACAGGTATAATTACCATTTAAATCACCAAGTGTACGCCCATTTCAAATTCTGAGCTGATGAGAAATACAAAATTCACATAAATCTTTCCCTCTTCAATCAAGCTTTTTGTCTCTGTTTTTACGCAACATAATATTTTTATCCAAAGGATATGTATTGTATAAAGGAAGAAAATCTATTTCATCCTGTATAATTAAATCAGGGTGTGATCCAGCTCTGGCATTAAAATCACCACAAAGAAGTATATCTGCATCTTTACAAAATAATGTGATATCATTTTCTAGACATTCAAAAAGTTCATGCCTCCTTTCTTTGTGTAAGTTGATGTTGCAGGTGGGTAATAAATAACACAAATATATAGGTCTCTGTGAAAGCCAAATAATTTTTTTTCTAATTTAACCCATTGATAATCAGTGTTCGAATTTTTCAAAATTTTCACATGATCTTTTATGTGAGGTTTTCTCAAAATGGCTATTCCACCATAATATCTATTGTTAGCCTTAGTGATAGGTCTACATACAGGATAGTAGTTAAAAGGGCCCACATTTTTAATATTGCTATTATAACCAACATGGGTTTCTACAAGGAATGCTAGGTCATATTTTGAAATTGAGTCTATAAAGGTTTTATCCTGGGTTTTATCAATGTCACCAGAAAAGAGCCCTCCAACATTCCAAGTACACATTTTCAATGTTGAAAATAACATAGTCATGTCTTAGTCTGTAAAAAATATGTATAACAAATAAAACAAAATAAGATACAGAAAAAAATGTTTAAGTAGTTGTCTGCTACTATAAAAACTAATATTTATAATATTACTTAAAATTATCACCAGTAGTTTTTAGAGTACAAAAATATTGGTATTGATAAACCAAAAAGAGTCAATGTTCAGTTAAAGAGGAATAACTCCAGTATATTAATGAGTCTAAAGTTAAAAGTGCTTTTTTTTTTTTTAGGCTAAAAAAAAATCTTCCTCTTCTTTTTTTTTCTTTCTTGAAATAACTTTTCAAATCAGATAATTTGGTAGAATTTCTTTGTTTTAGAAAAATAGTTCGATTTAAGTACTTGTAAACTGGGAAAATCTTAAAAAAGAAAAATTAGAGCAATTTACAAAGTAAAAATTTTTGTCCAATATTTTTTGTATACAATAATTTTCTTTTATAACTCTTAATAATTAAAGTTATTTATGAGGTGCCGGTCCCATTAAGCCACGGCCACGACCACGTCCACGTCCTACTTGTCCACTGTTTGTATTCTGGATCTGCTTCTGTTAGGCTGTATTGTTATATTCAGGGTTGAATGTATTGCGTGTTTCAGATTGTTTGCCAGTATTGAGGTTCCTTTGTCGTTCAGGTGATATTTGTCATCAGACAATAGTGTCATCATGGTGTTTCCTCCTGATAGCATGTTTGTGTGTTCTACAACCGTAACATGGTGACAATTCGATATTTTCTGTTTGATCAAGGCATTTATGATCACACCATTAGTGTGGTGGTTAATATCGTCAGCTCTAGGTGTAGCTAGTGATATCAGACATTTACTTTGAGTCCATTTTTGTCCGATAAGGTGCACTAGGTGCATTAATTTGTCAACACATGTTGTAGGTTCATATTTTTTAGATCATTTGTAAGAATGTGCAGGATCACTAGATTTGGTTGTTCTTCATATTGTGTGATGTAAGTAGTTGCCTCGTCTATTGTGTATTGAATTGATTTGTGTATTTTGACTGCATTAGTTACTTTATCTTCTTTTATTCCTTTAGTGTTTGAGGTACCAATCAGAAGAACTTTTGGGACATATTCTTGTTCAAGGTGTGAGGTATCTGCCTTCTGTAAGGTGAATATGTCCTGTGTTTTTTCTTGAATTGCCTGTTGTGGGTCAAGTAATGTAAGCAGTTGTGATTTGAGGTTAAGATTATGTTCAAAAAGATTATCCAACTTGTCGCTTAAACTTCTGTTGCTGGTACTGAATTTTTCGATCTCTTCATCCTTTTTGTCGAGTTTGTCCATCAAAACATGGGTTTCATTTCTTGATGACTGTAATGCAGTATTAAGGTCCTCTATTGACTCCTTAAGAGTGTCCTTAAGTTGTTGATTACTAATATGGAGATGATTTATCTCTTCCTTTTTATTGTTCAATCTTTCGTTTAGTATTATTACTTCATTTTTTGATGCTTGTAACAATGTGTCAAGTTCATCTGCTGTTTTAGTACACTTTATTATCAACTTTACCTGTTCTATCTCTGTTTTCAATGTTTGAAAATTTGAATTTTGATTATCCAGCATTTGTGATATCTTGTGTGTAACACTGGTTTCTAGACGTTGAATTTCATCAGTAACAGTGATTTTAGTGTCTACTTGTTCAGTTTCAGTATGTTGGTTCTTAGTTGAAATTGGAGTTTTGAGTTTCGTGTAAATGCCATTATTATTAGCATCTGTTGGCGGTGTTGTGTCGGTTATTATTTGTTTTTGTGAGGTTTCATCAGTAAGAGTTCCCATTATGTGGATAAGTTGAGGAAAGTCTTCTTTTGCAAACTTTTCAAAGTGGTTTCCTTGTGCTTGTATGAACCCAGTTCGCACAAATAAAGTTATCTTATAAAGAAGGGGGTTCAATTTGTCCTCAGATGTTTTGATCTCAACAGCGATAGTTTTAAGTGGGTCATCTTTCGTGATTACCTCGGGGCTATCTGCCCAGCAAATGTCTCGGGTTTCTAATTTCCCCATATATTCATAATAATAAAGGTTTAAAGCTCTTATCCAGGGTCTAAGGCGGGTGATGTTAGTCCTAAAGCCAACCATTCGGGCATCTTTTTTATATAGATTGAGATCAATTGAGATATATATATATACAAAGCAATATTTTGCAATATTTTTAAAAATTATGTTGGCCCAAATCTTGATAGTTGAATTTGTAAGCCGTAAACATGTTAAACATTAAAAAATTAACCCCCAAAGCAAAGTTGAAACATAAGAATGACCATATAGTCTTTAATGTACCAGTATACATGTATGCTATCCGCCTCTGAAAGTAAAATCTACTAATAAGTTTCATTTGACCAAATTTGTCAATTGACCCCTTAAGGAATTATTGCCCTTTAAAGACAGTTTTTCCAAAAATTGTATATTTAGTTTGTATACATGGTATACTGTAAAAAAAATCTCCTTTGAAACAGCTGAATGAGTTTCAGAGTATATAGTATAAATTATGTATTTTATTTTCAAGAAACATACCCACCATAACTAAAAATAGGAGTAAAATGCCTTTTTTTTTTTGCTTATGAAGAAAATATGACAGATACAAAGAACATTTAAATGGAGTTTTTAAAAGCAATTCAGGCAATTAATTGAGAGCCCCTTGTTTTAATTGCTTCTGTAAGTAATACAGTCAAGGATATAACTCTATAGGATTATTACAGAAAATAACCTACAATTGTTGTTGTGGACTAAAAAAAAAAGAATGTTAAATGTTTCAAAGGGACAATAATATACATCATTAGTTTTGTCAAAATATATACAAGTTCTATTAATATTACTATTGTCTTTATGTATAGTTAACCATGTTAACTGTAGAAAGTTTTTTTTAAAATAACAAACATTTGTTATTACAGATTTAGAAAAAAATAGGATTAAAGAGTAGACAAGTCATGCAAGTATCTGTAATAACATACATGTAAGTTATATTAAAACCCAGTAGAGTCATATCCCAGACTGTAATACATTAATTTGAATTTATGACAACAGACACATGCAGATTATACTGTTAGTAATATTTCAGAGTTTAACCTTGTTAAGCTACCAATCATAAAAGAATAATTAATCAGGTCATTGTTGTCCAATGAAAAATTAGTATGAACACGATGAAGAAAAAGTACGGGAATGTTTATTTGTTAAACTATTGACCGAGGTAATCATGGTAATAGTCTTTGAAACTGTTGACTGGCAAATAGTCTGTGAAATGAAAAAAAAACAGAAATATTTCATTCCTTATTTTATATTATTGTATATAGAAAAACACATAATGATGTATAATAATGTAATGTAATGTAACTATAGTCATTAAATGATAGTTTTCACCCTTTTTAGGTCTAGCAGTGGGAAAGCCAGTGACATTGAAGAGCTACTTCCGGTGGTCACGCGGGAAAGGGGAGATAATCTAAAAATTTTGAGGTGGCGCTGTAACCAGCGTGTAAACAAAAACATAGCCTGTGCTTCAGACAATAAATTTATTAAAACAACTAAACATCCATCAGTATTTGAGGTTAATTTTTCATTAGAATAGATTTTGTCACACGACTGCCAAAATAGGTATTAAAATAAGTGCTGCGTTACTGAAATATGATAAATCAAAAGACGTCCTCCGTAGATTTCCAAAAAACCGCGGGTAATCCCCCTGTTTGCTAGGAACTGACACAAATGCATCCTAAAGCTTTTCATTGGTCGAGATATAAATAAATGTGACCCAGAAACATATGGGCACATGACTATGTATAGGATTCCCCGTCACTCTGAGTCTTGTTTACATAATAAATACTTCAACCGGAGGTCAAAATTCAACACTTTTCTAACGTTTTTGGAGTTATTTCGGCGCAAAATTAAGCAAATTATGTCATATTTTACAGTTTTTAACCACGAAACTGATTGAGACAATGAAGGGTGATGATGTTTCCAGGATTTTAAATATATTTTACTTAAAAATGATGATGGGTTGAAGGCTTTACACCGTCATTTGTTGATGTTTTTCATGTTGCTCAGACTGCTCAAACTCCTCGCAGTATTACATTTTCTGTAGTTATTTAATTATGCTGCAGTGTGTAACAGATGTATGTAGTACATTGAAACTAGGTTAATCTATGAACGAATTTGTCCATATAAATGACTTCAGTTGTTTGGAAGAACCCCCCTTTTTTCCCCCAACTTTTCAAAAATTTCAGCTGAAGGGGTAAGTCAAAAGTTATTGT
Organism: Mytilus edulis; assembly: GCF_963676685.1. Taxonomy (NCBI): domain Eukaryota; kingdom Metazoa; phylum Mollusca; class Bivalvia; order Mytilida; family Mytilidae; genus Mytilus; species Mytilus edulis. The sequence goes on from NC_092348.1 coordinate 76,508,341, forward strand.
CTGGATAAAAATCCTACGCATGTGCAAAGTGTAAGCACTCAGTTAATCTTTGTTTTAAGCCATTTTTTGTAGGGTAATGGTTATAGTCATTCTTTGATTCAGTAAATATTAATCTGAAATCAACTTGTCAATTAAAAAAAGTACCAATCAACAAATATTAATCTGCTGCATCTATAATTTTCACTTTATTTTAAGTATTCGTTCTTGTTGTTTCTATAAAAAAAACTAAGCAAGTTGGAAGTTGACACTCGAACATGTTTATAACTTGATGTCTGTCCTGTCCTTATCATGCATATCAAGCAACATGGTGTACACTAACCATTCATGTTTGAGTGTGTCTGGGCCGTGGGGCATGTTTAACTCTTGAGAACTTGAGATTAACATTCAATAGGAATGCACAATGCCTAGTACATCCAATTCTTAATACATGTCAGAGCTATATGACCATTTAAAGCATTAACAAAATGCTGTATCACTTCTAAGGTCTACTTTGAAATTTGCATATGAAAGTCTCACTCTGATTTTGGGGATCCTGTTTTGTTGCATTGATATTAATGCTTGACCCACATTTTTATTTTACACCAATCTACAAGAAAACAAAGCTTGGACACAGGATCTATAGTCTAATCAGAATCATACCATTCCTATATCTGTGTGCTGATTTTTATGCAATATAATACTTTTTCACACATTTTTCTCCATTCTTAAAAAGCACACAATTGCAATAATTTGCAAAATCATGTGATAACATATAGGAAAAGAGCACCAGGACATCTCATTCCTAATACTACACAAGGAGCAGGATCTACTTACTCTTCCAGAACACCTGATATCAATTGTATGTTGTGGGTTTAAGTTGCTCAGTTTTCTTTTTTCTAATTTGAATATTAGTTTAGACTTTTCATCAAAAAAGTATGAAAAAAAGAGAGACTACTGAAAATGATTTATTTAGGTGCAGGGGTTACCACACTTAAAAAAAACCCAGTGAAAAGTCGTCATGATAGGCCATTTGAGAGACCTCAAGGATACCTCACTATGTCTAGGAGAACTGAACGATTTTAAAACCTTTCTATTTCAGTCCTTCACACCTATAATCAATCATTAAAGACCATCAAGTTTACTTTTTATATCTTTGATTTTTTTTATGTCTCAAATACTACAGTACATACATGTATATGCCTGATATCAGTGACGGATCCAGAACTTTTTCTAGGGGGCTGCTGACTGACTTAAGAGGGACCCGCTCCAGTGATTCCCTATTTAACCAACCACAAAAGGGACCCCTATGAATATGCTAGCTTTGCATCTATGAATCTCAGGTTTTTCAATGACAATAAGTTTTATTGTATTGCAACAGCATTATTGTCTCATGTACATTTACCCCACGTTATCAATATAAAATTGTTGAGTGTTTCACATTGTATATTTAAAAATATAAAAATGTTTAGAAATAAACGTTTATTAAATGATAAATAAATACAGTCATAAAAATAATGTTAAAATGAAACATACGTATAAAATATTTTAAATAATTTAAGAGTATTATTGTTAAAAAGTCCAAGTTAAAAGTAAAATCAAGTCAAATAGTCCTCTGTCCCATACATGTAAATCCTCAAAATAGAAATCCTGCTCTTCTTATTCCTATTGTTATCTGAAAATATATAATATATGCAGATGATATTATCAAATGAAAATAATTTTGAACTTTTCTACAGTTGTTATATGAAATTATAATATATTTTACTTGTCTACAAATTTCTATGTGGTCCAAGAATGAGAAGGTTCACATTTAAATTGGAATTGAATGCTTTTTATTTGAATTTTACTAATGGAAAACTAATCAGATGTGAATAATTGCCAATGAGACAACTATCCCAAAATACTCATTTGGAGTGGATATATAGGCATTTTTTTGCTACATGAAAGCCTTTAAACATGAGAAAATCTCATAATGTATATACTATGATTGTTTTCAGATGTGTGTTATCATTTCATTTAAATTGAAATCTTTCTTATTTTAATCTTAAATAATCAAAAGGAGGTTTATATGATTCAACAAAAATAAAGAAATTATTTTAGACTTTTGATGTAAATAATTGATATATTTTTACTGACTTTATATTATATGTCAAAGAAGGAGGTGGGAGATGTTGCAGGGGTCCTGATCCCAAAATCCCGGGCTAAAAACATGATCTTCTGAGGTCCCAAATTTAAAAAAAAAATCACGAAAGAAAATCCTGAGCTTAAAAACACCCAATCCAAACGTCCCGAAAAAGTCCTGCCCTCCATCAAGAAAAGTTAATAATCATATACAGCAACACAAATTTTCTATTTATTTATTCATTTACTTCAATATCTTAAATCCATCAACATAATAACATATCAATCTTTTTAATAGGTATATTAAATAATGTGTAAATAAAGTATTACTTAATATGCAACATTAAATTATCTTACATGTATCTGTTATTTAAAAGGTAACTTTTCATTCAATCATTCATATCTTAAATTCTTCATACCAGTAATAGATATTAAATGTATCCACCACCAATAAAACCTGGCCACAACACCTAGCCAATACTGAATGTGGCAATAAAATTCAACAATAAATCACATAATTTGTTTTTTTTTTGCATGGAAGGAGGGACAGAATTTATACTGTCCTACTGGTTAATATTTCATATACATGTACCTGAAATCTTTAAAAGATATTTTACATAGATATAGGAAGATGTGGTGTTAGTGCCAATGAGACAACTCTCCATCCAAATAACAAATTATAAAAGTAAACCAATATAGGTCAATGTACGGCCTTCAACACGGAGCCTTGGCTCACACCGAACAACAAGCTAAAAAGGGCCCTAAAATTACTACTGTAAAACCATTCAAATGGGAAATGCCTATATGCACTATTCAGCAAAAATAATAGTTCTGTTGTTCAGATAAACAAGGGTCTGGATGGGGTGTTTTCCATTACTTTATCATTTATTCTTTACGCTCATTTGTCTCTATTTTTTTTTATACTTTTTGTCCATCATTTCTCTTTTCTCAATATATAAATTAGCACATCAATAGTTCAAATAATATTATGACGTCTGGCTAGGATGTTTATAATTTTTTCTGGGATGCGTAGGAAGGCGTCCTAGATAAAAAAATAAAATAGCCTTGTCAGATGTCATATTATTTTGACTAGCATGTCATTTGCTCTATTCCTTATTACAGTCAATTTTCTCTATTCTTTGTTCCTTTAGTCATAGTTCTCCAATTTTTTTTTTATACTTTTAGCCATAGTTCCCAGTGGCATATCCAGGGATAAGGTTCCGGGATTGGAATCCCCCCTTTTTATGGACAATCAATGCATTTGAAAGGGGACATTTATAGTTGGAACCCCCCTTTATCCTGGGTAGGGAACCCCTTTTCAAAATGGCTGTATCCACCCCTGGTTCCCTATTTTGTGAACCCTCACCCTGTACTATCTGTAAGAAATGATGGATAGAGGTTTAGGATAAAATTAAACTATACTTATGTAGCTGTTATATTTTTCCTATAATTTTATTTTGTTTGTTTTTGTCACACCTGAGTGTCACACACTTTTTGGGTTCAAAAATAATAATATAAAACCATTTAATTAACCTTTATACTATTCGAGACAACCAAACAAATCAGCACAAATGCTTAACACAACCGTAATAATTTAATTAAAATTATAAAACTAACATTAACATGCCAAAATTCAAGTTTTAATCAAAATTATTGAAGTCTCGGGCTGAAAAAGGGGCGTTTATTTCGTGTGGTCTGGGGGAATTTAATGGATTTCAGCATCCTAAAAGAGGCAAACATATAGCCATAACCCGATCTGATCAATGAATTATGTTATGGATAATGTTGATATCTTTCTACTAACCATTAAAAGTAATAATAGTAGGATTTCGTGAGCTCAGAAACCTTAATCTGTTGAAAAATGGCGTCGATTTATGTGCTTCCTTTTCGCAGCCTCAGTTACAATTTTACAAGGAGTGATGGGTATTTATGCAAATATTTAGGGACTCCTATCATCATAGATACTATTTTTGGTCATTTTATATTTAAATAGCCAATAGGATGCGAATGTATCAGTTATTTTCAGAAGCGGAAAACACCCGCCATATTTTTATCTTCCAAAATAACAACGTGTCTTGCCAGTTTCAGATGTTTGTTTCTTGTAAAATAAAATCTCCTAAGAAGAAAATATAGCATAGTCACCTGTAAAACTTACCTATATAACTAATTAATGATGAAATGACACAAGTTTAATTGTCTTTAATAGTAAATTTCTTGAAAAATCACACGTACACGATGTAAACAAATTACCGAGATGGCGCGATACGGTCGCCGTCTATGTAAAAATCGCGATTGTCGCCCTTGATTTTTTGGCCGTTACGTCATATGGAAGGAGGCGCAGAACTGATCTGTGGCTTTCCCACTGTAGGGCAAGGAATATAGAAGATAAAGAAATATGTAAACAGTTACAGTAGAAATGATAGACAAAACAAGATAAGCAGAAGACAACACTGCCTAAATGGTAAGGCCACTTCTATATAATAAAAGTGATTGCCCTTGAATGATGACTATTATAAAAAATAAGAAGATTCGGTATGGTAAATTCAGTGATCTTTCCACCAGAGTTCAATGAAGTGGTCCTGATGCAAGTGATTAAAGGCCAATGGTGGGCTTCGATCATGAGAAAACCGATTGTCCCCCCTTGTGTGGGAAACATTTGGTTGATTATATAGGGAATCACTGAAGCATGACTGGAGAGGCCCCCTTTCCCTTATGAAAAGTTCTGGATCCGCCATTGCCAAACTTTATGAGTCAGCTGTTAAAGACCCAAACATGAAAAGTTTTAAGCAATCCAAATTAATTCAAAACTAATAACAATTAATAAAAAAATGTCTGTGAGCACTCAACCTTACCATAATCTTATTCTAGGACAGTGGTTCAAATAGCACAACATGTGAACAAATAAAAACTGTTGCAAGTTGCTCAACTTAAAATATCACTGCAAGGCACTAAAACAACCAATATTAAGTCGTGGACACAAGGCACTGAAATAAGAAAACTCATAAGTAAGAATATCCAATAAAAGTTTATTCAAACGTTCATATTAAACATGAAAGAATAAGCTTATTTTATATCGCTGTTATTTCTCCATTTATAAATTTGTTTTCTTCATTTTTTGTATTTATAGGTCAGACATCTGGGTTCTCATGTTCATCAACAGGTCAATACTGAAGAGGAAACTTAAAGTTAATACTTTTCATCATTGTGTGCTAATTGGATTAATGTGAAATGAAATGTGTGCTCTCCAGGAAAAAGAAATAGAAAATTTCAACAAAATGGCTATAAAAAAAAATGGAGTACTATCATAGATGCATAAGAACACAATTGTGTAAACGCAACAACCTACATATTCACTGAAGGATTAGTAAGAAATGTAGAAAAATAAACAACTGCTTTATCTGTTTATGTACATGGCTCCGTCATATCAAATATACAGCCAATGACAGAGGAAGATGTTTGAAGAACAGATTGCAAAAATGTTTTCTCTGTCAATTGAAGGAAGATGTCTGGTGGATGGAATTATTTATGTACTGAACTGTTATGTAGGGGATTGAATAACTGTACACAGCAGCTGAAACAGAAGAAAAATTGAATTAACATGAAAAGTGTTTATTTTATTTAATCTGCAAATATATATGAGTGCAATATTAATAACATCACAAATGGTATGATATTCATAGCGTTTTGCTTTTTAAATGTATCTATAATACTAAAATTACGAGGTCCAATTTGTTAGCCGTCATCACGTAAAAACGACGAATCACAGAATTCAACTTTATATATAACTAATATAGTACAAAGGTGTAGATTAAAAATTACACCACTCCTGGCTCTTTTGTTTTCCACGTAATTAATATTGCCAATAATTAAGAAGTTCCGGGTCGAGTCCGCTACTGATACCAATAGTATATTCACCTGTTACCTTTTACCTTATCTGTACGTTCCGCATCTGACAGGCGCACCACCAAACGTTGTATTCAGGATTAATATGCTATATACACGGGTCATAACCACAGGGTTGACACTACTAAATTGTCAAATTGTTACCTATTGTAGTATTTTAATCAATAAGACTTTCTAAGATAACAATACGAACACTAAAAATCTGGACTAAAAATAAGGCGTATAGGTAGTTTTCAATTTGTTAGTGGGCATGACGTAAAACAGCGAAGCAAAGAATTCAACTTTATTTATAACTTATATAGGACAATGCTGTTGATTAAAAAATACTCCATTCCAGGACCTTTTGTTTTCCAAATAATTAATATTATTGTTTCAGTTCGACGGGTTCAAACAGAAAGACTTGAAAGCAGAGAAAAACTGTGTATCTTATAATCGGCATGACTTTATCAGATGACAATACTAATACTAAAATAAGGCTTGCACATAGTTATATACTTTAATTCAGTCACGGACCCGTGATATCACGGGTGTGTTCTAGTTGTATTAATCAACCAGACTATCATGACTATTGTTTTTGTATTTTACTCATTAATGAAAATTTATTGAAGTTTTAATTATGTCAATTATCATTTGTATCAACAATGATCAATTATTCATACTAGAAAAAATTATATTCATACTGTTTGAACTGTTATGAAATTTCCATAGAGGAAAAATAGCGGAAAACATTTCCTTTGGGGGAATTTGATGTACAAAAAATTCCTCAGAGGAAATTTAGAGAACACTGTTTTTCCTTAGAGGAAATTTGTAGTCTTGAATTTTCCCTTAAGAAAAAGTGTTTATCAAGAATTTCCTCAAAGGAAATTGTAGTTTTCAAAATTTCCTCACAGGAAAAAGTATTTCCTCAAAGGAAAATTTCAAGCCACAAATTTCCTCAGAGGAAATAGAATTTCTCAAGGGAAAATTTGAAGCCGCAAATTTCCTCAGAGGAAAAAGAATTTCCTCAAAGGAAAATTTGAAGCAGCAAATTTCCTCAGAGGAAATAGAATTTCCTCGAAGGAAATATTCATGCAGCAAATTCCCTAAGGGAAATCTTTTTCCCTTGAGGAAAAAATAATTTCCCTTGAGGAAAACTACTTTTCCTCTGAGGAAATTGTTAAAAAAAAGGGGCATTACTTTTTCAACAGTGGTGCTAGAGCCAATTTTTTTAGGACAAATATCAGGGAACCAATACCAACCAAGTTATCAACTTCATTTTGACTTAACTCCAAAAATTAAGGTGACAACTTTTGCACTCAGCGGAATTGCAAACTTGTCCCGGAGACTGTTTTATATTCATATCCAATTTTGATTTTCGTCCCTTCTCAGAGCTCTCTTGTTCAATACAACGAATGATTCTCTTCATCTAAACCTAGGATCTGTTCTATAATTATAAAGTATCGAAATGGATAGCAATTGTCAAGAATGGTCACTTTGAAAATATATCAATTTCAATGTTAATCATCAGGTTAATAACCCTCTCAATCCCAATCGGACATATATATATGTTTGTCCACCACTGGCCGAGTTGCAAGAGGACTATCCGACATATAAGTCCATTCAAATGAATGCGATACACGACTTACATATAACCCAGAAGAGATCAGTTAACTATTGAAAACTTATCAATAAAAAAATTATTTTAAAACTTTGTACTCCACAAACTTTTTCTACGTATTTGCATGCATATTTATCCGAAAAGTACATCAAACAGACCGTCAATGTTTTGAAACTTTGTAGCTTTTATCCATTTATCCATTCAGTCATTTAAACCCAAGCTGGCAAATTATAAGATTTTATTTTATTAACAGTTTATTTAATAGTTGTCTTTGTATATTTCTGGTTATAATGCGTAAAAAAATAAAAATATTGACAGGTTGTGTACTTAATTTTGGGCGCTTTGAGACATCAAGGAGATTCATCCAAGTGACGTCACGTCATATACTATTTTCAGGCACTGACCATCGTTTCATTTAAGTTGCATTTTGGTAGGTGCAAAAAAGCTTTTCATATACAGTAAAACAGCTTTGTAATATATACACAATCTTAAGAGAAGAAGGACATGCTTTTTGAATAATCTGAAATATGAATAATCTGAAATATCAATTCTTCAACACCATATGGACTGTGATTTAATATATGTATCTTTTAATTTGCCAAACTGGTTCTATACAAGTTTTGTTGTAAACATAACTAGTAGCTGGTCAGTACAGGCAGTCTATCTGTGTATCAAAGTGCATTTTTAAGTTAAGGATTTGATTTGGGATTTTTTCAATGCTCATTATTTTCGTCACTATTTTGGAATTCGACTTTTATTCTTTTAAGTACACCGATTAGTCTAACGTTGACGAAACCGCGTCTTGCAGACTAAATTATCATAATTAAAGTAAGAAAACATGGTATGATTAGCAATAGTGGCGAAAAACATTAACGTAGGAAATTTATTTATTAACTCTCAAAGTAAGTGTGGGGTAACGGTTCATATCCAAAATGTGGATCTCTTTTTCATAAACCTGTGTTATACCCTTTAATGTTTGAGCAGAGGCCCCAGGTGACAAACTTCCGTTTGTGGTAAAAATTATTGCCGTAACGTATAAATATTTGTATTAGCTATCAAAGTTAGGGTGGGATAGGGGGTCATAATCTAACTTTGCACCTATTAGTTTTTAAATCGTGGTTTATCCCTCCTGGAAATTTTGGTCAAGTATGCCCAAGGTGCTCAACTTCCGTTTGTACGTAGTGTTGAAAAAAGTATTGCCATAGGCAATTTTTTATTAACTCTCAAAATTATGGTGGAGTAGGGGTCATATCCCAACTTTGGACCTATTTGAAAACAAATCCGTGCTTTATCCTACCTGGAAATTTTGGTCTAGCTGGTATAAGATGCCCAACTTCCGTTTATTCAAGGAAACACTTTGCCATTTATTGAGTATTAGGAATGTTCCAACGGGGACGTTTGAAAGTCTTATAAGTATGGAAGTTGTAGTAAAAGGTGGTGAAAATTTTGAAGAAAAATAAATCGCTAGTATAGGATTTATTTTACATCATTACTGAAATTTTACATTTTATGCTGAATTAGTATAAAGGACTTTTTGTTACATTTCTTGAATTTTGTTTTAATTTATATCATAGCACAAATTCACGTTTTGTCTGTTGTTGTTTTTTTAAAGTGCTAAAAACAATCATCACGCATATCGATAAAAAAAACATATTGTCAACGGACGAAATAAAAGTGATGTCAACAGATTGATTCAAAATCCATTTTACTATACAAACGAAAAGGATACATGGTGATGCTGTACAAACATGTATACCTGCAAAAACGAATGGTCATGTTTAAAAATATCTTTTTTGGTTCTAAATTTAAATGAAAAAAGCTTATACGATCGAAACGGTAACACAAAAGGATACTCACGGATAGCCCATGAAAGAAAGGGTGCTTATTTGATAAAATAAAAAGAAGTAATATTTAAATACTTCAAACCCTCATCGTAAATCACGATAATGACATCAATGAAGATGCTATTATGCAAAGTATTACTAAAAATATAAATACTATCAGATTATTACAGACACTATCTTAGACAACCAAATACGAATTTCTTAACTTAAATTGTTTTTATTCATATTACAAACATTTTTTATCTTGTCACAACAGTTATCATGTTCTTAGTTTGAAAAATTCATTGTCACCTTTCATGAAATGGATGCCCCCGAAAACATCTGCATAGTTTTTCTTTATAACTGTCATGGACAATTTCTGGTATTCCATTTATGCCTAAAGTTGTTGGAAGCTGAAACCTGTCTATATAGTTGGAGTTTAAGTTAAATATGTGTTTAAAATATGTTTAATCTTAATTCATTAATGCTCCTTAACCATGTTGTGAAAGTCTTAAATCACTTACGGTTTTCCGCACTCAATTGTCGTTTTTCAAAGACTCGACAAACGCAGCCTATCAGGTTTACAAACAAATTTCCGGAAATGTACGAACTTGTATGCGATAAACGTCACGAACATGAACGGGATGGCATGTGATAACATTCCGGAAACAGTCAATTAAAAAATAGGGACGAAAGATACCAGAGGGACAGTCAAACTCATAAATCGAAAATAAACTGACAACGCCATGGCTAAAAATGAAAAAGACAAACAGACAAACAATAGTACACATGACACAACATAGAAAACTAAAGAATAAACAACACCAACCCCACCAAAAACTAGGGTGATCTTAGGTGCTCCGGAAGGGTAAGCAGATCCTGCTCCACATGTGGCACCCGTTTATATATAAGGTTCGTTTATCAACCCGCCGAGGAAATTCGTAGGAATCTGGTTAATAAACATAGTAATCCTTTCATAGTCTTTTAATATTTTATACAAGTATATGATAAGTATAGATTATTACATGGCATTTTTCATATCATACCCTTTATCGGGCCTAGATCATGATATCAGCCAAAGAGCCACAGGCTCGAGGGATGATATCATTACTGAGGGCTGATAAAGGGTATGATATGAAAAATGACATGTAATTATCTTTTTATCATATACTTCAACAGAATAAATACAGACAAGAACCATTAAAAATGTTGTCTTTCTTTGAACTATAAGATAATAATTTTAATTAACCAAATACAAATTTCTGAACTTTAATGGTTTTTATTGAATGATATAAAAAGCATTTTATGTGTATAAATGTATGACAACAAGAACATGTATAATATTCTTATTTGGAAAAATTAATTGTCACATTTCCTGTAATAGTTGCCCCTTAGAACATATGCATTGCTTTCCCTTTGTAATTTTCATGTACGATTTTTGGCATTTCATTTATTCCTGTAGTTGTTAGTGCTAAAACTGGTTTAGAGTTAGACTCGAAATTTGAAATGTCTTTCAATACAATAGAAAGTTCGGCTTCTTGGGAAGCAGACAAAAGTTCTGCATCATCATCTGATGGTATATCATTGTTGTTATCGTCCAGAGGCCTTGGGTTTTTATCTGAAGTTATTTTCACTGTACCAATTTTATTCAAAATATTAGACATTTCCTTCTGTTGTTCAATTGATGCTGAGCTGTAGGAATTTATGGATTGAACGTTTTTATGTCCACTCAGCTGCATTATGCGTGTGTCAGGTATGTCCTCATGTACCAAGGCAGTGATAGTAGTTTTTCTGACACTGTGATTGGTTTTTCTACCCTGAATACCATGGTCTTCACACATTTTTTTAACAAAAGTACTTAAAGTGTTCTTTCCTAAAGCTTGTCTCGAAAACCAGACATCCTTTATTTGCCTGGAAAACCCCAAATAAAAAGGACAATCATCTGCAACCATATCTTCTGTTATATATGACATCTAGGATTACCTGAAATAAGAATAAACAGTTCAATATTGATTGTTAAAATGTCGTTATTATACACATGCATACAATATATATAGCTACAATTATAATGTAAGGTTGTTGTTTTGTGATAGCAATATCTTGATATCTTGTTTAATATGCATTTACACCACATGTATACTATGTTGTGTGCTTATTAATTAATTTTTTTCTGTAATTAAATTAAAAATTTACCAGTGTCAGCAAATATCTTGGCTTGAAAGGCACGTGTATCCAAGTTAGCACCATTTCTTGTTTTTGTTATTCTTTCAGTGTGTTCAAGATACTGCTGACCATCAGTAGTAGCCTTCATTTGAATGTCTCCCCATCTCAAAGTTGTATGCTCTTCCCGGGAACGCAAACCAAAATGTAAAGTGTTATCCATCTATACTGTTCTTACAAGAGATTGGCGATTTCCAGCAAATAAATTTGAGAGATTTGTTTGAGTAAAACATATTTGATTTAGACTTGTGTGCTATATACAATTAGGTTATAATGATATATATTCTAAGACAGTACAATATCAGGAGAAGATCATTCAAATTATTGTCAAATCATTTTTTAATTACATCATACATTGTGTCATATCATTTTGTACTATGCATGCTTTTTTAGAGGAAATTGAAACGTCACAAAGAATCAAACAAAATGACAAAATTACTTAAAACAGCAATAACAAAAATAATAATTATACAAAAAATTGTTACCTGCACCAAGCAGCTCTTTTTCATATAGTATATTATCTTCTTCAGCTTTGAAGGGGTCTGCTTTTTTTTTTTTTTGGCTCCCATTCCCATAGATTTAAATTGTTTCAGATTGGCAGACATCACATCTTTAGAATGATGAAATTCATTGTCACTCATTATATTAATTCCAAATTTCTCGGTAAGATATCTTGAAATGCTGCTCTGCATTGATCTGACAGATTGTGGTTCATAGTTTGACTCGTCATAAAGAAACGAGCCAAACATTTATCAAGCTCCATAACAGGAATGTCTTCCGCTAGCCTCATCTCGTTATTGCACTTTAACCATTTGGTAAAAAGTCTCATATCACTAGCAGTTTTCCTAACTATATTATCATTGTTCAACGACTCGACAAAAGCAGCAGTGTCCGTGTCGTCTGCCATGTTTACAAACAATTGGAATTTCCGGAAATGCCCGAAGTTGCATGTGATAAACCCCACGGACAATAACGAAAAGGCATGCGATAACATTCCGGAAGCAATCAATAAAGGTCCCTTTATCAACCAAACGAGGAAATTTGTAGGAATCTGGTTAATACACCTTATAATCTTTGCATAGCATTTTTTTTTTTTTTTTATGTTATTGAACTGTAAAATGTATTATTTGATACAAGTATATGATAAGTACTGGTACACATTTAATAGTTAAACTTGATATCATTTAGCCTATGTGCTCGAATGTGCTTGAAATGCGATACATTTTGGAAACGTATTCCAAAGAAGTAAACAATTGAGTTGGAAATCTGTACGGAATGGGAAGGTAAAATGACAGGATTTCTGTCTAGCTATAAAAACACGACCGTCACTCGGTTTTATTTGACCTTGACCTCATTTTCACGGTTCATTGCTCAGTTTTAATTATTTGTGTTTTGGTCTGTTTTTCTTTAACTATAAGCAATATGTCAACTATATTTGTTGTATTGAAGAATTGTTAGCTGTACAAGCCTGCCTGGCATGGTTCATCTGACCTTGACCTCATTTTCATGGTTCATTGGTCAATGTTTAGTTTTCTTGGTCAATGTTAAGTTTATGTGACAGTTGTAATAAAGCTTTATATTTAGGACTATCCACATAATATTAATGATTAGTAAAGAAGTCGAGACATTTCAGCGTGTGCACTTTTGTTATTTATTTTTTGTGTTTGCCTGTTTTTGTCTTAATAACACTTTGAAGAGAACAAACGTGAGCAAGATCATTTCTACAATTTATAAGTCAAATTTTGCAAAAGTTGGTGTTTTGACACTTTATAGGAGTGTTTGCCGATAAATGACGATTGTTTATCTCTTTTGTTAAGAAGTAAAGAAGATGAAAGAAAATGTATACAGAAAAAAAATATCAGCAATTATTTTACACGATTTACATTAAACATATTTTTGTCAAGAACTATAGTCTCGTCTACAATGTTGGAGAGTTTCCATTGTTGAAGATGCATATAGACCTGGGTGAGCGACACATGCTATGTAGTCTCTAAGGATTTTTGTTACCAAATGGATATTATGGAAAGTAAGGAACAAAATGAATGTGGGGAACAAACATGACACCTGTGGATATTTTAAATCAAACATGAAAAACAATCTAATTGATGTGCTATGCTAAAAATCTCAAAAGCACTTGTGCCAGTGTAAAAAATAAACACTTGTTATTTATTTAATGACAAATGTAAATTATTAATTACTCACCTTTGAGGAGAGTGTTTTATTTCATGAAGTTAATATCAAATCAATTGCATAAATGAACGTAATTTCTGCTTGGCTGTTTACTGTAAAACAGGAATTTTTAGTCTGCATCCTATGACAACCCAAATTTTCCAAGCCTTGTTTCAGTGGACCATGTTTTCAAACAGTACTTTGAGTTTCTTATTGCTGCACTATAAAAAAAAGTCCTAGCTTTTGTTTAATGTTAAAACATGTTTAGATATGTCAATCATAATAATTTTGTACCTGCTTGTTTAACCGGGGCTTCGTTTTTTTGCGACCTAATAATTCCTTAGTTAGGAGAACGTTTAATCCAGAGATTAATTATGTTTTGTCATGTAGTTCGGGCATGTTGCTTATCCTCCACGTAATCAAGACCTTTCAGTTTCGTTCTAGTCAATAGAGGTTGAACTGCCTTACTTCAATTTGGATAATCATCCTTTTTGTCCCACTACAGACTAGTGTGAAGCTAGCCATCAATAACAGGCTAGCTTCACACTAGTCCGCTTCAGCCATGTCTAATGTCGTAGCCTTAGCAAGAGATCAATTGGACCCCTTTTTTGCTATCAGAACAATCTTGTCTTACTTTTAGTGTATATCTAAATAGCTTCCGTTTTATGTTGCTACATTCATAATGGATCAGTCAAGTTATGGCGGTCGTTTTTTTCGTCGAGGGTCAGCTATATGGGGTAGTAAAGTAGAACTCTCGCAAAGTGACATCAGGTTATAAGGATACTGCGTGATCAAGTGATTGTTTTTGCTCGGTATATAGACACTGATATGGATGTACGTCGAAGAGCCATTTCAACCTTTAGTTCCCTTATACCACATTAGTAACCCCTTTTGGGGGTTTTGGACTCTTTTGTAACATGTATTTGCTTGTTATATGATGAGGATAATTATCTATGTTATTGGCCATGGGATGTTATTTGCTGTGAGGTAGGTACGGAGCTCAAATAAATATTGTCATACGTAGTTTTGTTTATTATACCAAGTACGAACCGTGCAACTTCTTCTTATATTTTGATTTTGCCGAAGTATCGTTATATAAATTTATGATAATCAAGCATACTCCCAATTGATATGAAAAAAGCAGGGCAGTTATATGGATTTAGAAATATCCCGTACTTTTTGTAAAATTTGATTAAAACTTAAAAGAAAAATATGTGTAGCCTAAAACTTTTAGGCATACACATATGTTGAGCGGAAATCAGATGAACATGATTTCCACCTGATTTCCGCTCAACATATTATTCAAGATTGCGTCTGCGTGCTAAATATTTGAAACAGAAAACATGATATAAATAAAGAACGTATTATGCCGATGCATGCAGAGTTAACCAAATCAGAAAAAAATCATCTTTATAATTAATATGATATATTTTATAGCATCTTTAACACAAGAGATATGTGAGCTGACAAATGAATATACCGGCATGTTTGTTGCTGGAATAACAACTTTAGTTGTTGGATTGTTGACCCTTACAGCAGCTGTATTTTTTGTGGTCCGGAACAGTAAGTAATTTATTTATTCAAATGCATTATGGTTAAGGAAAATTAATTTTGATGCACGTCAATAAACAGTGATATATAACAACCAGATGATATCTAGAGGTCAATATGCAGTCATCCGTAATACATAGATGTTGTAAATACCATTAACAGAAATATCACAGAATAACACATATCAAAATATCCGATCTACCTCTTCTGTGGATCTTTTTTGACACGCAATTCAAGACGTCAGCGTGTCGAAACTACTATACCTAATAAAGAGCACCTTACATTACAATATCTCAATAGAACTATTTATTTCGTTCTGACTCGAAAATATGCAATATAAATTGGTCAAAGATGCCCCCTTTTTTGCTCTTATATTCGTTTGTTTTAAGAAACAACGCAAGATTTAATGTTTTAAATAGAGAAATTATTCCCCAAAACTGCCACAAATAAATGAGAAGTGGGAGGAGGAAGATGGGAACATTAAAGTGTTGATAGAGTTTTTAATATGCATTATATATTTGTCACTGAACGTCAAATAAACAATCAACAAATACAAAAAATGCGCTTGTTTGGGTTACGGAATCTTTCATTTAATCATTATTATTATCAAATCATACTACTGGTAGAGACATTCATAATGTGTTATTTCAAATTGATAATTTGTTATATCAAATTGGTAATCTGCTATATCACACACTTGGTAGTTTTCAGGTGTTCACGCTGGAGTATCTTCGCTAAAAATGAATTCTCTTCTAAACGAGAGATAGATAGATATCTGTCATCAACATATAAACTCTAAAAACAAATACAGACCCGCAAAATCCCCATGATACGATATCAGACAATCACTGAGTAGACATAATTTACTGAATGCATTTTATGACCATACTCAGTGAACAGAACCTTTTACATATACTATGCCACGTTTGATAGAAAATTTATAATTCTTACTTCTATGTTATAATTTTGTTTACAACTATGACTGATTTGATAAAATCAATTCATTTCATAATAATTCTGATATGATTTGCATATAAGGGAATACGTTGATATGATAGGTCGATAGAACTTCCGGTAGTTGATCTTGACGTTGACCGAACTTCTTTTCGTAACCAATGTAAACAATATGGCGGCGATAATAACACCGACGTTAACAAAATTTATTTCACGGCACGTTAATCGTTAAATAAAATAACAAAAACAAAAGCATTCGTATGAATGATAATAAGAGTTTTTGTAGGTTATTTTTTATCAGATCGCAAATTTCATGGAGTTCACATTTTTGCGTAAGCCAACAAATAAATTCATGCGCCAGGCCTATTTAATGACACAAATATACAATTTACGTGCGATAGAGGTTACGAGTGAGGAACAATATATTCATTATCTCCAATTTTAAAGAATTATAAGGATAAAACGGCTTTTTAAAGGAATGTAGTGGTGTATAAACTGGACCAAGTCACTCACAAACATATCATGAAAGTCCTTCGGACTTGTATTTGTTTGTGAGTGAATTGGTCCAGTTTATACACCAATAAATTCCTTTAAAAAGGCGTTTAATCCTATATTATCTTACCATTGTATTCAAATTAACGTTACAACGAGCATTACTTGGATAAAAGCATGCCCTATATTTGTTATTAATGTTATCTCGTGTGAATGCATATGGGTTTTGTACAACTCTAAATTTTATTTGGGACAATGATTTTATTGAGCTAAACAAAAACGTAGCATCATGTGACTTTATATGAATTGACCTTTCAATTGAAGGTAACCGAGTCGACTAACTGAATAAAATTAAATGTAAACTTTCAAAACTAATTGGAAAACCTTAATGATTAATACTAGACAAATTAAATGGCCAAATCATCAAAACATTTAAAGAGGGAAACAACCTTTAAGAGTCACTGATTTGCTAGTATATGACCTAACCTAGGACATATGCATTCAAATATAGTTAGTAATGTTATAAAATACGTTAATTTACATAACAAGAATCGTTGTAACCTTACTAATTATTGGTGATAGAAGACAAGCACTGAACGCATGTTGGAACTAACTTTTCTTAGCAGCTAAGGATTTCATACGTTTTATGTCATTTTGGAACAACTATGTCAATTTGACGTTATTAATACATCTTATTTTAATGTAGTATTCAATACCACTGCTCACTTCTGGAGAAAAAACATGCGACTTACTTCATCACATTTTGTGTATATTAAATACCAGCGATCCAACCAAGTTCCCTCGTGCCTTCCTTATTTTATTTTATTTTCTCGTTTTGTGTGTGTAGGCGTATGTAGGCGTATGAAACGAATGTTGCATCTGTTGAAACAAAAGTGTAAACGAATTGGATGAAGTCAACTTTTCATGAATAACCGTTCGTCTCATTTCAGTAACGATGATAAACTAAACCTAATCATCTCTTCCAAATGTTTATGAACACCATCACGAGCTGGTTGGCCGTTATGCAATGTCTGTTTCAAAGATAACGATATGCATGTTCGGATTATACATTTGTCGTAAAAACAATCTTGTCCTCTTCTCCTCGACTGTTATCCTCTAATTATACTTATCACTTTTGCTCTTTCATTAGCAACACGACGGGCGTCACATGTGGAGTAAAATCTGCGAACTGTATTTGAGATCACTCCCGATTTTAGTGGATTTCGTATTGCTCAGTCCTAAGCTTTTTATGTTGCGTCTAATGTACTGCTGTTTTTCGTTTGATTGTTTTACGTTGTGTTTTTTTTTGCCATGGAATAGGATAGGATTGAATATGCCATGACGTGTCGGATGTTTGGGACTTAATCACGAAAATGCATTACCATCAATGAAGTCTTTTAATTTATAATACAAGGCGATAAGGTGTAATCACATAGTGACCCAAGTTGGCATCTTTCTGATCAGAAAACCTTTAAATACATAAACACTTAAAACCCCATTGGTAAATTAATACAGTACGTAATCATGAACAAGATGAATGATTCCAACAGTTTTATATCATTTGCCAAATGCAATTTTGCAAATACAATTTGAGCTTGATGCATTCTAATAGAACAACAACATTCCTTTTGGGTGAATAACATTAAAATTATTGGCATTTTGATTTACATTTAAGGTTCAAAGACAAAGACGTGTAAATCATCTAAGTATGTACTTAGCTTTAAAAATTAGGATAATTATATAAACAAAGAGAAACTAATTGTTTTATGCATTTTCATTATACATAAAGAACTTTCGTGGAAGACTTCCAAGACTACGTATTAAATTTAAACACGAGAAAAAAAATTAAAAAAATAAAAATAAAAGCTGAAAGTATTCAAATGAGGAATCAGTTTGAAATTCATAGAAAATCTGCAACACGTTTGGATAATCATGCATATGAGTTTCCAAAGGCGTCATAACGGTACTAGTCTAACTACTAGACAAAAATCATCACTTGGCATTTTAAGCACGGAACACTTTATTCATTCTGTTTCTATAAATACAACAAATGTATAACCAGTTGTGAGTGTTTATGAATCCATTTTTAGATCTGATGAATATACGGATGTGCAAAGAAACAATCCTGCGTTTATAACAGATGCATATTCAACGCTACAGGCTGATATCGGTATGTGCATTATAAACATAAATTATACAAATGTACAAAGTATTTTTGTGAAAATGAGATAGTATTACATTTTAATTTTAAAGTTAACAACAATTTCATATTATTGAACGCTACGACTTGTCCTTTTCTCTATGATAAATCTGAAAGATATTTGTAAACTTTTTCTCGGTCATTTGATATTATACTTATTTAATTAGATAAATTTTATACAACTTAGTTTAGCGCTTTGCTGAAAAGATGAGCGACATTAATACAAAAGAAGAAAAACATACATAGGCTTATAATAAACTCTATACCGGTGTCTGAATAACATTTTAGAATAAGATATCAGGTAACCAATTTTGGAGTGATTAATGTAATGTCAATTTTAAGAAAAGGCCTCAATTTGGTCCTTAATTTTGAGCTTTCTAATATTATAAGTAAAAACCAACGTGTTCAATCTTAAAAATGCAAATTCAAATGAAGTTGATTTTTTAACTATCTTCTGTTTGTTGTTATCATATTCACAGCTTCAAGGGAATGTATTTTAATGAAGTTTTGAAAGATTGCTTTGATGCATTTGTACGGTCTATTTCCTACTGAAAATTATTTGCCACTCCCGACGACATGGCAAATATTCTTATTCAAAGAAGTATTACATAGATTCACAAAAACTCATGTGGTTTATACATTTGGCTAATTTTTTTCGAATAAGAAATCATTAAAATTTAGCCATCAAGTGAGTAAAACTTATTTCCTTCAAATATGACAGTGCTCAATGATATACTATGTGAACTTTTTGATTGTGTATTTGTCATATATCTTTACGTATTTTGTCAAATAATTTCGTTCATTGCTGAAGTTAAATGTCATAAAAATATCTGGCCAATATGACCTGTGTGAATCTTTGTTGGTTTTGACTGTTATCGTAAAAACTAAAATAGAAATTTAGAAGTTGTAATGACAAGAATAACCATCTGATTCAAAATATTTTTTCTAAACAAATCAATTGTCACTGATTGATTTTGTGTATGGTTGATAATTGAGGCAAGGATTTCAGGCATGTGCGTGAGTTCCTCTGGGTATAGGTTGTGATCATCATTAACTTAATCGGATGGGTTCGTGGGTAGACTCTTGCTTCAATCGATATGCATGTACTGGAGCATTCATTTTTGTTGAAGTTTGGGCGACGAACTAACTGGTGTTCGTGTACAATACAGTCAGATTTTGACAAAAATATACAACCTTGATTTTCGACGTTTTTGTCGTGCTGTGATTTCTATTTTGCAGCTTCAATATTCTTCTAAGCTATGTGTCTGGCAAGGGCGAGATTATCAATCAACAATCAATTTTAGGGCCGACTTCGCATCTTTTTTCAATCCTATAGTAGATTTTGGAATAAGTGCGATGTCGATAGGATTCCGAGGTTCACTTCCAAAAACCAAATAATACAGACTAAATTATTATACCATATCATTACAGTATATTCTCAAAGATGAAGCCAATGTACGGTTTTGTCGTTCGGTTGCTGCATTACATAATAACGGATAATAACTATGAAACAGTACACCACCATAAAGAAGTTAATGGTTTTACTCTCGGACTACAACGTCGTCTTCATTTTGAGCAGCCTGGATTCTATCCGGTGTGAGCTTTGTGGTTTTGGTCTTCATGATTAGTCATGGATCCACATAACGATCGATAACGATTAACCGATTCAGTGACTGTCTTCATTTCTGATACAGCAATTCGTATGTGTCTTTAATCTTGACTGGCTGAACGACTAAACTTTGATCTTCGTTGTAAATCTGTTGGTTGTTATCTTTTCTGGAGTTATCGGTGCTGTATATGTAGCTTCTATTTCTTCTAGCTCTAGTCGACGCTGACGCTGGTTTTCGGGGTGTTGAATTATTGAGAGGAAGTCAACGCAAACATTATATTTTCCTTGTTGGTAGTTAACCTCGATTTAATTGATAAATTCAACAACACTTACCGTTATCTTAATGATATTTTTTCGTTAAATAATTAAGAATTTTCTCAATATACTGCTGAAATTTACCCCAAGGAACTTACTTTAAATAAATCAAATTTATACGGTAATAACTGTCCTTTCCTGGATTTAGATATTTCTGTTTTGAACGGAATACTCCACACTAAAAATTACGACAAAAGGGACGATTTTTCGTTCCCTATTGTTAATTTTCCATTTTTAGATGGTGATGTTCCTTTGGCACCATCTTACGGTGTTTATATTTCACAGCTCGTTCGCTATGCCCGTGTCTGTTGTGACGTTTTTGATTTTAACGAACGCAATCTATGTATTACTGGTAAATTATTAAACCAGGGATATCGTTACCATAAATTACTTAAAACCTTTACTAAATTTTTCCATAGATATAAAGATTTGGTTTTGAAGTTTGGTTGTACCTGTAGAAAACTTATTTCAAACGGGATAGCACACCCTCATTCTTACGGAAATGTTGTTAACCGTGCCCAGAAATTTAGAAATGATCCTTGTAGACTTATCGCTCCTTTAAATAAACTTATTCTACAAGGTTACCAATTCAACACTGTAATAATATCATTGAATATTGTTTTTACTGGTATAAATATTGATTTTGTTATCAGTAAATTAAAAGAAAACTAAATATTACTAGTATGTTATATACATATACACATTCATGAATCTACAATCTGTCGATACCTGTAACTTGGCATTGCACAAGGTCATGTTTTTCTCTGACTGTTTATGACGCCTTTACACTAAATCCATTGGATGTTGGATGTGTACGAATTGATAGTTTAGTCTTAGATGCATGATTTTTTTTATTAGTTGTTAGTGACTTTGAACTAGCTGTCAGATAACAGCGAGTACTCTCAGATCTGTTTATTGTGTCTTTTTGTTGTCGGGATGTACAAGTACCCGGCCACGTCCATTTGTATTTTTGTCCATCTGATGAGTTAAGCCTTTTTCAACTGATTTTTATAGTTCGTTCTTATGTTGTACTGTTATACCACTGTCCCAGGTTAGGGGAGGGTTGGGATCCCGCTTACATGTTTGACCTCGCCACATTATTTATGTATGTGCCTGTCCCAAGTCAGGAGCCTGTAATTCAGTGGTTGTCGTTTGTTTATGTGTTACATATTTGTTTTTCGTTCATTTTTTTTTATAAATAAGGCCGTTAGTTTTCTCGTTTGAATTGTTTTACATTGTCATATCGGGGCCTTTTAAAGCTGATAATGCGGTATTGGCTTTGCTCATTGTCGAAGGCCGTACTATGACCTATAGTTGTTAATGTCTGTGTCATGTTGGTCTCTTGTGGACAGTTGTCTTATTGGCAATCATACCACATCTTCTTTTTTATATTCGAAATTGTATGTCTGAAGCTGCCTTTACAATCATGCTAAACGTCCGGTCTTTAATACAATTAAGGTATTGTAAATAAATATAAAAGGCTTTGGTATGGGTGCCAATGAGACAACTCTCCACGCAAGTCACAAATTGTAAAAGTAAACCACTATAGATCACAGTACGGTTTTAGCACGGATCCTTGACTCACACCCATCAGGAAGCTAAAACATATATTAAGGACCCCAACAATGATCAGTGTAAAGCCATTCAAACGGGGAAACAAACGGTTTAATCTGTTTAAAAATGAGAAACTCGCAGTAACTGAAAGCTAGTTAAAAGCCAAAAACAATTAATAATACAAAATCATGCATCAGAGACTAAAATCAAATAAAAAATATCAAAGGCATTTATTGTTTTAACGTTATGAACAGTCAAAGAAGACATGACATGTGCAATGCCAAAAATACAAGTATCAAAAAGCAGTAGGATAGTTAGAAGTTAACCTCTATATAGAAAATAAACGTGGATGTGTATTTATATATCCCATTTGAAAAGAATACAAATTTAACGCTATATGATCTGTATTTACGTGAAACTTATTGTTAGCCAGATATACGTGACAGTGTTTAATAGCTTTAACCAGTGCAGTTCTCTATCTTAAATATCCAATATTTGTTCCGGTTTTAAAAGCAAGCACCCACCATATGCAATAACTCGGGAGTTTCTTCTCTTTGTCGTGTTTGCATAGGGCATATCCTATGGCAGTACCTCTTTCGTAGGTTTGAACAAGAAACTCTTTTTTTTGTTATTTAACTTATTTTATTGTTTTTTTGTATTTTCATTGTATCATAGATAAAATGTATTCGTTCAGTGTATGTTCACTTGTGACAATATGTCTTTTAATTAATTAAGCCATTTCAATTGATATTTTATTCTGTGTCTTTCTATGTTGTAATGTATTACACTATTGTTTTAGATAAGGGTGAAGGTTTTGTGCCATTAACACGTTTCAACCCGCTGGTATTGTTTGTATCTGTCCTAAGTTAGGAATCTGATGTTCAGTAGTTGTCGTGGTTCATAAGTCTTCCTCGTTTCTTTTTTTTTATATATAGATTAGACCGTTGGTTGTCCTGTTTGAATGGTTTTACAAAAGTATTTTTTGGGGCACTTTGTAGCTTGACTCCGTGTTGACGACCGTACTTTGACCACTAATGTTTCGAAGAATTTTTTTTAATAGTTGTGCATGAACTTCCGGCAATACTTGCATAGTCTAAAGAACATACGTACAGCCTTAACATGTTTCGGCGCTGCAAAGGATAACTAGTTTACAGATGCTGTTTTTTTTATGGATATACCGCTATGCCATCTTTTGTGATAATACTGCATTAGATCTCTGTACATGTGAACTGACACTTCTACGGCTTAAACTTTAAGTTGGCTTCGATTAGTTTAACAAATAGAGCTGAAAAGTTAAAAAGGTATTTTACTGTATATTAAAATGTCGTTTACATAAACTAATGCGTTTTTCCATTTAAGAGACCGGATAACGTCCTTCATGATAATGTTAAATGTTGTAGGCGACTTTGCTAGGCCATAAGGAAGTCTGTAAAATTCCTATTGACCTCGAATAGTCATATAAACTGGCTTCTCTTTAGATTCTTCATCAAGTTCGAGCTGCCAGAACCCCTCAAAAGTTTGGGAGGGATTGCGTATCGATTTTGCTCAAATGGTTTATTTTGCAATAGTCCACACCTACTCTCTTCTCGACATTGGGCTTTGATACCAGCAAATGGGGCTGCTCAATGGTGACATGCTCTGCCGAATAATACTTTGTTACTCCATTTCGTCCAGAAAATTGTGTATGTCTTCCTTTGTTTTTGAGGTAGTCTGGTACAGAAATTGTCTGACTGGTTTTGCCTTGCCTGTATCAATGATGTGTTTTCATATTTTGGTACAGCCCATTACGGTAATATCCTTAGCAAATGCTTGCCTATATTGTCCTCATAGAGTCAATAACTGATATTTTTTGTGTTTTTTTCCGGATAAATAGGACGTTGCTTGATCAATACCCATCTCGGTAGCAACTTTGATATATTTTTTTTTAACGTAACGCTTTTTCGTGAGGTACGAAATGACATGCACGTAAATCAACCTTGAGGTACGAAAAGTTATACATACAGACCTTCTATTAGGTACGAAAAAATCTTCCATGAGGTAAAAAATGGTATACATGTTTATATTCCATGAGGTACGAAATGGTCAGGGTAAGAAATGGTTTTTGCCAGTGTACGAAATGGTTAGGGTATTAATACTATCTTTAAACTCAAAATTTTCTTTTAATTCTGCCAAAAATTTATCATCTTGAATTTTAATAAAATTTGCAACTATAGTATTTTGTTTAAATGTTATTGCAGCATTGGTAGGATTCAAAATTCCAAATGCATAATTATTTGTATGTGTTTGTATTAAGCACTGTGCTCCCATAATATTGTGTTTGCCAAAAAGTAAAAAAATGGTTCTTTTCCTCCTGGTGTGTTTTCGCTAAAATTATCTATTTTAACATGAAAAATAACTCTGTGTCTAGGTTGAAATGTAGCATTGGATAGCAACTAAACAGAATAGTTTGTTCCATCTCGATTATGATTTAAAGAAACGTCTGACATTCCGTTTTGTAATGATAAAATTCAGCTTTTGGATCATGCATGAAGTCTAGGCCTATGATAACTGGCATATTGACATCATCAAAAATATAAAAATCGTGAAACAAAGTGAACTTACCGTCACTTCTGTGTTGGTTTTGTTGTTCAAATTTGTACTTTATAGCACTGGTGACTTTGACTGGTTCTTGCTTCGACCCCATTCGAATTATTACGTCTGCTAACAATGTAGCATATATGGACTCACTTATTGTAAACCTTTGTTAAAGACCGGTTGTGGGGACAAATGGAACAACATTCTCTGGTCTAAGTCTACAATATATGAATCGTTCCATCAGTGCCGTTTGATCAATTAGAAAAACAAAGTCTCTCAATATTATAAATGTTTGGTGAAACGGTTTTATCGTCGTTTTGTTTTTGATTGGCTACTTCTTTCCCAAATCTTACTTTTCGATATCTTTTCTTCCAGATCCCTTGAATATACGGCTATTTCTTTCCACAGCGTTTACTACCATATACGATGCCGCAGCGTAATTATCAATAAAACATGCATGTGAACGCTCTGGTGGCTTGCACGTCATCCCACATGATTTCGTATCGTTGTATTCATACATTTTTGGTTACAAGTGAGATGAAATGTTCAAACTTCGGACATTTTTGGTTTCAAGCGAGTTGAAATGTTCAGCTTCGGTAACTCCATTTTTCAATTTTCATGTACTGGGACAAGTTCATAGGTGAAATACTTGCTTGATTGTTAAGCTTCAGGCAATCGATGAATACTGTCCAATTATAACCCCGTAAATTTCGGTATGTATTACATTTAAGTCCGTTGGTCTAAAATTAACACTGTGACTGTTTTAAACGCAAGACCATATACAATATGCACAATTTTTTTAACTAAAGTTTACAGCTAGAAAGCTAGGGGAAGATTGCCCAATTAACAATTTACAAAATAAATATTAATTCAAAGTTAAGGATCTTAAAATATTATAAAAGTTTAAAAAAAAATATACATTTTATTGTTTTAGATCTTATCCAATAATAATCGGGTTATTGTCCTCTAAATAACCTTAACAAAGTAGCGATAATTGCATCTTTTGTATAGCTATTTTGATCTGACTATTTACACCACTTGGTCGATGCCACTGCTGGTGGACGTTTCGTGACCGAGGGTATCACCAGCCCGATAGTAAGCACTTCGGTGTTGACATGAATATCAATTATATGGTAGTTTTTATAAATTTCCTGTTTAACAAACGTTGAATAAGGACTTTCTAATCCCAGGAATAAATCACCTTAGCCGTATTTGGCACAACTTTTTAGAATTTTCGGTCCTCAATGCTCTTCAACGTTTTACTTGTTTGGCTTTATAACTTTTTTGATCTGAGCGTCACTGATGAGTCTTATGTAGACGAAACGCGCAACGGCGTATTAAGTTATAATCCTAGTACCTTTGATAACTATTAAAATCACTAGGTCGATGCCGCTACTGGTGGACGTTATGTCCACAAGAGTATCACCAGCCCAGTAGTTTGCACTTCGGTGTTGATATGAATATCAACTATATGGTAATTTTAATAAATTTCCTGTTAACACAGTGTTGATTTTTTAAGAATTTTCTTATCCCAGGAATAGATTACCTAAGCCGTATTTGACACAACGTTTTGGAATTTTCAGTCCTCAATGCGCTTCAGCTTTGTACTTGTTTGGCTTTATTACTATTTTGATCCGAGCGTCGCTGGTGAGTTTAATGTAGACGAAACGCGCGTCGGCGTATTAAATTATAATCCTAGTACCTTTGATAACTATTCACACCATTGGGTCGATGCCACTGATGGTGGACGTTTCGTCCCCGAGGGTATCACCAACCCAGTAGTCAGCACTTCGGTGTTGACATGAATATCAATTACATGGTAATTTTTATAAATTTCCTTTTTACAAAACGTTGATTTTTTCAAAAAATCAAAGATTTTCTTATCCCAGGAATAGATTACCTAAGTCGTATTTGGAACAACTTTTTGGAATTTTCAGTCCTCAATGCTCTTGAACTTTTTACTTGTTGGCTTAAAGTTTATAACTTTTTTGATCTGAGCGTCATTGGTGAGTCTTATGTAGACGAAACTCGCGTCGGCGTATTAAATTATAATCCTTGTACCTTTGATAAATATTTCAACCACTGGGTTGATGCCACTGCTGAGGGACGTTTCATTCCCGAGGGTTATACCAGCCCAATAGTCAGCACTTCGATGTTGACATCAATATCAATTATATGGTAATTTCTATAAATTTCCTTTTTACAAAACGTTGATTTTTTCGAAAAATTAAGGATTTTCTTATCCCAAAAATAGATTACTTTAGCCGTATTTGGCACAACTTTTTGTTTTTGAATTTTCGGTCCTTAATGTTCTTCAACTTTTTACTTGTTTGGCTTTATAACTATTTTAATTAGAGCGTTACTGATGATTCGTATGTAGATAAAACGCGCGTCGGCGTATTAAATTATAATCCTGGTACCTTTGATAACTGTTTACACAACTAGGTCGATGCCACTGCTGGTGGACATTTCGTCCCCGAGGAAATCACCGGCCCAGTAGTCAGCACTTCGGTGTTGACATGAATATTAATTGTATGGTAATTTTTATAAATTTCCTCTTTACAAAACGTTGATTTTTTCGAAAAACTAAGGATTTTCTTATCCCAGGAATAGATTATCTAAGTCGTATTTGGAACAACATTTTCGAATTTTCAGTCCTCAATGCGCTTCAGCTTTGTACTTGTTTGGCTTTATTACTATTTTGATCCGAGCGTCGCTGGTGAGTTTAATGTAGACGAAACGCGCGTCGGCGTATTAAATTATAATCCTAGTACCTTTGATAACTATTTACGCCATTGGGTCGATACCACTGCTGGTGGACGTTTCGTCCCCGAGGGTATCACCACCCCAGTAGTCAGCACTTCGGTGTTGACATGAATATTAATTGTATGGTAATTTTTATAAATTTCCTCTTTACAAAACGTTGATTTTTTCGAAAAACTAAGGATTTTCTTATCCCAGGAATAGATTATCTAAGTCGTATTTGGAACAACATTTTCGAATTTTCAGTCCTCAATGCTCTTGAACTTTTAACTTGTTGGCTTAAAGTTTATAACTTTTTTGATCTGAGCGTCACTGGTGAGTCTTATGTAGACGAAACGCGCGTCGGCGTATTAAATTATAATCCTTGTACCTTTGATAAATATTTCAACCACTGGGTTGATGCCACTGCTGAGGGACGTTTCGTTCCCGAGGGTATCACCAGCCCAATAGTCAGCACTTCGATGTTGACATTAATATCAATTATATGGTAATTTCTATAAATTTCCTTTTTACAAAACGTTGATTTTTTCGAAAAAGTAAGGATTTTCTTATCCCAGGAATAGATTACTTTAGCCGTATTTGGCACAACTTTTTGTTTTTGAATTTTCGGTCCTCAATGTTCTTCAACTTTTTACTTGTTTGGCTTGATAACTATTTTGATTTGAGCGTCACTGGTGATTCTTATGTAGATAAAACGCGCGTCGGCGTATTAAATTATAATCCTGGTACCTTTGATAACTGTTTACACAACTAGGTTGATGCCACTGCTGGTGGACGTTTCGTCCCCGAGGAAATCACCAGCCAGTAGTCAGCACTTTGGTGTTGACAAAAATATTAATTATATGGTAATTTTTATAAATTTCCTCTTTACAAAACGTTGATGTTTTCGAAAAACTAAGGATTTTCTTATCCCAGGAATAGATTATCTAAGCCGTATATGGCACAACTTTTTGTTTTGGAATTTTCGGTCCTCAATGTTCTTCAACTTTTTACTTGTTTGGCTTTATAACTATTTTGATTTGAGCGTCACTAACGAGTCTTATGTAGACGAAACGGGCGTCGGCGTATTCAATTATAATCCTGGTACAATTGATAACTAATTGTACTTGAGTATAAGATACATGTATTATCTTTCGCACTTTTAACACCCATCGGATTAATTGTAAATTACTGAAATCTATCATCTCTTTTAAGTATTTGAAATAAAATAGGATTATTATTACAAAAACAATATATTAATATTGAAGGAAAATGGATACTAGAAAAGATATATTCTTATATTTGACAGCATTGTTATATTATTGTCAATATTAATTGTTTTAATATGTGTATTTCACAGAACTCATTGTACTTAATTTGTTTGATAGATGATTTTTTTTTATTTTACAAATTATTTCAATGAGTTTTGAAAGTGAAAGTACCTCTTCCCCAAATTTATATACTGTAACTTTAGATTATACGTAAGATATGCAAATTATGCTTACTATATCACGCGAACAAGATTCTTCTGTAATACATTCCGTGGGTAATTCATTTAAATTTGGGAAGCACGTGGTGAAAGCAATTAATCCAAACACAAAAATAACAAATGAATTTACCGTTATATCGGACAACAGAGAAATACATTAAACCACAAACCAAATTTGGAACACACGTTATTATGTTTTATTCTCAACATCTATCAGATAGTAACAATATATATATATGTTAGACTCAAATCGACGTCCGGTCTCTAATCGACGTCCGTTCCTCAAATCGACGCCCAAGTCTAACGTCACATTCTCAAATCGACGTCCAATGTTTTAATCCCCAAATCGACGTCCAAATCTGACGTCACATTCTCAAATAGAAGACCAATTGTTTGATCCTCTTATCGACGTCCAATGTGACGACATGTTTTGACAAAACGACGTCCAATTAATTGTGGTCTTCTCTTATCGATGTCTAATATCAATGAATGATAAATTACTGCACTAACACTTATACATGCAAAGGCTGATTTAAGGGGGGGGGGCACCATTTTGTTGGACAAATATGGTTGATTAAATATGGAATTACTGAAGCATGACTGGAGCATGGCCCATCTTATATAGCCACTCAGTGAGCCCTCTATCTTAAAAATTTCTGGATCCGTCACAGGCAAGTAATGTTTTGTAGGCTTCTTATGACAAAAAAATTTTCAAACCTGTGTAACCTAACCTACCTTCCAAATAGATTTTTCAATCCGAAATAGGTAACATAGAAGTTAATTCAATCAATCTACATTGTAGTATCGTATTCCTGTTCATATTAATAGATAACCAAAAAAAACAACGACAGAGAAAACCGAACGACATCTATTGGACAGTATTCAGTCTTCAACTTTCTATTTTTTTTATATTGCTACAATTTGTTTAGGTTCCCTTATGCCGCTCTTATCCTTTGCTTTAAATATTTCCATGTAATAAGGCTTGTCGCCACAAAATGTCTCGGCGTTTGGATCTTTCCCTATTCTTGTTTGTTTTTCTTTTTCTTTTCAAAGCAGATCAAAACATTATCGTTCATTTGGTACTGTGTCTTGCACCATTGTTGTCTCAAAGTCATCTACGAAGACTTCATTTTATAAAGTTATGACGTCATTGCTACAAGTCCATAAAACGGACGTCGATTAGAGAAGCTAAAAATTGGACGTTGATTAGAGAATTCAAAATTGGCCGTCGATTAGAGGGAAATAAAATTGGCCGTCGATTTGTAATGTTATTTTACTGTGACGACAGAATTGGACGTCGATTTGAGGTTAGGACGTCGATTAGAGACCGGACGTCGATCTGAGTCTTACATATATACACAGAATGTACACAGCCATGTATCACCATCACTGCTGGTGATCCGATGGATAAATCTGTTGTAGAGTTGTCACTGGTTCAGACGTACTTATAAATATAATTATTTCTGTGACTGTATCTTACATTAATTTGTAGGATCCTTTACTACAGATAATTTAGATGGTCTGTAAAAATAACATCTTCATGCCTTATATATCATGTACTGTAGTAGGACGCTAGATTAAAACTGACGTGGAAAGGTTACACCCGGCCACCGAAAGCTTCATTTTTATGAAGCCCAGTTGGTCGCGTGGTCTAGCGAGCAGGTTATCGTGCAGGCGATTTGGTGTCACGATATCTCAGTAGCATGGGTTCAAATCCAGGCGAGGGAAGAACAAAACACTTGCGAAAGCGTTTTACAGATCTAACATTGTTGAGTTGATGTTTAGACGAGTTGAATATATATATATATGTAAAAATAACATCTTCATGCCTTATATATCATGTACTGTAGTACGACGCTAGATTAAAACTGACGTGGAAAGGTAACACCCAAAGGGCCAAGTGAGCTTTTCTCATCACTTTCTGTCCGTCGTCCGTCGTCCGTCGTCGTCGTCGTCGTCGTCGTCCGTCGTTAGCTTTTACAAAAATCTTCTCCTCTGAAACTACTGGGCTAAACTAAACCAAACTTGGCCACAATCATCATTGGGGTATCTAGTTTAAAAATTGTGTCCGGTGATCCGGTCAACCAACCAAGATGGCCGCCATGGCTAAAAATAGAACATAGGGGTAAAATGCAGTTTTTGGCTTATAACTCAGAAACCAAAGCATTAAGAGCAAATCTGACATGGGGTTTAATTGATTATCAGGTCAAGATCTATCTGCCCTGAAAATTTCAGATGAATCGAACAACCCGTTGTTGGGTTGCTGCCCCTGAATTGGTAATTTTAAGGAAATTTTGCTGTTTTTGGTTATTATCTTGAATAATATTATAGATAGAGATAAATTGTAACAGCAATAATGTTCAGCAAAATAAGATTTATAAATAAGTCAACACGACCGAAATGGTCCGTTGACCCCTTTAGGAGTTATTGCCCTTTATAGTCAATTTTTAACCATTTTTCGTAAATCTGAGTAATCTTTTACAAAAATCTTCTTATCTGAAACTACTTGGCCAAATTAAACCAAACTTGGCCACAATCATCATTGGGGTATCTAGTTTAAAAACTGTGTCTGGTGACCCGGTCAACCAACCAAGATGGCCGCCATGGCTAAAAATAGATAATAGGGGTAAAATGCAGTTTTTGGCTTATAACTCAAAAACCAAAGCATTAAGAGCAAATCTGATATGGAGTTAAATTGTTTATCAGGTCAAGATCTATCTGCCTTGAAAATTTCGTTGTAGGGTTGCTGCCCCTGAATTGGTAATTTTAAGGAAATTTTGCTGTTTTTGGTTATTAGCTTGAATAATATTATAGATAGAGATAAACAGTGAACAGCAATAATGTTCAGCAAAGTCAGATTTACAAATAAGTCAACACGACCGATATGGTCAGTTGACCCCTTTAGGAGTTATTGCCCTTTATAGTCAATTTTTTACATTTTTCATAAATTTTTGTAGATTTTTAGAAAATATTTTCCACTCTAATTACTGCGCCAAGTTCATTACAGATAGAGATAATTGTAGCAACAAGAATGTTCGGTAAAGTAAAATCTATAAACACATCACCATCATCAAAACACAATTTTGTAATGAATTTATCTGTGTCCATTGTTTAATATGAACATACACCAAGGTGAGCGACACAGGCTCTTGAGAGCCTCTAGTTTTGTTTTTTTGCATTTCAGTGTTTCTGCTGTTTCTTTGTTTAACTCTTATTGTTGATGTGTTTTCCCTCGGTTCAGTTTTGTCATCCAGATTTGTTTTCTCTTAATCAATTGATGAATTCTCAACAGCTGTATACTACTGTCTTTACTATTCGTCTTTGTCAACTTTTTCTTTGAAATGGCCTTGTAAGTTTATCATCGACTTATAGTTGTTGATGCCCCTTGTATCTTTGGTTTCTTTGATATTTCGACCTATAAGTTTGAATGCCCCCCTTGTATCTTCAGCTTCTTCTGTCATGAGTCTGATATACTCAAGTAGGGAGCTATGTAATTATTCCCAGTCACATTATATGCACTAGCATTCTTCACGCAAGCATGTGCGTGAAGAGAATTTTTTTTTTATAAATTTTCGAAACGACATGGCCATGGTTCATCCCTCGACCTGCTTTTATATGTTTTACATCAGATTTGTTTTTTTTAGTATCAAGACCATCTGAAGAGCAAAGGTATGTTTGAATGTTCAAATCAGGTAAACCTGTAACAGAACTGTTTCATAAGCATACACAAATAGTTTTAACAATTATGTACTTATTAGTTGTTTATACGTATATGTAAGATTATTTGACTAGTTCGCTATAATATTTATATTGACGTCAAAATCTTATAATATAGTTTATTGTCTCTGATTCTGTTATTTTACCCTTGGAATTAATAACTTGAGTCTAATATATACTGACAATAAATTGTAGTTAATAGTCCGGTTTGGTAATTTATAAATCGAGGGGTCGCCCTGCGCATTTCAAAAACTCCTTTATGTATTTATTTCACCACTTTCTTTTCAATGAAATATTGCATTTTCTAACTTGAGATTGATTGAAATTTAATTAGAAATAAGGTCTGAAAATTAATTCTGCTTATTTAATCAAATATCGAGAGAGAAAAAAACTGCAAGGATATGTAATTGCAAAATTTGTGGATGCCTGATGGTGTTAAATGTATTTTTGACCGATACAATTAATATTGTATGAGGTCTACTGCATCCCATCGACATTGCGATCACTTTGCAGACATCAGTCAACTACCACTGCGTCAATGGATCTGAAATTTATTTGTGAATGAAGTTTTTGTTTAATGTTGTGTTTTTGTTCTTTTTTTTAAATGGTTTGATTTTCTTGCTTTTATGAAAAACAAAAAACAAATGTTATAATTATTATATATTTTAGCGGCGTTAATGCATATGAAGAATGTCAAAAGAAATCTGAAACACACACATACAGTACTTTGGATAATATTAGTTCTGGTGAGAAAATTACCATTCATGCCAAACCCGATTCATTTTCCTATTTATTTTTTTCAAAAATGTTATTGTTAAATTATTGTATTTTTGTAGAGGCAGCGTTTCAAACTATAACTTTGCTTTTGTGTATCCTACTGGTTATTGATACAAAAACCTGAATACTGCACACTGAAATTAAGGTTGATTGTTTGTTTTTTACCTCTATCCGCACAAAACAAAACGAAGAAAGAGTGAATGAAAATGAAGTTGTACATACATGATACTTAATCGGATCAAACTAGTACAGTAAAGTAGACATCAAAAACAAAAATACACACACACTAACATTAAACATAAAAGAGTATTCGTACTAACGCAAGATTAATGTACTTAACTCGTTAATATTAAATGTTCCCAACATTCACATCGTGTACCAGGGCCGAAATTCGGAGAAGATTCCTATTTTATCTAGATACAATAATACACGATATTGTGCACGACCTAGAATAAATATGTACAGATCAAATACAAATACAGATAAATTGACATCCTGAGCTTGATTACATAAGAAAAACATCAACCAGATGATCTGATATAAAACACGATATACATGCAGTAAATAAAAGCATATAATTATTATGTAAATCATCGATATCTCTATAAATCGATTCGAGAATATAAAAATAATACCACAGAGAATGTGAAATACAAATGATTTTAAAAACTTTTTTTAAATTTTATTATATGTTTTCAGAGCCAAGACCTCAAGAGCAAAGGTGTGTTGAATTCTTACGTAACGGAAATATGTTATCTAATAAGAACAGACTTTTTTTTTAAATAAAAAAGAAATTAAAAAAAGAAATAAATAGTTTGTCGTTTTCACTAGATAGAACTCTAGAAGGTTTTACGTTTTAGAAAAAAAAATATTAAGACATAACATGCATGTTGATGCATTTGAAACGTTATAGTGGGTTCTATATGTAAGTTAACCATCACTGACATGCACTTTTGTTGTTCCATTTGCAAAATATGCAACAACAAGGGGTGTTCCTCTCTTTTGATTACGTTTTATAGTAGTTATAATTTTTTTTAAATTAATCAAACATTTTAAAACGTTTCTTTTTTAGTGTTAATACTTACGAGGAATGTAAGAAACAAAGTGAAGAACATTCGTACAGTTCGCTGGGCTCAATGAAATCTGGTGAGAAAATAACTACTTATTTTCACGCTGTTATTTTAAATTCGATGAATAATCGAGCAGTAAAAGTAATACATGTACTCACTGAAAAAAACAATTGCATTTTTTACCATTGTGAGTCCATCTATTTCGTTTTGAAAATTTTATGTTCTTATCCCAAGCAAAAAACCCTACCGTGTTGGGCACATTTTTTTGGAACTTTTGGTCCTCAGTGCTCTTCAGCTTAATACTTTTGTGGCTTTCGAGCTTTTTTTCATCAAAGCGTCACTGGTTAGTCTTGTGTGGATGAGACGCGCGTCTGGCGTATTAAATTTTAAACCTGGCATCTTTTGTTAGCTACTATTCGTGTGTTTCTCTGTCCTATATGTTCTCCCATTTATTTGTATTGTAGTACTATCATGTAATGTTGTTTTTTTAATGTTATATTTTACATTGCCATAAAAAATGGATGTTTGGCATGCCACAAAACCAGGTTCAACCCACCATATTTCTTTTTAAATAAAATGTCCTGTACCAAGTCAGAAAAATAGCCATTGTTATATTATAGTTCGTTTCTGTGTGTGTTACATTTTAATGTTGTGTTTCTGTTGTGTCGTAGTTCACCTCTTGTATTTGATGTGTTTCCCTCAGTTTTAGTTTGTAACCCGGATTTGTGTTTTTCTTAATCGATTTATGAATTTCGAACAGCGGTATACTGCTGTTGCTTTTATTTAACCGGCGCCCGTTGCTCTGGTTACATGATTTTGATATATTATTATGTCTGAAGAATGTGCAACTTTCCTGTTCATTAGTAGTTAAAATTTACGGTTGTAGCAACTTCTGGAAGAGCTGGATTATATAGTTTTAGCATTAATTTGTAAATTCATTTGGTTTGTATTTTCTTAAATTAAAAAGATTTTCATATTATCGTCTTCGTTTTTAGTGAATTGTTTAATTCAGCACAATGTTTTAGTATATTTACGACAAATACTTGTGTATGCTAAAAATTAATATGAATAGAAAGAAATCTGGTGTATATGTCAGCATATGCAAAAAGCTGTAATTCGACTGGAGATCACAATCATGTTAAATTATTTGATAGTAGTTTAGACAACAAAAACCTGTAATTAATACCAAAAAATAGGGATAAGTTGAGGTTCCTCTCTGGTGATTGACACATGAAAAATTTACGGAGTTAGACACATTTTTTCACTTCTTAATCCTACCCTGTTATATGTCAATATGTAAAATGATAAAAATTACACATAAGAACCTGAATCATATATATTGTAAAGGATGAGCTTTGAACTGCATTATAACAGCATAGTATATGGATGTAAAAGAAAATCAATAAGAAGCTGCAATGTTTAAATAAATAAATCGCAATTGACTTAAACTGCTTCTATAAGATCAAGTTTAATCTCCTTCTAAAGAACAAAAAATTGAAATTGCTAACCTTAAGCATTTTTCAATATGCCTTAAAAAATTGAAAAATGAAAAATACTCCAACGTCGAGCATTTTTTAATTTGCCTTTAAAAATTGAAAAATGAAAAATGCTCCAACGTAGAGCATTTTTCAATTTACCTTTAAATATTGAAAAATGAAAAATATCCCGTTTCACGTCCGTGTACATTTACGCCAAACATTTTTCATTTTCAAATTATATCCCCCATTTGATACTTTACTCAAGAGCTTGCGTTTAAGATTAAGTTCCGTTTTCAGAGGGTTGATACTTATTAAGAGGTAGCTTATGAACCAACGGTACGAAGTTGTAAAGTTGAAGTCATCCCTCTTAATAATTAATGGACACAATTTCGATATGATTATCCATTATGGAGTACAATGTATGTTCCAATAGTCGCAACCAAATACCGTTTTGTTTTCTCTGTTCGTTCAATAGCAATCATCCAATATCTCCTTATTTTCATATTTTCCATATATTTGTAAATTGTAAGAGCACTGTTCTCAATTCATTCTCGAAACTTTTCCCGTCTCGTTAATTTTTCAAAACCATACTAGTGACCTAAAGTTGTTAATGTCTGTGTCATTTTGGTCTCTTGTGGACAGTTGTCTCATTGGCAGTCAAACCACATCTTCTTTTTTATAGCCTTCTTTAAAACTTGAATTGACAAAACAGGTCAATAAAAAATAATTTAGACAAATATTAGTTAATTCATTAAATATAGCTATTGTGCCTATACGTTATGCATAATGAAGGACTGGTTATAATTGCTATATTCATTTTTGGTTTGTGGTGATTACATTACTCCAAAATGCCATATTTAACTTGTAATATGCCCTGATACGTTGCTATATTTATCTCTCTTTCTTTTACCATAAGAAATGTTGTAAAATATAGCTTTTATTTTCTTACAGTGTTAATACATATGAGGAATGTAAAAGTAAATCTGAAGCACATGTATATGATACCCTGGGCATAGTTGAGTCGGGTATGAAAAAAACTGATAAGGCTTTGTTTTTTTTAGAAATCAAATGTGTTACCTGTTTTGCTTTCCGAACTTTTTGTCTCTATGATATTAAATGAACAATATTCCAGTAGTTAATGTAACGGTGTTACGGTATATTCGTTTTCCATGTTTTACAATAGTATTAGGTCTAGGCCGCTGGTGTTAAATTGTCTGTCCGAAAGGTATCATTAGCATATTATCAAAAATGTAAAACAAAAATAAAAAACTCCAAGGCAATTTAAAAAAAGTGAAGTCAATAAAAACTGGCAAAATCAAACGCTATCAATCAACGGAAAAAGTAAAATAAAAACGACTGCCACAATGTGCCATATTGCTATACTTAGTACAGACATTTTCCGTGGAAGAAAATAATGGTGTGTAAAACATGGTTCTACACGATCTAAACCTCCCACATATAACAGTTGTCTATAGTTCCGATTTGTTAAGCTTCTAAGAAATTACAAATCTTTAGAGTAAAGTTAACCTCAAATAATGTGTTTATTGAATGTGTTCTACAAACACTTAGTTGGGCGTACCTGATCATGACTAAACTTGCTCAAACAAATAATATCATGTATGCACTCCTAATAATGTCCAACCTAATACTTCTAAACTGTAAGCATGATGCATACAATTTGCTCATAGTACATTCTGTAGATAATCTTGCTGTTCACGATCTTTAATTTGGATTTAAAGATATAAACTACCTGGTGCAAAATTTATCGCAGATGTCTGTAGCATTTAATTATCCTTTCTTCAACCTGTTGTTTATAACGAGTTCGATGAGGTATTAGGCGTATGTCCCCCCTCTCCTTGCTCTTTGCCCTTTTTAAAATCATCTTCACATTTATTTTCATGGCTTGTGGAGTTGAAATAGCCAGGATAGAGCATATGTACCAGTTTCTGCGATCGACTGATACCATGCTACTAATTCGCTACCTATGTGTTCCTTATTTGCTATTTATACGTTACGATTGTCGTTTTTTATGTCCCTAGTTCTAGGTACGAAAAGTTGAAATAACTCTCGTAACGAGAATGTTCTCAAGCACTGGTGTGAAGAAAAGAAAAACAATTATTAAAAGGAACAACATATTTAAAACAAAGAAGTTACAAATACAGATGGGTGCAGTCCTAACCTGTAGAGCAGGTTTACTTGATAACCAGTCATTGGGACTGGTCAAAGTAAACCTGTGACAGGATTTAGGACTGCTCTGAACAGTCCTAGGACCAAAATCTAGTTGACTTGAAAAACAGATTTGGTCCTAGAAATGTTTTTAATTCTTGCGAAAAGGTTAGCTTGGAATCAGGTCCACTACTGATATAAGTAATTTTGAACCAGTCTTGCCATCAGATAACATAAGTTAACTTCGAGACCAGTCCTGTCATAATTTACATTGATTTTGACAACATCGATCGAACCAGTCCTGTTCTCACGTTAACTTTTGGCTGGTCTGCTCAACACTAAGTTAACTTGTAAGTAAGACCGCTCTACATGTTTTTTTTTCTTTTTTAAATAATCTTAAAACTTTGCTTGTTTAATAATATACAAATTTATCCGTGTTATCTGCCTTTCTATAAATTGAAAAACAAACGATATTGACTATATATTTTAATACATTTGAAATTCAAATTCTTTAAATCGTATAAACCATATTTGCATTTTATTACGTAAAACAATATAGCCGCATAGTATATTAGCAATAATTTTAAGTCAAGATAGAATATATAATACATTTGACAGCAAATATTAGAACACAATGACTACAAAATTTTGTCCGCATATTCAATAAATTGATACGTTAAAAAAATCAGTACTTTTGACAAGTACAACAAAATAATTTTGCCGCATCAACGAAAAATTACCATATTTACACTTTATCATGTAAATCTATATATCTGCATAATAATTCAGTATGTATTAATGTCAGGATGTGTTGTATAAAACATCGGACAGCAATATTGGAAAACAATGACTTCACAAGTTTGTACGCATCAATTCAGAGTGCCAGCATGTCCTCTTTTTATTCAAAATATTATCTTGCAACAAAATATCCGTAGTTTTGATACCTCATGCTGACTTCTAAAACTAAATTATTTAACCGCATCAACCCAACCTGACCATATTTTCACTTAATTATGTAAACCTATATAGCTGCATAGTTAATCAACAGTATTTTTTATTTCTAATTTAAATGTATAATACAAATGACAGCAATATAAGAACAAGAATAACTACAAAAGTTTGTCCGCATAAATTTAGAAGGCCTGCATGTCATACTTTTATTCAATATATTGATACGAAACAAAACTTCAGGCTGACTCTTATAACAAAGTTATTTGACCGCATCAACCAAAACTGACCATATTACACTTTATTTAGAAAATCTGTATATGTATAGAGCCCCATAGTACTTGAAGTAAATCAGCAATATTTTTTATTTAAGATTGAATGTACAATACAAAGGACAGCAATATTGAAACACAATAACTACAAAATTTTGTCAGCATATATGATATATTGATACGTAACAAAATTTAAGTAGATTTGATACCTCAGGCTGACTGGTATAGCAAAATTATTTGACCGTATCAAACAAAACTGAACATATTTGCACTTTAGTATGTAAATCTATATGGTTGCATTATAAATGAGAAGGTTTTCTTTTTTATATCAGGATGGATTTAATAATACAAATGAAAGCAATATCGAAAAACAATGAATGCCAAATCCTTTCTGCACTAATTTAGAGTGTCAGCATTTCATTTCTCTATTCATAATATTGAAACGTTTCTAATGAGTGCATCTCTCCCGTTACCGTAAAAGAAAGCGACAAATTTATTTTACCAAATTACTAGTTATATTTTCTTTATGTTTTGTCTAGTTTTGACCGAAGCGATTTGAAAACTCTATATGAGTGTTATTTCCCATTCTGTATTTGAAATATCTGATACATTAATGTATAGCATGAATTGTTAGTGATAAGAACTAAGGTATATTGATTTAAGGTCATTGGTTCATTTAAATGAAATTGAGGACAAGGTCAAAGGTGAAGGTCATTTTCCAAATTTTGACTTTCGCTTGTTTTGTGATATTCTCTGTCAATTTTAAAGATATCTATCAAAGAACTAGTGCAAAATGATAGCCTAATTGTGATAAAGATATGGTAGATTTGGTCTGAAACAATCCAATGACATCTTATAGGAGTTATTGTCCCTAAAATGATTCAATTTAAGGTTAATTGACTATTCCTCCAATTACACTAATAGCCCCATACTAAGTACTCCGTTCGGGAAAAGATAGAGAACATTTCTGGATAAGGGAACTAATTTCTGCAATGCAATATGAATGCATGATAACATCAAATGAGTAGGACATTTGTCCAACCTCCAGATATGTAAATGTAATAAGCTTATGTAGTACTACTTAACGGCACCAACGTAGTCATGGGCGCAAACAATAAAATAGGTATAATGAAGAGAAATCTTCCAAATCCAAATCGCCCTCTGGAAGCTTTGATGACCTTCCTCAACATTTTCATCATCCGCTAGAGTTACTTAACGTTAGAACTATTCTTTTTCCACTGCCTGTTAGTTTTCAAAATTGTTTGAGAGATTATGCACTTGACAAAGGGTGCATAAATACATGTTCTCTTAAACATTGTTATATACAGACTTGTCATTATAATTTGTGATGTAGCTCTTTTTCGTCTTTCCAACCAGTATGATCGGGACCTTAACACAAGGAAAAGAGGAAAATAGGAAATTCCTTTCTGTTCAGTTTACCAATAAAGAAATTGACGTTTACAACAACAGCAACTTCTACATCACAAAGAGGTAACATCTAAAATTCCACTTTATTTTCAAAATCAGTCTGTTCCTATTGCATCCTATAATTACACTTAAACAATTTCGCCCAAAGTATTTAACTACCAACAAGCGTTGCAGGATCTTGATTTAGAAACAGTAACATGTCAGGTTTTTTTTTAAGTATTGTTCTATATAAAGAACAAGACACAAAAAAAAATCTGACATGTGACTGTTTCCACTCGACTTGTATTTACAGCTTTTATCGCTATGTTATTACTTCAGTTTTGATCTAAATATAATTTAACATGAACATTTCTGAAAGGTGATAATGATATATCATGGTCCTAAGTTTAGAGAATAACAACACATTAATTATCTTCAAACCAGTAAAAGTCTGAAATGGCCTATATCTGTACTCGAATGTACTGATTTATACTCGACCTTTTTTCGACCAGTACTTAACCAATTTATACGCTACTGAACCTCGACCTAGTCTCAACCATGCTCGACCTAGTCTGAACCATACTCGGCCAAGTCGTAACCAACACAGGCCTATTTTTTGTATCTATCTATCGATTTTATTTCATTAATTTAACAACTGTTTTAACTGCAGCTTTTAATAACAATTTGAAATTAAAAATGTACATAATGTGGCATTGAAACAAAAACTTCACATCAAAATTATATAACTTTAACACCATATGCATCTACACTTACATATAATATAAATCCCCTTTAAAATAAGAATAAAACAAGCTGATCAAATAATCAGAAAACTGAATTGTGACTCAACATTATTATTCTTTGAATGTTTCTTATATATCTTATGGTTACTGGACACCTTTCACTATTAATAGACGGACTACTGGCGCTGAAATACAAACAATAAAAATTGTAGAAAGAATACAGAATATTTATAACTAATGATACAAAAAGTATTTGTGCAAACATATGTATGTGTGAATATTTGATAGGCCGCACATAAAATGTTCATTCGGTTCAAGGCAGACAAACAACCCGAAAGCCAAACGATTGAAAGAGCATATCGGGGACCCTATGATAACATAATTGTCAAAACATCCCTCCTACGTGCAAGAATGGACTGGACGGAGAACCCCCTCTTTTTACACAAATCTTTGAAAACAACAGTCTCTCCGATTTTTGTATAGCAAACAACCTGAATTACGTGTACTGCGCAGATAACACCTCCCTTCCTTCTGATACCAGAAGTTGAGTGGTTCCTCTTGATGAAAAGAGTGAAGCCTAGGAAATTGTGTAATTCCCCCAACTATAGAGCCGGTAGGGTAGAGATATGTGCCAGACGGGGACAGTTCCAAGTCCGTTTATTGTCTCGCTGAACCGCCAAATTAATTGGGGTCTTATAAAACCCCATTCACCGCAAAACATTCTCTGCGCTGATTTATCTGGCGGGAAAACCTGAGCAACACCGAGTACGAATGTTTCAAAAGCAGCCTGAATCTTATTTAAGGAGATATCAATACCAACTTGTGACAGGTGGGTGCCGTCATGTCTAAATAAAAATTGATCCAGAATATTTGATAGCTAGATACCTCAAAATGTATTGACCTTCGATCTTCATAACAATCTTACGGCACATTTTACTCATTTCTTGCTATGTCTACTAACTTGGTAAAATATCTGACTATATCATTTTAATGTCAGCTCTGGAAACCTTTATTCTTAAAATTTTACATTTGATGTTCTCGATTAACTCTTTTGATTACATAAGTACTAATTCATTTGCACCTAGATGTATAACTATATAATTTTGGACTAGCCACTTTTTAATTTCACATTCAAAAGATGAATACAGATCTTTCCATTTCAATCCATTTAACTTGTACTCCTAGTCTATCCAAATTTCCCACCAGATCGGCTGCCAGCTGTTACGCCAGCCCAATGGGAAATAGAAGTTCACATTATCCAGACAGTTGACTGCGCTTCATTACAAAACAAACCGAAAACTATGTACATATAAAGAAATAAAAAAATGGAAATTATTTTCACCACGGAATCCTGATGTAGCGCTCAAATGCACCTGACGACCACCTTCCCCGTGTTTTCTTAGCTTCGTCATTAATACCAATATTGCTCGCCTCTGTAGCGGCTCCAATTTTAAAAGAATGCGATTTCAAAAGGTAAGAGTTTGAAATGTTACAAAAAATTACCGACTTCCTTAGCATAGCTGACAGTTGATAATGGGTTAGCGGTAACCCGTCAAAGTGCATAAATAACTGATTACGACCTGAAACCGTAGGACGTTCAGATTAATTTTTCTTCAAGGTTAACACAGGCAACTGCTCGCGTTATCGCTGTATTTATTTATCACAATGAACGTTGAATGACCGCTCTGATCCGTTTTACGTTTCTTTATGTCAATTTTAAGTTGACGATCTGACAAGACCACATCAGACATTTGCAGTGCTTCTGTACTACTAACTAGAATTAGATTTATTTTTTTGTCGTAAATTCATTTACACGTAACATAGCGAAACATGCCAAAATAAATAAAGATTTAAATAATAAAGATTCGTAAGCAGATGTATAAATACTTGGGAGAGCGTCTGTAATCTGACGTTATAATGATAATGTTATCAGGTCCAAGGACACAGTTATCGTCCTTTGGTTTTCGTTGTCTACGAATATAGTCCCTAGTGTAAACAGTGTATAACTTGCATGTTTTATTTGATACACTTTCACAATTTATTTCTTGATATTAAATGCATGAAATATTAAGTAGGGGAATGTAATTACATTTAAAAAAAAATGTGGGTGCTGAATCTTAATGTTAAGTAGTGATTTGGTCCAGTTCAAAAAGGTCAAATTTTATCACGTCTGAAGCTGAATTTTACACCCCCTTAACACAGAATTGTCAATATTTTGAGTTAGAGCTGGTAGAAGTTTCTATAATTTTGATATTATTTGTCTCACTGGTAGTACACTACACTGTAAAGATCTTTTTGAGAAAGAGCAGGTGCAATTTTTTTAATTTGAATTTATTGTCTAAAAGAAATGCTCTACGAAATAACTGTGTTCTCGGGCCATCAGGGCCCTATTGTCTATCTGTGTAAACCTTCAAGCATTTCTTGAAACAACAATTTTTTTTAACGTTACGTTTTGATAACATGTTCTGTTCCCTCTTTACAGTATTCTTTATCATTTAACTTAAGATATTGTAAGTTAATTAAATGTTTATTGAATTCAATGATGTCACTATTATTCTATTA